>NC_048220.1:123838161-124047411 GCF_002007445.2 Ailuropoda melanoleuca | reverse complement strand
GCTCATAGCAGAGGAGCCTGATGTGGGGCTCGATCCCAGAACGCCGGGATCACGCCCTGAGCCGAAGGCTGGCGCTTAACGACTGAGCCACTCAGGCGCCCCCGATGTGTCTGTTTTTGTGCCAGTACCATGCTGTCTTTGTGATCACAGCTTTGTAGTACAGCTCGAAATCCAGCATTGTGATGCCCCCAGCTTTGTTNTTTGTTTTTCCTTTTCAACAGTTCCTTGGAGATTCGGGGCCTTTTCTGGTTCCATACAAATTTAAGGACTATTTGTTCCAGTTCTTTGAAAAATGTCCTCGGTATTTTGATCGGGTTGGTTTTTTTTTTTTAAAGATTTTCTTTATTTGACACAGAGAGAGAAAGAGAGAGGGAACGCAAGTGGAGGAAGTGGGAGAGGGAGAAGCTGGCTCCCTGCTAAGCAGGGAGTCCGATGCGGAACTCGATTCCAGGACCCTGGGATCATGACCTGAGCTGAAGGCAAACACTTAAAGGACTGAGCCACCCACCTGCCCCAGGGTTTTGTTTTGTTTTGTTTTGTTTTAACCTGATTGGTGCTTAATAAGGTGTTGTAATCTGAGGATCCTCTCTTTCATTGTAAGAAATCCCCAGCTTTCACATCTTCCATAACTGCATTGCTATCTTTACCTTTATTCAGTACTCTAAAATTCTGCCAGAGGGAGGTTAGAACCTCTGTATCTATTCTAACCTCTTTTCTTTTCCTACTTACTTTTCATTTTATCCCAGTGTGCTGTGTGCTGAGAGAATTCCTCCCTCTAATTTTCTACATCATTAATTTTTGTTCGGCTATATGCATTCTACTACTTAACCTACCTATTGATTTTTTTTAAATTCAGTAATTATATTTTTCATTTCCAAGATCTCCAATAAATTCTTCTCTTAACTGCCAATTCTTTACCTTGTAGATGTGGCACCCTAATTTAAATCTCTGAGCGAATTCATTGAATTTACTTTCAATATCCATTTTTCCTTGGGCCTAACAATTTGTTGCCTCCAGTGGTCCTGGCACACACCTCAATGATTTGGTAGTTATTGACTCAGAGCTCATTTTTGCAGTTGAGAATACCCGCTAGAGTGTGGGCTGTCATTCTTTGTGATTTCCACTTGGCGAACAGGAATAAATACTCCTGACTCGTGTGTTCAGCTCTGTGAGAGTAAGAAATGGATAAGGTGTATGATAGGATTCAATCTCAAAAGCTATTCTTTGGCCTTAATATCTCACAGCATTTCAACCGCCCGACAACACTGTTCTGCCCAAGAAACTGAAAAACAATCAAGCAAACAAACAGAAAACAAAAACCTTCTAATATTTATTGACTATTTATACTCCCAGTGCAAACAGCCACCCTCTCAATCAAATACATCTTTTTATATATTTATAAGGCACTACTGTTGGGTTACTTTTAGAACACTCTCACTGAGACCTCACAGAAACTCATAGATTGGATTGTGTGGAGAGTGACTACATTTTGAAGAAGGGATGGTTAAATTTCATGACAAATTCATTTATTTTAATAACATAGCTACTGGATGCAATCTAATGTTTTTCTGAACACTCCACATTAAAAAAAAAAAACTTAGGTAAACTTCAAAAAAATGTGGTAATCACTTAAATAATATTCCTCAAATGAAATCAAACTCCTACAACATTAGCACATTAACACCCCACAAGATTTAGTCTCACATTGCAAAAATGAGGAAACTCAGATGAACTAAAGATTATTTGCTAACATCAACAGCTGTTCTTAGTTAGGGAAAAAAAAAACTATTGATACATGTATTTTCTTTTATCAGTATAAACACTGGCCTTCATGTCTCTGACATGTTTTCATGAGAAGGTAGAATTAAGGCCACATACTTTTGTGGTAATATTACAGTTTGTAAACAGTAGTTCCTTCCTTATTGTATACAGAGACTTGGTACTTCATATATTATGATTATCTGTTTCACCTTGCATCCTTTCTTTCCTTTTCCAGTGAGATGAAAATAATGAACTTCATTTTTTAAATGTTTATGCGTATGTTCGCAGAAAGTAAAATGTACATTTTTAATATATATGTATTAATATATATGTTAATGTGTACATATTATATACGTAATATATACATATACATATAAGCTTTGATGACTTTTGACAAATATATGTCAATGTAAGCAGCACTTTGGTTATGAAAGACTACATTTCCTTTACCCCCAAAAGTTCTCTTTTGCACCTTTTATTGTCAATTGGTTGTACCCCAACACAGTCACTATTCTGGTTGCTACCATCTGAATGAGTTTCATCCGTCACAGAACTTCATGTAGATTGGATCACAGTCAGCATATTTTTCTGTGCGTGGTTCTTTTGCTAAAAATAGCAATTTGAGATTAATTCACATGTTGCATATAATAGTAGTTGATTCTCACTTACTGCTTAATGGTATAACATAATTTTTTACCCATTCATGTATTGATGGGCATTTGTTTTGTTTTGTTTCCAGTTTCAGCTATTACAGACAAAGCCACTATGAAATTCACATAGAAACTTTTGTGCAGATATAGTTTCCTTTTTCTTGCGTAAATATACAGGAGACTTGTTGAATCAAATATGTGTATGTAACTTTATAAGAAACTGCCAAACTATTTTCCAAAATGACTATTTCACTTGATTCGCCCTCTAGCTTAATGATATTAAACATCATTTCATATGCTTGTGGTCCATTTGGATTTCTCCCTTTTTAAGTGATCTATTCAAATATTTTGGCCATGTTTATATTTATTTTGTTTTGCACTTTTATTATTGAATTGTAAGAATTACTTATAGATTCTGGATTGAAATCCTTGGTCAATATATATGTCTTGTGATATTTTCCCCATGTATGTGGCTTATCTCTCCATATTTCTAATGTTGCCTTTTTAAGGTATGTTTTTTATAACAATGTCTCATTTATATTGTTTTGTCTTTCTTTTCCTACCCCATGTCTCAAAGGTTTAATCTTTTGTGTTCTTCTAATTTAAAAAAAAATAATTTTAACTTTCGATATAGGTCTATGATCCATTACAAATTAATTTTTCTCTGTGGTGTAAGGAAGAGTTCGTGTTTCCTTTGTTTTTGTTATGGATTTCCAAATGTTCCAACATCATATCCTATAAAATCTATCATTTATCCTTTATTTGTTTTGTGTATAAAATTTGTTCTATTTATCTATTCGTCTACGTGATCGCCACATTGTTTTGACTGCTAGAGCTTGTTGCAGTTAGCTTTGAAATCAGATTAGTGTAAGTCCTCCAATATTATTATTTTTTTCATATTGTTTTGGCCCCCAAGTCACTTATTTCTGTTAGTAGCTTTTCTGTAGATTGTTTAGTATTTTTAATGTATATAATCATTTTTGTTTATTTGTTTGTTTGTTTAAAAGACAACTTTACTGGGGCGCCTGGGTGGCACAGCGGTTAAGCGTCTGCCTTCGGCTCAGGGCGTGATCCCGGCGTTATGGGATCGAGCCCCACATCAGGCTCTTCCACTGTGAGCCTGCTTCTTCCTCTCCCACTCCCCCTGCTTGTGTTACCTCTCTCGCTGGCTGTCTCTATCTCTGTCAAATAAATAATAAAATAAAATCTTTAAATAAAAACTTTAAAAAAAAAAAAAGACAACTTTACTTGCTCCTTCCTAACCTTTAGGATTTTAAGTTCCTTTGCTCACCTTAGTCATTGGCTACGGCCTCTACTACAAGATTGACTAAAAGTCAAGACAATGGACAGCTCTGCCTGCTTCTGGATCTTAAGAGAATAATGTTCAATATTTCACCATTAAATATAATGTTAGCTGCAGGTTTTCATAGATGGCCTTTATCAGATCAACTAAGATCCTTTAATTACTAATGTACTGAGACCTTTTATCATGAATTAGTGTAAACTTTTGTTAAACACACTTCTCTACATCCACTGAGATTGTATCATTTTTCATGTTAACATATTCAATTATGTTGATTTTTTAATATAAAATAAGTCTTGTTTTTCTGAGATAAGCCTCTTTGGTCATTTTGTAAATATTTTTTATATTCTATATATATTTTCTCTATCTATAATTTCTCTATATAAAAATATTTCTATATATAATCTATATATTTACCACTGTAATTTCTCTCTATATAATTTTTAAAATATATAATTTCTGGATTCAAGTTACTAATATTTTGAGACTTTTTACATCAAGATTAATAATAAACTTTAGTCTGTGCTAGAAAAATTAGTCTGTAACTAACCTTTTTCTTTTCTTGTAATATCGTTGTCAAGTTTTAGTATCAAAGACATGCTAACCTCATAAATAATTTTAAAAGTGTCTTTTTCTTTTCTATTCTGAGCTTATGTTAGATTGGCATTTTTTCTTCATTAAATGTTTGATAGAATCAACTAGTAAAATAAATTTTGCATGGGATATTTTTGTGGCAAGATTTTTGATAATACATTCAATTTCTCTAATAACAATATGGCTATTCAAATATTCTAATTATCCCATCTAAAGTTTGGTAAGTTGCACCTTTCAAGGAATTAGTCTATTTTATCTATGTTGTTGAGTTTATTGTCATTAACTGTACATAATATTTCCTTATTATGTTGCTAATATCTAAATATTTTCTAATGGTGTCCTTTCTATAATCCCTAATTTTGATAATTTGTGTTCTCTATCTTAATGGGACATAGTAAAGATTTTTTATTTTCCTTAATCATTTTAAAGACCCACTTTTTACTTGTTAACCTTATTACTTTATTTTTCAAACTACTTGATTTCTTTTTTTTAAATATTGTCATTCATTTTTATTGGGTTTAATTGTCCTTTCTTTAAACTTCTTTAGGTATACAACCTCTTTAGGTATATAACCTCTTAGATATATAAACTTCTTGAGGTATATAACCTCAAAACATTAAATTTTAAAGACTTCTTTTCTAATGTAATTATTTAAAGACATACTTTGTTTTAGATACATTCCACAAATTTTGATATGTTGTGTGGTCATTGTCATGTATTTAAAAATATCTTCATTTTATCTTTGCAGTTTCTTCTTACACCCACAGTTTATTTAGAAATGTTTTTCTTAATGTCAAAATATTTGGTTATTTTGACATAACATTCATTTGTATTTTAATTCCATTGTAAATAGAAAATGTGTTCTAAGTGACTCCAATCCTTTTAAATCTTTTGAGATCACTTTATGGCCCAACACATAGTAAATACTTCCAGTTAGGGTTTGCCACATTTCTCTAACTCAGTGGGACTTCAACTCCACATTCCATTGAAGTGAGCTGGAGCTGAGGTTTCTGGTCAACTCTCTCAGCTTTGCAGTGGTTCTCCCCCACCCTCCCCAATTCTTTGAGAACTCTCTCACTCATGCACAATTCTTGGATAAACCACAGATCTGAGAGATTATATAAAGGTTATGGAGATTGTCTTTCTGTGGTTCTCTCATTTCTGGATTATCTCTGCTCAACTTCTCTCTAAATCAGCGCTCTTAAATACTATCCTCTGATTCCTTAAACCAAAAAGACTGCAAATTTCTGCTTGATTTCTAGCCACCTTATACCACAGAAACTGTGGGGGCCCTCAGAGAAAAAGTTTTATAAACATAAATCTCACCCCATGTGATACACTTCTTTCAAGGATCTAATTCCATTCTGCTTGCTTTTAATCTGTCATTCATTCTAATTAAAGCCTCTGCAAGTCTTTCAATCTATTGTTCACAATTTGTCTGAAGTTTACAATGGTTATTTGAGGTAAGATTAGTGTGGTAAACACCACTTGACTTTTATGGAAACCAAAACTTCCAAATTGAAAGTATCTTCAACCTGTCTAATTAATAATGGATTACAAGTTTTGAGCAAGTATAACTCATTTTATTCACTACAAAATGTTTTTAAACCTACTTGAAGATCATTTGACCTTTCCATTTCTTACATGTTTTTCTATATATCACTTCTCAAATCCCCTAGGTGATACATAAAGTCTTCTGAAATGTGCGTGTGTGTTTTAAATATTGTGATCCTCATATTCCGTAAGTGTGTAACACCCATGTGGACATGTTAGTATAACTGGGGAAAATCTTATCAAGCAAATAATATGAGTTAGATATTCCATGGTTATGTAAGGACTGGAAATCTGTTTGAAGTCTCTACGCAGTACTTGGGGTAGATGGCTGAGAAAATGACAGTGTTTTGACAAAACATCTTGCATGTCAAGAATAATATTTTTCATTGGAAAATAAATAAGTAACAAAACCTCACTCGTGGAATGTTAATGATATTTTCTTAGGTAAGAAATATCCAAAACAATGTTCTTAGATCAACAGTTAAATTTTTTTTTAAATTGTAGCAAGACTGCTTTCAAAATAAAAAACCTACACATATGGAAAATATGAGTACTAAGTTATGACATCTGGTTAGAGATTTAGAAAGCTTGATTTCTTTTTGTCAGGGTGGGGTCATGTTGCAGAATGATAAAATAATTTATTTCATGATGCTCACAGGAACAAGTCTAGATTTTAGGGTTTAATTAACAAATTTAAGCTTGAATGAATCCATTTCCACGTTCACCTTTTGTTGTTTTAAGTATGAGGATGAACTGTTTTCTGCAGGATGCAATAAAGTATATAATTCAGATGAATAATCTTTTAAAAGTATAAGATGTTTCACTAATAGCTAGACTACAATATAGGGTTAAATATTTCCTCTCAAAAGTGAAACTCTTACTCAAAATTTCTGTTCTTGGTCACCCCTGGTCTAGGTGGAAGGTCTGCATTAATTACAATTTTGATGTTTCATATCTCTGGATGATCACAACAATTAAAATACAGATATAAGACAAAAGTTACGGAATAAAACTTTGAAAATAAGATCTCATCTAGACTACCAATGGATTACAGAGACAGTTAAGAATCAGTTTCCTGGAGATCAGCAACCAGTATGGTTCATAGGAAATTAAGAGATTTTTTAAATATTTTTTAATTTAATATTTTTAATATTTTTTTAACATTCAATATGCTTGAATGTGTTGCCTGAAATCTAGAGCGCAAACCATCCACTGTCTTATTCTAAAAATACATTCTGACAAATTTATATCAAAAAATGTGAGAGAAAGAAAGAACTCTTTTTTCATTGCAACATTTTGTAGTTCTTCCATAATTCAGATCCTTACTGACACAGTATTAACTAAGCTTTACCACGAAATTAATAAAGTATAAGCTTCAGCTCTTATGGGATGGGCTCTTACAATGTGTTCACATGTTCATCTAATTTTGCAAAACTTTCAAGTGTAAGTTATTTTATTTGCAATATATTAACACTAGTCTTTTTCTACTTGGACCATTCTTTGTATCACTCATCCCCTTAGGTTGGTGTTAGAGAGGTTACAGGACACTTTAGGGATCAAACTTAAAGTAATGTTGAGTAGGAGATAATTTTAATTTTAGATTTGGGTGAGTCTTTATTTCCTCCTATACAAAAGTGGAGATAATAATGCTTTTCATTTTTACATCACCATATATATAAATTATGGAGTAATTTATATATAAATACATAATATATATATTTACATCACAGGACTGATGATTACTATATACTCTTTTACAAACAACCAGTGGAACAAGAGTACAAGATTACAAGTACTACTACAAAGAATTATATTTCTAAAACAATGATATAATATTTATTGAGATGTATTAATTATAAAATGATGGTACTGATTTGCCTCAGTTTCAGCATCAGTTTCAAGGAGCCAAAGAACATGAATGGCCAAAAAAATCAAACCATGGACCGCCTAATATTCCTTATTATCAAACATTATTATCCTTGATACTGCTGTGGTAGTCTTACCTCTCCAAATCAGCAACATGATTTATGCACTGTTTTAGATTATATTAGTTGCTACCGACTCAAAATGGAGGCTGAAGTAGTTGAAAAATACTACTGAGTACTAAAAATACTGTTTGAAAACCTAAGAAATTTTTTTTTCCAAAATGGGTCAGCAAACACAATTCACCTTTTAGTACAAATGAGTGCTGGAGCTGTTCCCACTTGAGTGACATTAGCATTATCTTTGACTGTGATGATAATTACATCTGTGTTCTATCCTGAGGTCCTACATCTGGTAAATTATTTTCTTGACTGAGCTAGATTCCAGTGTCAGTAAGGACAACAGAAGGCATTCCATGCCTCAGGGCATCTCATCTGGCCACTTCTCTTTGAACTGTGAACTCCAACACAGTAGTGTCTTGTACTTTCACCAAGCTGCCCAACTGTGTTTTAGATCTATTTGTGACCTTTACTAAGTCATTGAATATGAATAAGCAGTTAACAGGGGCTCTCAGATTTATAAATCTGAGAGCCCCTGTTATATATATATATATGCATAAGTGACTGAGATCATTTATGCAAGTGTTCATTAAACTATATTTGAGGTAGAGAAGTGATAAACTTAAATATGATTATGAAGAGTAAGTAATATTTATTTATTTTTTTTAAAGATTTTTATTTATTTATTTGACAGAGATAGAGACAGCCAGCGAGAGGGAACACAAGCAGGGGGAGTGGGAGAGGAAGAAGCAGGCTCATAGCAGAGGAGCCTGATGTGGGGCTCGATCCCATAACACCGGGATCACGCCCTGAGCCGAAGGCAGACGCTTAACCGCTGTGCCACCCAGGCGCCCCGAGTAAGTAATATTTAAAAAGATTTCTCTAACTCTATATTTATATACATAGACTGTCCACAGAAAATATAATGTATCGCTATGGCTCCTCTATACCTCCAGAGGTCTGCCAATATCACAGTGAGATCCCAGGGGAACTGGTTATTTATCCTCCATGAGGTTGACAACATTCTTGGGAAGGACAAATAACCACTTCCTCTTGATCTCAATGTAATATCGACAGACATTTTTAAATGGAAATGCATGGAGGATATCTATTATCTATCTATCTATCTCTTTATCTATCTGATATAATACAAACTATAGTTTCTAGAATTCCTCAATAGGCTTTTAACACAATAATTTTTTAAAGAATTAGATATTTATTTATTTGAGGGGTGGGGGAAGAGGGGCAGAGGGAGAGAGAATCTTAAGCAGACTCAGCACTGAGCACAGAGCCCAATGTGGGGCTCAATTTCACAACCCTGAGATCATGACCTGAGCAGATACCAAGAGTCCGACACTTAACCAACTGCCACCCAGGCACCCCCCCAAAATAATTTGTTCATAGACATGCCATGGTCAGTAATATCTAACAAAGGATTCATTAACACAAGAGGCTGCCACTGAATGGTCCCAACATAGAGTATGAAATAGAAAATCTACCATCTTTGACTAAACCCAATTGCTTAGTGTAATGGACATTGGACAAAAAAAGGGTTTGGTTGATTCATGTTTCAGTTGTAATCACCAGTTGATTGGGGCAGGTTACGAACTAGCCAAGTACACAGGGATTCTATCCACCACTAAGTCCTTTGGTGTCCTTGTACTTTTGGTGAGGCAATCACAGGCAATTTCTCCTTGAATGGTATTGTTCACAACAGGTAATAATCTCTTTAGTCTAGTTCACCTGGATATGATCTTTAATTCTCTTAGAAATAGATAAAACCCACCATTTTCATTAAAATCTTGACTAAGGTTCACAGGAACAAATATATTATGATATAATGCCTGTGATATATTAGAATCTAAGTTTGTCCTAGTAGAACAGAATTATGGGCCTTATATGCCACCTGGATGGTGACCTAGGCACATGACAAGGACCAAACGTACACGTGTATTAAGCTGACTGAAAAAAGAGTCAAAGTGATAAGTAACTTTTGACTGGTCAATAATGGCCCTACCCAACAGTGGTATCTCCACAGCTTATATAATTATAATAATCTTGTCTTTGGAGCCCAATGCATGACCCAAGAATGGAGCAAACTTGGAGTAACAAGCTTTTTAACCAAGATGTACGATGGGACCTACAGAAGAAAATACTATATTGGGCACATAACCTACAAGGTTCCTCTAGTCCACCACTACGGTATGCAATGATAGACTTCTCTAGATTAATATTTCTTTTATAGACATATGTAAGATTCTGCTCCATATATAGAAGGTTATAAAATGTCATCTGACTTAAGGCTGTAAGTTTCCAGTGAATACAGATCCATAACAACTAGGAATATGATATAATTGCATTACTCTCTTTTCCTCAGCCAATATCACAAATTCATGGAGCCTGAGTCCCCCTCATACCTGCTAGGAAGAAAATAGAGCCCTACTAGCTACTTATAGCACATAACAATTATTGGTATCCATTTATAACACAAGCAAGATAGAAAAAAAAATCTCATGAAAGTCAATAACCCTGACAAAATCACTGACATAAGGGGAGAGGATATATCCTGTTTGATGACTCTCCATATAATCTCCCAACATTGAAGATCTCCCATATGTTTGAATATCCATAAGTTGATTTACTTTAATTTAGTGTGTTTGTCATTTACATTATAAAGCAGCATCTAATTTTCTTTTAAAAAAATAGATATTCAAGCAGACATTTTGAAAGATAAATGAAATTTGCATTATGAGATGCTGAAAATCTAAACCTATGTGAGTGGTAAATTACAAGCCTCGAGCCTCCTTGTTATAGAAGAAAATTCTCTCAGTACAGTTAACCATAGCTTGTCATATACTTGCCCGGGAATGATCAGACTACCCTGCAGCAGAGAATGAGAACCATTATATCAAAACAGAGGGATTATAGCAGCTGTTCTGTGACCTCTGGGATAATCAGATAATCTGCTTCCATTTAACTCTAGGGGACAAAGGGCTGATGTGTCCTAGAATTGAACAGAAAAGAATCGTAATATTGGGCCTGTCATCTTGGACATAAAACCCACTTTGTCATATGTGATCCTCTTCAGGGGGAAGACAAGTACCATAAAGTTACATTATTGAAATTTGTATTAAAATAAAAATAAAGGAGAACAAGTCTAAAATACATAGTCTAGTGTTTGGATCCAAGATACTATTAATTATAAGATACAATGAGGCTGCCCAGATACCAAACCAAAACCAATGTGTCTCTTAAGAACAATGAACTGTGGAAGCCAGCATGACTGTGGCTTGCTGGAAACTTGTGGTTGGTTATAATATTCAACTAAAACTTGTGTTCAGCATGTCCCTTCTAAATAGACAAAGACCGAAGAGTGAACTGGTGTCTTTTCCCACATTAGACAAAAAAGAGTTCTGAGTAGAACGAAAAAGGGGACTCACTTCACCTGACATCATAGACCTGACTTTTCTGAAGGAATCTGTTGCTGTAGTCCAGTTTGGGCACCCTTCAAACACAATGACTATATATCCTCAGGAAATTCTGGCAACTGATGTCTACAGACGTTGTCAGTATAGATCCATATGTTACCTGAATTGGTATTTCTATTGGTTATTTTATTTTTTATTTTTAAGGATTTTATTTATTTATTTATTTATTTATTTGACAGAGAGAGAGAAGGAGCACAAGTAGGTAGAGTAGCAGGTAGAGGGAGACACTTAACAGACTGAGCCACCCAGGTGCCCCTCTATTGGTTATTTTATTTGCAAATAGTCAAGTGAAACAAACAATGGTTTTGAGCTGTAAGAAACATATAGTCACCTTCTGGGCCCTTTCAAGAAACCAATAGAATAAGATGAAAAATGATGAGTAACTATCATTATTTAATAAAGAAAAATGATCCTGCTTTCATTCATTTATGCCCTTATCCTACAAGTTCAAAGGTCTAACATTCACAAGTAACATTATATACCATTTGGTTTCTGTAAATTTCCAATGGTTATGATAGAAAAACTATGAAGCAGTTATCTTTTATTGTTCTTATTTTATAGATGAATATTAATGCACAATTTATCCAACGTCACAGAGCAAGAAAGTGACAGATCTGGGATTTGAACACAAGTAGTCTAGTTGCTGAGTCTACATCTTTACCATTATACTGTTCGATAATGAATTAGGGACAAATTAACTTTAAAAAAATGGGAACTTTCACATGCATCAGCAATAGCTAACTGGAAATTTAATAGAAATATCCCATTTGCAAGTCAAAGTTATAAATATATAAGAATCAATTTAATTGAATAGGCAAGACTTATGTATTTATAAAACGTAAAGTTTTGCTCTAGTTCACCAGAAATTCTTTTCTTTTTTTGTGTTTTTTTTATTATATTATGTTAGTCACCATACAGTACATCCCTGGTTTCTGATGTAAAGTTCGATGATTCATTAAGTTGCATATAACACCCAGTGCACCATGCAATACGTGCCTTCCTTACTACCAATCACCGGTATATGCCATTTCCCCACCCCCCTCCCCTCTGAGGCCCTCAGTTNATGTAAAGTTTGATGCTTCATTAGTTGCGTATAACACCCAGTGCACCATGCAATACGTGCCCTCCTTACTACCCATCACCAGTCTATCCCATTCCCCCACCCCCTCCCCTCTGAAGTCTTCAGTTTGTTTCTCATAGTCCATAGTCTCTCATGTTTCATTCCCCCTTCTGATTACCCCCCTTTTCTTTATCCCTTTCTTCCCCTACCGATCATCCTAGTTCTTATGTTCCATAGATGAGAGAAATCATATGATAATTGTCTTTCTCTGCTTGACTTATTTCACTTAGCATTATCTCCTCCAGTGCCATCCATATTGAAGCAAATGTTGAGAATTCGTTCTTTCTGATAGCTGAGTAATATTCCATTGTATATATGGACCACAGCTTCTTAATCCAGTCATCTGTTGAAGGGCATCTCGGCTCCTTCCATGATTTGGCTATTGTGGACAATGCAGCTATGAACATTGGGGTGCATATGGCCCTTCTCTTTACTACGTCTGTATCTTTGGGGTAAACACCCAGTAGTGCAATGGCTGGGTCATAGGGTAGTTCAATTTTTAACTTTTTAAGGGACCTCCACACTGTTTTCCAGAGTGGCTGTACCAACTTGCATTCCCACCAACAATGTAGGAGGGATCCCCTTTCTCCACATCCTCTCCAACAATTGTTGTTTCTTGCCTTGTCTATCTTTGCCATTCTAACTGGCGTAAGGTGGTATCTCAGTGTGGTTTTGATTTGAATTTCCCTGATGGCTAATGATTTTGAACATTTTTTCATGTGTCTGTTAGCCATTTGTATGTCTTCATTGGAAAAGTGTCTGTTCATATCTTCTGCCCATTTTATGATTTGTTTATTTGTTTCTCGTGTATTGAGTTTGAGAAGTTCTTTGTAGATCTTGGATACCAGTCTTTTAACTGTAGTGTCATTTGCAAATATATTCTCCTATTCCGTGGGATGTCTCTTAGTTTTTTTGACTGTTTCCTTGGCTGTGCAGAAGCTCTTTATCCTGATAAAGTCCCATAAGTTCATTTTATCTTTTATTTCTCTTGCCTTTGGAGATGTGTCGTGAAAAAGGTTGCTCTGGCCGATGTCATAGAAGTTGTTGCCTATGTTCTCCTCTAGAATTTTGATGGATTCCTGTCTCACATCGAGGTCTTTCATCCATTTGGAGTTTATTTTTGTGTATGGTGTGAGGGAGTGGTCAAGTTTCATTCTTCTGCATGTAGCTGTCCAATTTCCCCAGCACCATTTATTGAAGAGACTGTCTTTTTTCTGCTGGATGTGTTTTTCCTNAATTTTCCCAGCACCATTTATTGAAGAGACTGTCTTTTTTCCACCGGATGTTTTTTCCTGCTTTATCAAAGATTAGTTGCCCAAAGAGCCGAGGGTCCATTTCTGGGTTCTCTATTCTGTTCCATTGGTCGATGTGTCTGTTTTTGTGCCAGTACCATGCTGTCTTTGTGATCACAGCTTTGTAGTACAGCTCAAAATCTGGCATTGTGATGCCCCCAGCTTTGTTTTTCCTTTCAACAGTTCCATGGAGAGTCAGGGCCTTCTCTGTTTCCATACAAATTTAAGGACTATTTGTTCCAGTTCTTTGAAAAATGTCCTCGGTATAGCATTGAAAGTGTAGATGAAAGTGTAGATTGCTCTGGGTAGTATGGACATTTTAACTATGTTAATTCTTCCAATCCATGAGCATGGAATATTTTTCCATCTTTTTATGTCTTCCTCAATATCTTTCAAAAGTGATCTATAGTTTCTAGCATATAGGTCCTTTACGTCTCTGGTTAAGTTAATTCCAAGGTAACGCATGGTTTTTGGTGTTATTGTAAATGGGATGGATTCCCTAATTTCTCTTTCTTCAGTCTCGTTATTCGTGTATAGAAATGCAACTGATTTCTGGGCATTGATTTTGTATCCTGCCACCTTACTGAATTGTTCTATAACTTCTAATAGTTTGGGAGTGGATTCCTTTGGGTTTTCCATATAGAGTATCATGTCATCTGCAAAGAGAGACAGTTTGACTTCTTCTTTGCCGATTTGGATACCTTTTATCCCTTTTTGTTGTCTGATTGCTGTTGCAAGGACTTCTAATACTATGTTGAATAATAGTGGCGAGAGTCGGCATCCTTNAAGTCTGAATGCATCTTTGGGTTCAAAATGAGTCTCTTGTAGACAGCAAATGGATGGGTCATGTCTTTTTATCCAATCTGCAACCCTGTGGCGTTTTATGGGAGAGTTTAAGCCATTTAGATTGATAGAGATTATTGACAGATATGATTTTAATGATGCCATTTCTCTTTAAAGTCTTTGTATCGGTTGTGACTTGCTGCTCTGTATCACTCTTGGGGCCTTTTTACCTTTATAGAGCCCCCCTTAATATCTCCTGTAGGGCTGGTTTCGTGGTTACGAAATTGGTTAATGATTGGCGATTTTGGAACGTCTTTATTTCTCCATCAATTCTGAATGACAGCTTTGCTGGATAAAGGATCCTTGGCTGCATGTTTTTCTCTGAAAGAGCTTTAAAAATGCCCCCCAACCCTTTCTCTCTTTCCAGGTCTGTGTAGACAGGTCTGAAGTAATTCTGATACCTTTGCCCTGGTACNAATTTCTTTGCCCTGGCAGCTTTCAATACTGTATCCTTGGATCTAATATTTGCTAATTGCACTATGACGTGACGTGGCGTAGGTTTATTGTGGTTGAGCTTGGGAGGGGTCCTCTCTGCCTCTTGGACACGAATGCTTGTTTCCCTTGCTAGATTAGGGAAGTTTTCAGCTACAATTTGTTCAAATATCTCTTCTAGACCTCTGTTTTTCTCCACCCCCTCGGGGATGCCGATGATTCTGACATGGGACCATTTCATAGAGTCAGTAATCTCCCCTAGCCTACATTTGTGGGTGTGGATTTTTCTAAGTCCAGCTTCTATTTTCGTTTTTTCCTCTACTAACCCATCCTCCAACTCGCTAANGCTACAATTTGTTCAAATATCTCTTCTAGACCTCTGTTTTTCTCCACCCCCTCGGGGATGCCGATGATTCTGACATGGGACCATTTCATAGAGTCAGTAATCTCCCCTAGCCTACATTTGTGGGTGTGGATTTTTCTAAGTCCAGCTTCTATTTTCGTTTTTTCCTCTACTAACCCATCCTCCAACTCACTAATACGTTCCTCTGCCTCGGTGACCCTGGCCATCAGAGCCTCTAGTTTTGCCTGCATTTGGCTCATAGAATTTTTAATTTCTGTCAGATTCACTCTCATTTCCATCCTTAGGGATTCCATATTCTCAGTAACATTTTCGTTAATACTCTTTTCAAGTCTACTCATCATTTTGACCCTTGTTACTCTGAATTCCATTTCTGATAATTTGGTTACATCCATATCCACTATTTCTGTGGCAAAGGCCACAGACTCACTGTCTTTTCTTTGCTGGGGGGGTCTTCTCCTTCTTCTCATTCTGATGAGGAGAGGTTGCGGGTTGTCGAGAGCCCAAATTATTTACTGGGACCCAGGCCGTGCGCCCTTGTTTTATAGGGATCTTAGGGATGTGGGCTTCTTCTTTAAAGATTTCATTTATTTATGTGGCAGAGAGCCAAATAGCAAGAGAGGGAGCACAAGCAGGGGAGTGGGAGAGGAAGAAGCAGGCTCCCAGCAGAGGAGCCCGATGAGGGACTCCTTTCCAGAATGCCGGGATCACGCCCTAAGCCAAAGACAGGTGCTCAATGACTGCACCACCCAGGCGCCCAGAATGTGGGCTTCTTGATTTTTCAGGCTGCCTTCTGGGGGAGGGGCCTGCCCCGCGGATACTCAGGCAACCCTGTTTGGGTAGAGTCTCTGTGTCCCCTGCGAGGGGGGATGGGGATGGGCACGCTGTGAGCCGGTATTTCCAGGCTTTTGTTCTCTGGCGGCTTTCCCTGGCGGTCTGCTGTGCCTAAGAGTCAGAGCAGCAGTGGCCGAATCTCAGCCTCTGTTTCAGGACAGAGGGATCGTGTACCGCGCTCCACTGATGTTCTGGCCACTTTAACTCTCTTTCTGTTGATGCTGCTCAACCCTGCAGCGTCCCGGGATGTGTGCCCCACACCCGGCGTCCCAGCCCTCACTTCCAGGGCCGGCGCGTCTCTGTCCTTTCTGTTTCTAACGCCGCCAGCCGCCAACTGCCCCGCGCGTGCTCCTGGAGCTCCCGGTCTCAGTCTGGATCCAGTGAGCACACTGGAGTTCCGGAGTTCCGTGAGATGCCTGGTGGTGCGCGCTCCCGGCTCACGGTCTCAGTTTGCTGTCTCAAGGGTGCGGGTCCGCTGTCCACCCGCTCCCCTGTGCAGATGGCTACCGCTTCCCGGCGCCCGGACACGGCAGCTCCCTCCCCCTTCCGTTTATCTTCCGATATCTGTGTGCGGTTTCACTGCTCCCTGCTTTGTACCTCAATACTCAGTGCTGGAGATGTTCATTTGTAGAGATCCAGATGTATCTTCCTGCGTCTCAGGCTGATTCCGTGGATGTTGAGGCTGTCTGGTACCTATCCAGCTCGACTCAGGGGACCAGCTGAAAAAGGGGTCCCTTACTCCTCCGCCATCTTAACTCTCTCACCAGAAATTCTTAATCAATCAACAGTAATGCTGTTTATGAATGGGAAATGGTATTTTAAAGTGACAATTCTATTCATAAATTTAATGCACCTATATTTAAAAATCTGATAATTTTTAATGAAATATGTTGGTTCTCAATCTGTTAAAAAAAATGGTAAGAAGAGCCAAAATAATAAATATGACAAAGAGTAAAGAGTAGAGTAAAACTTAGAGTATCTGCCATCAAAAACATAAGTAATCCAGATAGTGAAAAGAGGTTTCAAGAATAGACTTTTAGAAAACAACCCACAAACAGATCCCTACATAAATAGCAACTGACTCATATATAAAAAGCATGACATTCCAACTATTTAAGAAAGAAGATACTATTCAATAAATGGTATTGATTTGACTGCAAATATTTGGAGACAAGAGTAGCTCCTCATATGTACAAATCAGTTTAGATATTTACTATTGATATAAACAGAAACCAACAATACAGAACAAAAAAAATATATGACTGTATTCTGTATTTTCTTATAGGATAAGGTATAGTACAAATCCATTTTACTGTTTTCTGTATTTTTAATTTTATGTTGGATAAAACAAATGTTTAAAGTAGCAAAATTAGTCACCCTTCAGACTTCGATAGCCCCCATACAAAATAATCCATTTTTTCTTTAATCAAATGAAGAGAAGAATGTAGGTGTATATAAAAAATCTTTTGATTTTCTACCTCTGTATAAAAAAAAGATGCTTTGTAATATTTATATATCTGCATGGGTGTCTCTGAGTGAATTCCAAAGCAAAAACTAATGAGTGTTGAATTATCTGTCAGATGGAGAAGATCATACTGATTATTTCATATAATCAAAACTATCAGACTGACTTTTTAAAGCTGAAAATAATATAATTATATAGTTCTCTACTGAAGACTATTCAAAACTTATTTTACATTTCAACCAATTATATAGTTTAAGGAAATATTTCATTGTTCTTTTACAACAATTTTTTTAACTTAAAAATTGTATTATGTAAAAAAAAAAGTGAAGACTAAGTAGCATGAATGGGTCTCTGGATTACAGTCTGTCACTCCTAGAGTGGTCAGGATCTCAATATCTCTGCTACTTATTTTTTCTAAAATACATTTTTCTAATTATATACTCTGTTCACTCCAATTCTTGAGCCATTTTCGTTTTTATAATAAAAATTTTTTTATAATTAAATGATTTCTAATAAAAATATAAAATGTTTTATTGATTCATTTTTATCTAAATAAAATATAAAATACCCTAAGGAAGATGAAAAATATATTCAAGATGATTTACTTTTTCACATTTTCTTCTCCTGTATATTTTTCCCAAGATGAGTTGTTATTTCTACTCTAGAAAGGACAAGAGAAGTCTCAGTCACCAAGATATATCTTTTCTAAACTTAGTAGCAACCCCCTGCATTGCTGCCAAAACCATTATGTATTTCAACATAAGGGTACCTCTTCTCAAAAATCATACAATCACCTGATTTTCTAGATATTAAGGTTTCTCAGAGATTTTTCAATTTGAAGATGGAAAGACATTACTGTCTAAACTCCACACTTTCAAAGCCTGGACCTGAGTACAAATTGTATCCTAAATCTCTGGCCAGTAATGAAATTCTGTGAAGTTTAAATAAATTCCATAATGTTAGAAAAGCCTTCAATAGTCAATCTGAACTATGTTACAGTATGTTTTGAAAATGACAATTTTTTTTACTGTTGGCCTATAGATTTAGAAGTCTCAGACTTCCAGACTTCCATTTTTAATAAAATGTAGGCAAAATGGCTGTTGATAGCTAATACTGGGTGCTTGCCATGTAAATGATGCTGCTCAAAACTCATCATCTGTCCTCCCCCAGACCATAGGAGATAGATACCATTATTATACCCATTTTATGTAACAGAAATGAAGAATGGCTCCAGGAGAGCACAGCTGGTTAAGTATCAGAGCCAAGGTACCATGGTTGCCCCGTAGACACCGTGCTCTTAGGCAGTGCATGACAGTGCTGATTTTCCAAGGATGGCTGTGAAATAATTTATGTGAGGGCCAGGAAAATTGGGCTTATATATTCTTTTTTCTCTAACTGTAATGATTTAAATTTTCAATGTGAACTAGTATTTGTTAATACAGTTCATGTCACAAAATCAGATATTTATTAAAATGTTTAATGAATCAAGCTAAATGCCTTTTAAATACAAGTGCTGACAGAGAAAAATTTTGGGTTGTTCAATTCACATGTTCCCTTCAGAATTAGACAATGTGTATTTCCTGAGATAAGAAAAGCTTTGTAATTCTCCACTTCAGTAATTTTCTCCTGAGCTGCAACTATGTCCAGCCTAAGAATAGAGTAGTTAAGCCAAATTAGTCATTCTAAGAGTGACTTTTTGTTACCAGAATCTGAAAGGTGTGTAGAGTTAGCTGAAAAGAGAGTAATTAAGAGAATTACCAAATTTTCCATCTGCTATGCTCCTAATGGATTCATACATCTTCCTTCTCCAATTTTCCCTTCAACTCTTATTTTATTTTTCCATACATAAATATATAGGAACTCCCTCTCTTTACACTGCTTGGGATATTTGCTTAGAGGTAAATAATGTCCATATAGTACTGTTTATTTTCTTGAAATTTTGTCACATACTGCAGAAATGATTCTTATGAGTCATATCACAAACTATTTAGAAGAAAATTGATGTGATGAATCAAATATAATAAGTGGCTTCACACTTTGTGTGGTATAATTATTTCAAATTAGAAGAATTAGAAGTTGGGTACATTGGTTTTCAGTTGAGCAAGGATATTCTTTTATTCTTCAATCAAGCAAGTAATACACTATAATTAAATAATGTAATAACATAAATGTTTCGATTTCCAAATAGAGAGGAAGAGAATATAAAATTTGCCTGAAAGCTAAATGGGCATTCAGATTTGAAGTAAATGTCAAATACAACCCACTGTATGAGTGGTAGAGAATAATGTCTTGTCTCTTTCCCTCTGAGTAGTCTGGATGCAAAGAGCTACCACAAAATTTTGCCACATATTTCCCATCTTTCCATTTTGATTCTTTGGCTATTTCCTGTGGAAACCAGGGGTTATATCACAAGGTCATTCTATTGAATCACATTAAATAGAACAATGATTTTACTGTCAATTATGGTTACTAATATGTTTGATTCCATGGACCTCATGTTCGATAATACAATGTGTCTCCAGTAAAACTACGTGTAATAAGTGGTCATTAGCATGATTTTTTTTAAAAAAATAATGTGTACTGTGTAATCGGAGCACCTGATATGCTGATAGTGAAATTATACATCTGTTTCTCCTGACTAGACTGCAAGCTCCTCACAAGCAGGGACCATGTTCTTGACCATTACATGCTCAATAAATACTTGATAAATTAATGACTTAGTATTATTAACTTTGATTTCCTATCAGTGTGCATTCTTTTTGGCAAGTCCTTTTCTCTAGATGAAATATGTATTTTTAAAGGGGGCTCTGTACTGAGTAAAAAGGACAGGGCCCACAGCAGACAGAGCAGTGCTGCTGAGCCTTCCTACCAATGTGCTTGTTAAACTGAACAAGTTACCAGACCTCCCTAAGCCTTCCTTTTATACCCAAAAGATGGAGAAAAAAATACTTATTGCATAGGATTACAAACAGTATTAAAATAAATAGCACTAGAGAATTGTTTGACATAATAGATATTCAGTGAATGTTAATAGCCTTCTGAAATATTTCCTCTTTTTCCTTTCTTTCTTTCTTTCTTTTTTTCTTTCTTTCTTTCTTTCTTTCTTTCTTTCTTTCTTTCTTTCTTTCTTTTTTTTATTGCTTGAGACATTATTTTTCACAGTACCCTGGTCACTGATAACATTCCAGACATTCTTAAAGTAAACTCAATCTTTACAAAGCCAACACGGCCTTTGTTGAGTATTACAGACAGAGTATATGGCTCCCAAAATTCGTATGTGGAAGTTCTAACCCCAATGTGATGATGAGATGGGGCTTTGAAAGATGATTATGTCATGAGGGTGGAGCCTTATCGATTGGACTCCAGAGATCTCCTCCCTCTCCTGTCATGTGAAGAGACTGAAAAGAGGACCATTTATGAACCAGGAAATGAGTCCTCACCAGACACGGAAGCTGCTGTTCCCTTGATCTTGAAATTCGCAGTCTCAAGAACCATAAGAAATAAATGTTTGTCATTAAGCCACCCCGTCCATAGAATTTTTCTTTTTTGTAGCAGCCCAAACATTGAGATAATTTAGCTTCTGTCATGCCTTCCAAACAGCATCGTCTTCTTTTGTTTTTTTCCCAAGATATTTATTTATTTATTTGTTTGTTTGTTTGTTTATTTATTTATTTAAGCTTTCATTTAAGTTCCAGTTAGTTAACATACAATGTAATACTAGTTTCAGGCATAGAATTTAGTGATTCATCACTTACATACGACACCCAGCAAACAGCATTGTCTTCTTAGTTAGGAATCATTCTTACTAAGTCTCCAGATTCCTTTAATATTAAACACTCCCCTTACTATAAGGTTCATTTATTTATATTCAGTATTTCTTTTACACATGCACCAAGAATGCACCATATTATGAAGTAAACAAACTCTAGGTTTAATTACTGTAACAATGTATAATTTCATATTGTTTCTAACCCATTAAGTAATACAGGTGGAACACTGTATGGTTATGAAAGCTCACTGATACTAAATCCCCTTTGGGGAATCTGAAATGAATGAAAGAGAATGGTAGCATGATTAGAAACTCTGGGGAAATGCTAGAAACTTCCTTCTATTACACTCTTTTCTACATTCACGCTTACAGAAAAACATGAGTAGCTCCTGTTGGATTTCTGGGAGTTTTTGATCACATCAATTTTTGCAAAGTGATGATAATACAAAATGTTAGCAGTCCCTAAAGCTTGATCATGTATTTGTAGACCTCACTTTTCTTTTTTTCAATTTGGAAATAGTCGTTGAAATTTCCAAATGAAACCATATCCAAAGTTCCTCTGATAAACAACTTCAATTAGCTTCTAAAACAAAAATTTGTGTATTTGTATGATGAACGAAGTTGAGAAAATGGTATTCAGAGGGGCTTTTGAGGCAATAATATGCATCAAAAAATAGCTAATAATATCAGCAAAAATAGTTATTTTATATTTTTAGTAAAGCTAGTTTTCGATATATAATATAGATACCTTATTTTGCTATTGGGTGTTTTTTTTTTTTTTTAGTTTTTTGAAACATTAAGAAAATAAATAAGCAATTAGACATTTATTCTATCTATCATCTATCACCGGAACATATAAGGTTTATAGCAGAGGCCCTGTCTAATCAGAAGTTGATACAGTGACTAATTTGCTGCATCTAACTGACATGTGGCGCCTAGAAGTTAATACAGAGAACCTGTAGAAAGAATAGCTTATTTTACTCCATCAATCATCTGCTGAAGATCAGAACGATCATGGGTTCCAATTTAGAATTAAGCCAATCAACACTTTCCATAAAAACGTCAGCCATATTGAGAGTACATGGCATATTTTCAACGTATTCCATATCTCTTCCAAATAGTCTATGCATTAAGAGTCCTGTACCTACATTACATTACATTAATGTCTTCCTCTTCTATTCCATACCCTTGCCATCCGTATTTCCACTAACTTGGTTAATGCTTCCTTAGCCATTTAAATAGTGAACCACTGTGACCCCACATTAGTCACAAGAGGAGCTAAAAATATGCTTTAACTCAGTGAACAGGACTCCGTGTAACAGAAAATAGCAACATTGGTATGTTACAAAATATTCAGATTTGATACTGTTCACAGAGCACAGAAAATTATTTGTCCAATTTAAATGGAGCTCTAGTTACTTCAACATTTTTACTGATGAATTCAAGTTTTAACTGGCAAATTAAGAAAAAAAATAGCTGAAACTCAAGCCTCTCATTTCAACAACAACAACAAAAATAGTCATACACATGTTTAAATGAATAAAAGCTTAATATTTTAAATTTGGAGTATCCTCTGTCATATAAAAACTTGTATTAATTTAGGAAAAATGTGAAATCTCTAAGAGTGTAAAACATTCTCAATTTTTTTCACTGCGATGCATATTACAATATTGACTGTATTCCCTGTGCTGTACTTTTCATCCTTATGAGGACATTCTTAATGTAGCCTTTCTAGTACAGTCTAATACATCCTTATCAAAAACAGTCTCACAGTTTAGAACCCCCATCAGGATTATCATGAAAGTCAGATAGCTTTAAATAAGAATACCCTTTTTTCAGAGGGTAGAGGATGGGCCAAGAAATTGCCTCAATAGCTGACTATTCCCATGGCCACCAAAACAAAACAAAACACAGAAAAAAACTGTGAAAATGGGAAAGGTAGCTGACTTGTAAATATTTATCTATGCTTTTAAAAAAAACATACAGGACTTTCTCTGAGAAAATTAACTATCTTTAATGCAGTGAGGGCTTTTGACATAGACCCACACTCAAATTCCCAAAATGACATTTACTATTTCTAAGACATTGAGTTATATGACTTAATCACTATGAATTCTTCACCACAAAATGGATAAAATGCTGCATTCCTTAAAAATAAAACTGTAGGCTAAAATGATATGGTAAGCTAAGTCCTTAGCACAGGGTCTCCTGCACAGTACCCTCAATGACAGGCATGCTATTATTATGAAAAGTCTAAAAAGAGGGCTGTTCTTGCTTTTTGTTATTGTTGTTGTTGTTTCTAGGATGAGGAAAAGAAAAAAATGATATTTTTCTACATAAATGTAGTCATATATTTTTTTCCAATGATTTGAGCAGTGTCTCATGTCAAAATAAACTTATTAAATCCTTATTAATCAGAGAAAATACAGGAGAAAGAGAAAAGAGAGAGTATGCGAGAGAGAAAGGGAAAAAGAAAGAAGAGGAAGACCAAAGTAAAATTCAGTAAGCTATTAATGATAAATGGCTAACAAAAGATCTTGGCTTAGAGATAAGTTCATGGATATTTTCCTGGAAAGACATTTTGTTTGCCAAATAATTATGAATTCATTCTCCCCTCGGATTACAAAATTTGTTAATTTTCTGCTTAAAAGAATCAGAATATTAATATGAAATGCATGCTTTGAGGATTAACTATCAAAGTCGCTACTAATTATTGAAATTAATCAATGGCTAAGGGACTATGAAGATTTCTGTTGCCAGAAAACATTAGCTCTAAAAGCATAGACTCCTAAGAAGTTTATGATGACGATTATTTATTAAAGAGTATTTGTAGCATTGTCAGAGTTCATTTTTACTTTGATACAAAAAGCAAAGCATTTTAACATCAAAGGTATTTCATTACCCTGAACTATCAGGCTTCTGAACAATTTTTAAAAACCCATTGACCTTCTGGGTATTATGTTATTTGTTAATTTCATAAATATTCAAAATAATACCCAGGCTGTCCAATCTCTAATATTCATTGGCTAGATGGTACCACTAGATATTAAGCTCATTTCTTGTCTTAGCTAAGAAAAAAATATTCCTGGAACACCTGTTTGATGATTCTTGTTTCTATGCATAAAGACGTTACCCATTAAAATTTCATTTCTGCTAAACAAAAGTTATTCCATGACTTTATTTATGGTTTTATTTGAGATCTATTATTTTAACTATTGTGACTCTATACTCACAGAATATATACCTACAAATTATTAACGTATTTTAATTTTAAATATAACTTTAAATTATTATTCTTGACTCAAAGTCAAACAATTTGATCTACTACAAATGTTTTGTTTGCACAAAACCTCATGAATGTCTCTTTCTAATGTTACTTTAAGTTTAAAGTTTAGCCTTATTTATTTCAATATCAGGAGAAAAAAATTAAATATTCCTTAGTGTTTCCTTTCCTATGTATAACATGGATTTGAATGGCAAGCATTTCAAGTTTGTTTTTATTTTATTTTGTTTTCATTGTATTTTGTCTCCAAGGACTTTTAATTTAACCTATGGAATAGTTGGAAGGGAATAAGAAACAGAGGGAAAAACAAAAAACAAACAAAAAATCCCTTATCATATATGAAACAACAGAAATGCTACAATACCCAAACACAAGACTCTGTGGCAGAATCTAGAGCTAGATGAGATTGCTATTCCAAAGTTGACACATCCCCCCTTAGATCCTGAGCAGGCTCTGTATTTTCCCCCAAAGTAGGTTGCACTGACTTGAAAGGCATAGCCATCAATCTTTGAACAGAACAATAAAAGATAGGGATATTGATTGAGTACATGAAAAAGTTCAAGTGCAGGAAAGACGTTAAACACTCTAGAACAGAGGTGAAATTAGAGAAGAAAGAAGTAGAGACTTGCAGTACAATTTCGTTGTTTATGATCAGTGGTTTCCAAATTTTACTGGGTGTTAAAATCACTTGTAGTACTTATTGAAATACAGATTTTGGGGCCTCAAACACAACATTTCTGACTCAGTAGGTATAGTGTGGGACCCACAGATACGCATTTAGAACAAGTTTCCAGGTAATAAAGATATGGCTGATTTAGGGCCCACAGTCAAAGAAATACAGATCCCTATAACCTGACTTACAGGCACAGGAAAAATTCTACAGTCAAAGACCACTAGAAGAAAAAGGAGATAGGAAGTTTCTTCTGTGAATCATATAGACACACGAATGTGAAAGCCGAGGGAAAATCCAAGTGAAAGTGGCAGATTGACAGAGCCCATATTCTCATCACTCTGCTGTCTTACCAGCCACAACACATACACACACACACACACCCCTCACATAATTATTTAGAAGGTAATATCAAAAATCACTTTTGGGATGCCTGACTGGCTTAGTTGGTTAAGCATCTGCCTTAGGCTCAGGTCATGATCCTGGGGTCCTGGGATCCAGTCCCACATGAGGCTCCCTGCTCAGTGGGGAGTCTGCTTCTCCCTCTGCCTCTCCCCCTGCTCCTGCTCATGCTCTCTCTCTCTCCCTCTCTCAAATAAATAGGTGAAATCTTAAATTTAAAAAAAAAAAAGAAGAAGAGGGGCACCTGGGTGGCTCAGTCGTTAAATGTCTGCCTTTGGCTCAGGGTGTGATCCTGGCATTCTGGGATCAAGCCCCACATCAGGCTCCTCTGCTGGAAGCCTGCCNAATAAATAGGTGAAATCTTAAATTTAAAAAAAAAAAAGAAGAAGAGGGGCACCTGGGTGGCTCAGTCGTTAAGTGTCTGCCTTTGGCTCAGGGTGTGATCCCGGCATTCTGGGATCAAGCCCCACATCAGCCTCCTCTGCTGGAAGCCTGCCTCTTCTTCTCCCACTCCCCCTGCTTGTGTTCCCTCTCTCGCTGGCTGTCTCTATCTCTGTCAAATAAATAAATAAAATCTTAAAAAAAAAAAAAGAAGAAGAAAACCACTTTCCAAGCCTTGATTAGAAGAACTGAACTGTGGTCTTATTCAGAAAATGGCTAAAAATTAAAAACAAAAAACAAACAAACAAACAAACAAAAAAACAACACTGAACAGAAAAGAACCAAAGAACAAAATTGGAAAGTAGATTAGTAAACACATAAGAATTGCAGTTTTTCATGTTCTGAAATATATTACAGACAAGATGAACACTTAAAAGAAAAAAACTTGAAAGAAGCGATAAGAAGCTTTAAAACAGAAAAGATTTTAAGAAAACACAAAAAAATGGGCTAGTGGCACTGAGAGAGCAGTTAGAAAGGAAACAGAAATTTAATAAAGGGAATTAAATATTAAAAACAAGAAAAATACAATGAATAACCTGAAAATACTGTGAAGTGCCAAGTATACCTGATGAAGAAAGGACAGAAAATATGAGAATAAAAGAAAGATATGAAGACAGACGTATAAGACTCAACATAGACAAAACTAGGTTTACAATAATCATATTGAAAAAAAACCCGTAATGTCATGCACAAAATATAGTCTGAAAGGATTAAAAACCCAAATGTGAAAAGTAAATTTTAGAATTATTAGAAGAAAATTTATGAGAATAGATTTAGAATCTTGGATATAGAGATTTTAAAACTAAAGCCAAAAGGAACAAATCACAATATATTTAGCACTGCTCTGAATGTGAAAGTGTGAGGTTTCATGTTTTGTGAGAGTCTGAATCAGTTTGAGTCCCCTTCAGCACCGAAAAAGCAAATATATATATTTGTTCTTTGTTTCTGGAGCAAAAGATCTTGTCTTCTTGTTTCAGTATGGCTATTATATCTTAAT
Source organism: Ailuropoda melanoleuca (assembly GCF_002007445.2). Classification (NCBI taxonomy): domain Eukaryota; kingdom Metazoa; phylum Chordata; class Mammalia; order Carnivora; family Ursidae; genus Ailuropoda; species Ailuropoda melanoleuca. The sequence goes on along the minus strand of NC_048220.1, from coordinate 124,020,170 downwards.
AAAATTTTAAAATATTTTATACATTAATCCTTTATTTTAGGAGAAGTTTTAGGAAAAATACATGAGATTACTCCTGGATCTTTACTGAAAATTTACTACAATGCTGTATGCACAGAAAAATTCCAACTGTGTAACATAAAATTCATGATAAAAATTTGAAAATATTAGAAGAAATTAACTAATGTATACATGGTAATTACCTGTTTGGTTGAATTATGAGTAATAGTTTTTTCTCTAATGTCTAAATTATTACAGNTTGAAAATATTAGAAGAAATTAACTAATGTATACATGGTAATTACCTGTTTGGTTGAATTATGAGTAATAGTCTTTTCTCTAATGTCTAAATTATTACAGTTCTTATTTATTTATTTATTTATTTATTTGACAGAGAGAGGGAGAGAGAGAGAGAACAAGCAGGGGGAATGGCAAGCAGAGGGAGAGGGAGAAAGAAGCAGGCTCCCACTGAGCAAGGAGACTGATGCGGGGCTCGATCCCAGGACCCTGAGATCATGACCTTAGCCAAAGGCACTTAACCAACTGAGTCACCCAGCCACCCCTAAATTATTACAGTTCTAATCAAGATCTGATGTTGTTTTTTCTTCTGAGGATGTGATCCATGAACAGCTTTACGAAGGTGAACTTTGCAAATGGAATACCATGTCTTGAACCATGTGAGCCTTCTCTCTAGGTGTCAATTGTTTGAACTGGACAGGTCATTACTGGCCAATAAATTTAGTCCAGTGAACAGTCTCTTTAAGACCTAACTCTGTTCTGAGTAGTGTCCAGATTCTACCCTTGTATGCCACCAATCAAAGAAATAATATACTGTGTTGGGAAAGAGCTGGTTAAAGTTAAGAACTAAATCCAGAATCATCAGTATATTTTTAGCAATACTGTATTTGTGATTTGTAGCATGTTCATTAATTTTTTTTAAGCTTCAGTTTTCTGATTCTAAAATGTTAATGATAGTGATATTAACCTCACAAGTTTGCTGTGGTAAGTAAATAAGACCATGTACATAGATATGTTTGGTATGAAATTAGCATTCATTTTATGCCATACATTTTCTTAGTAAATACTAATACTGAAAAAAGAAAGCCAGACACTGAGGAGCAACATTTTGAGGCAGCAGGAGCCATGAGTAAGCGAAGATTTGAGCTGGAGGCAGTTATTTATGGAATAGAAACAGTAGAAGAGATGTGATTTGGGTAGGCTCCATAATGGTGGACTAACAAAGTCAGGACCAAGTTATCTTCTGGAAAAAATAAAGGACAATTCATCATTTTGTCTGATGGCCACTATGACCTGATCTACATATCCATATCCAAGAAAATTTTCTGCGTGTCTTTCGATATATTTCTATTTTTCCAGTACTTTCTATGTATCCACACAAGTCCCCATTATGTAAGGCAATCAATCACATCTCTGCCTTCAAAACATAGCTCTCTGTCCCCTGGAATAGTCATTTAGATATCACTTCCTGTTGAACATTCTTACCAAATTTTATTTCAATATTTTTCAAAGTCTTGTTCTAGGTACTTTTGCAGCAAAGCACCTGAAATAAAGATTCCTGGGGTCATATTTACATATTAAAAAACAAAAACAAAAACAATAAACCTCTGAGATCAAATTTCAGAATCTAAAGGTTCTAATTTCATATTCACAAAAATACTAAATGCTAAATTATATTAGATTTGTATTTTTTCTTTCCTTCAACCCTTAAATAGTAATTTTCAAACAGCAAATTGGGGCTATTTAATCAATTTTGAAGAAATCTGCATTTGAATAATCATTTTAGGTAAAACTGATGAACCTTTCTGTGGCTCACACTTGGAAGTAACTGTTTAATGTAATTTTTTGTATAGTAACCATCTGATAATATCCTCACTTGAAATGCGGTATAAAAGCTTTGGATGATTACATTTTTCACACATTCCTTTCAACTAAAATGTAATCTCCTGGAATGCTGGGTCCAAGCTTAAGCCTTTTGTACGATCTGTAGAGACCAATAAGGTACTATTCCATACTAAGAATTGTATGAAAGCAGGAATTGATAAAGGTTTCCAAGATTGCTAGCCCTCCTAGAGAGTAGGAAAATACTCTGCTCCTATGAGTTTTATCTGACAAATTCCTGCACACTCAGCTAGTATAATGAAACGTTGCTATGCTAAATATCCAATTTAAAATCTGCAATATATATATACATATATATACATATATATGTGTGTATATATACATATATATACATATATGTGTGTATATATATGTATGTATATATATATATATATAAAACCTGCAGCAAGAGATATATAAGCATTTGCACATGTGCCCTTCACATGTGGACCTAACGAACAGTGTGGAAAAACAGACAAATACAAGGTAAAAGTTATGTCAGTTGAAAGGAGGAAAATGGTTTTTAGTAAGTGACCCATGGATAACCTTGATGATGTTATCTTGCATAATAAATAACACAGATATTTGCGATACACAGTGAGCAGGCTCAAGTACCCTCTCACCTGCCTCAGAGGCCTGATACTATACCACTCATTTCATGATTGATTAATGCACATTTGCACATGACAAAGATTCAACCTATGTCTGTAAAATGCAGTCTGAACATATTGAAAAGAATTTTAACAAATTGGAAAGGTTCCTATTTTATCACCAGTATTTAAAGTTTGTCAAGAAAAAAAAATTACTCACTTGACATTATTTCCCTAGTATTTACTTTGTTTCATTTATTTAAAACAAAATCCCTCAACCTTGTTCTTTCTGTTCATATGTAATACATTTTATATGTTTATTTGACTGAAATTAAAATACCACATTTTATTGGAATGACAACTGAGTGACAAGTGTTAAGAGTCTGCAGGGGAAAATTGTTTAACAAAAACATATTTTGAAATTTCCTATTGAATCAATCATTATTTCTAACACTAAAATTTTCATAGAAATGAAAGATGGATGAGATGGTGATAAAGGCAAATAGTTTTCGTGATATTATGGGGTTTTGCCTGGTTTTGTACCATGTTTGACAAACAGCGACATCTGTCTAAAATCTGTCAATATGATGGATGGGAAGAATAAATCACATTATCTTATGTCAACATCCCTCTCAGAACAATATTTTAACATAAATTCAGTGCTATGTCATGAATATGACCCTTGGGAATAAAGAGAGACCATATAACATTCAGCTGGATCCTATTTACATAGTTATTTTTAACCTCCTTTGACTTAGGAAACCTAAACTTTCAAATAAAATCTCAAAGATAAAAAATATATTCCATACAGTTTGAGAACTGTTAATATGGTATCAAAATGAAAATTTAAGTACATATGCTCTTGTTAAGTGCTGTATCAACAATGGCATTTCTAGTAAAATCATGTTCTGAAGATAATAAAATTAAAGCATTCAAGGGACAAATTTGGAATTTTGGCTAAAATTTATTAGAATGCATTTATAAAAAGCTCATGCAATTGTTATACCTCCTTGACCCCAGTTTTAGAACTAATGATTTCTAGTAATTTGTAAAGTGTTCCAAAACATCACAAACCTCCTGATCCCTGAAGCATCACTTCACAAAATCACATATCTTCTCTTATTTTTAACTCTTAAACAGAAATTTACCAAGTTTGTGAATACATTTATTGTGCCCTGGATGTGTTTGGTAAAAACATTTTCTCATTCTCAGTCAGAATAGTCTTTTCTAAATGGGTGAGACAACTAAATTTGTATTTGTTTAAACAATGTTTTTGAAGATTTAAACATTTATAGCTGAACCTTAATAAAATTATCCAGAATTTTGATTGGTGTATTTGGGCTTCTCTTCCTTAATCCGCAAACATACACATTTTTTTGTCACTCTGTGCTAGGATGGGATGACCCCCTTCTGTCCAGGACCTTAAAAGAGTCAATCTGAGACTATTTTTGCGTTAGAAGAAACACAGCCCCCTCATGCTCCTACTGAGCTCATTTTTTTTCACTACATTGAATAAATCAATTGAACTGCCTGCCCCCCTACAAATAACCGTCTTACCTAAAGGAGTTTCTTTCTACTGTTTTTTAAGTCTCTTCCAGTTATCCTGAAGCAGAGATCAGAATGGCATGCTTTTCTAATTGCTGTTCTATCTTAATGGCATTAGCCTCAACTCGCATGGCAAAAAATGAAGGGATATTCTGGTGGCTTTAACCACAATATGATGAATGGAACTACCACAAACAACATAGGCACTAAAGCATTATCATTGTTATTTTTTGTGTTTTTATTTTGCTTGTTCATTACTAAATCATCTCACTTAAATTACATTTGCCAGAAAGAAAAACAAAAGTCCACTTCATTTAGCACAGAGTAGTTTTAATGGCATTCTGCCTGATCATTCATGCAAAGAGAACTTTGTTGTCAGTGGGTGTGATCACACCAAATAATTTAGACACTCAAACTGTTTTACCTCACAGTACTTGTCTATTTATTTAACCTTGATAATCACTCAAAATTTATACTGAAACTGACTACATCTGAAGTAAATAATAATTTGATTAAATTCAATAATATGGTATCTGTATCTAAAGATTTGATTCAACTAAGTAATTTAAACTTTATTTTACTTTTTTCTTCTCTAATATTTAACATTCTCTGTCATGATTTTCACCTCTAAAATCATAACACAGAAAAGATCATAACAATTAGGTAAAGATTAATTTTATGCCTTATATATCCTTACATATAGATGATAACTCTATCGGTCTTTGTAGTTTTGCCTAAGAATGGCGAGTGATTCAGACAAACTACCAGGCCAATCTGAAATTCCCAGGACAAGACATATATTAGGACAGGCAGGACAAGCCTCTATGATGGATTGTCTATTACTCCAAGATGAATGCAACTATGGTTTCAAGTGAGTCTAGATGTTCCCTTGATGTCCTTATTGAAATTCCCAATAAGGCTACAGTCACTTACTGAACCATAAAGGTGGCAATAACCTTGTATATAAAAAAATAAGATACTGGGAGACATAATAATATAAATGGGGCAATCTGTATATCTTTGTTGAAACAATTTCTTCTCATTTCTTCCCAAGATAAGTAAGAATCAACAAACAAATTTGGATATAATTTATAGAAATATAAAACCAACATATTCTTTCAAAAATAGTCTTCTTGAGCTATTTTAATGAAAAAGAATTTATTGCTTTATAATCGACATAGAATATTATATTAGTTTCAGGTATACAACATATTGATTTGATATATTTATACATTAAGAAATGATCACCTCCATAGGTCTAGTTACCACTTGTCAGTAATCTGGCAATATTGTTGACTGTATTGCCTATGGTATGCATTATATTCCCATGACTTATTTAGTTTATAACTAGTATATGCCCCTATTAATCCCCTCATAAATATAGAGTATAGGAAATATAAATGAATAGGGCAATACTATTTAGTAATAACTATGAGAAGGATCACATGGATAGCCCATTTTACTATGTAGAAAGCAATTCAAAAGGAAAAGGAAGGAAATGTAAATATTATATATCCTTCACTTCCACCCCCAATTCCTTAATACTCCCTACCACCTCCATGTCTGAACAACACGCATTACAGGGAAGTTACAAGACGAATTATACCTTTATTTATGTGGAAATGAAGTCAATAAAAATATAAATCCAACAAAATGTTTAAAAAATAAATCATTTGTTAAGGGCCGTAATAGAGGAAGCTATATTGTGAACTACTTAATAGGGTGGGTAGGATTTTCCAAAGTGTCCTTTCCCTCCTTGGCATAATTTCCAGTGACTGACTGTCAAAAGTAACTATCTTTCTCAACAACCACTGAACAAGCAGTGTAAGGAGCTCATTCAGTAGCTAGAAGCTTGAGCCAGGATAATGACACATTACAAATGAATTCCACTACATCTTTTAATTCCAACTGTTGGCAAAGTACAGCAGCAATATGCTTTTCAGCCATTAGATGGTTTCAAATTATGTCTCTAGGCTGAGTTGATACAGAATTAGAATGAAAGTCCTGCCTTTACTTTTAGTTCTTGGTGATAAAGGAAAAACTGATTAATAATTTGACTTTATTGTCAATTTCCTAATGTTCTAATTTGTTAGTATTCATTATATCTCATGGTGTGTCAGTGACAGCATCTCCATCATAAATCCTAAGATAGGAGTATATGATGTGATTCATTGCTGTGGGCTGTGATACCCCTGAAGAGAATTTTCATTGTCCTAAATTCAATGAACCAAAATCTCAGGAGAATGCGTTGTTTCCTTAGCACATTTAGGGTTGAGGTAAGGATAAAAAGATTTTGAAAGAAAGTTATCGTTTCTTTCCTTTAAACATGGGGGCTGCTTGGATAAAAGCTGGTGATTCTCTGAAGAAAATTTATCAAAATCAAGTAATTGTAGACAGTTCATTGCTGATTTTCATGGCATATCTGGATTTAGAATAAAGATAAGCTCTATTAGGGAAAACAGTATTTAAAGAGATAACATTTCTTAGAATTCTGCTTAACAGGAAAAACAGGATGTCAAGTTAAGTACATGTAAAGTATTCCCTTTAGCATAAAAGCTGAAATCACAAATAAATCACATTAGGACAATGATTCCTATAATCCGTATCACTAAGCCATTTTATCACCCTCTGAGTGGCAAGACCACTGTTACTCTTATGAATTGCTCACAGAGTTTACATGAACAATTTATTAAAACACAAGCCATTTCAAAGTTTTAAACTTCTGGTGGAAGGGTGATGACATTGTCATGTTAGGGCACTTATGAAAACTAACTGCACCTGAAGGAAGGGAGCAAGAAAAAAGCATTCTACCTCTGGGGGCGGAGCAGGCGTATGTGCTCTGCTCTGAGCTATTCCAGGAAGGGCAGGAGCACTGAACAGACAAGGATCACATTCATCTCTAAGATGAAGGTTTAATCAGGAGGACAGCATAAAATAGAGCCAAAAGCTGAGACAGTAGAGTAGGAATACAAGAGAAGAGGGAAAAAAGGGACAAAGAGAGAAGAAAGGAAAGGAGAGAAGAGAAGAGAAAAAGAAAAAGAAAAAAAAAAAGAATCTTGGCAAACCAGCCCTCACCTTAAATGCAGTGTCACTGAACAACGTGCCTATAGAGAACTCAGAATAACCATATCAGCCACAAATCTCAAACCCAGCCCAATTCTTAATTAGATTAATTTTCCTTACCTCACATATTAAAAGCCTATCAGAAGGCATGTCCAGGGGCACCTGGGTGGCACAGCGGTTAAGCGTCTGCCTTCGGCTCAGGGCGTGATCCCAGCATTGTGGGATCGAGCCCCAACATCAGGCTCCTCCGCTATGAGCCTGCCTCTTCCTCTCCCACTCCCCGCTTGTGTTCCCTCTCTCGCTGGCTGTCTCTATCTCTGTCAAATAAATAAATAAAATCTTTAAAAAAAAAAAAGGCATGTCCAGTTCTAGGCATAAAACTATTTAATTGCATAAAAAATTCCATCATGTTTGTCATATAAGGTAATGTAATCACAGGAATAAAATATCATTATATTCACAGACTCTACATTCAAGCAGAGAATCAAAAGGAGAGAATTATATGAAGATATGAGTAATTGGACATTGCAGAACTCTACTGGTCACAGTATGCAAACTACTTGTGTTAAAGACTAACACACAACAGACACATTATTTGGCTCCTATCTGTTAATGGCAGAACATAGCGAGTGTAACAGGGCTCCTTTTATACATACTAAAAATGTGGTCGAGCCCAATTTTGACCCAAAATAATCATCTTTGGATCTTATGTAATTCTGTGGAACTAAATCTAGAAAGAATTTCACTAAAGATAAGGAATTATAGTCATTTATCTTTTTTTTAACCAATTGAACAGCAATCAGGTGATTCCTATCACTCAAGAAAAGAGTAGTTATTAAGCACTGCAAAATGAAAGAATAATCATCAGTCCAATTAACATTCAAACTCTTAATCTTAGTTGGACTAATTTCATTGCACATTTTGAATTTGAAGTCACAGTTACTGCATACGGCATTTGCAAGCTATTACTTTGTCTATATAACTGCAAATATTTAAGATCTTCCTATGTGTCAAAAGCAATCTGGAAACACTATTTCACAATAATGTTCATTCATACTTTATTGATAAAAGTATATAGCATGCTGATGTACTATATCAGCTGATGAAGGATACATGATTGGCATAGAGTCAGACTTTTAAATTTAATTTTATATGTAAGTATTAGATGAATTTTTAAATGTAAAATATTATAAGCAAAAAGCAAAAATATTCAATCTATGTTCAGAGAATAAAGAGGCATCTTTCAGTTGGAAGGATCACAGAAGGCTTCACGGAAGAAGTAGCGTTGGTCTAGGAATTTTATGATGGTGTGATTTGTATAACTAGGGAAAAAGAACATTCTATCTGAAGGGAACAACATGGATAATCTAATAAAGAAGGGGGGTATAAGTCACAATTGGAAAATAGCAATTTGACTCAGAGTAATAATAGAGAGTTATTACTATAGTTTATGTGGAAGACAATTTAACCACTACTTTCCCAAGGAAAAATCTAATGGAAGAGAAAATAAATGAAAGTTCTAGATATTGGTAAGGTACAGAAAGTATAGTTTGAGAACTCATTATGCTTTTTTTTTTTTTTTGAAGAGAGAGAGAACATGTGCACATGAGCAGGGGGGAGGGTGGAGGGAGAAGGGGAGAGAGAAGCAGACTCCCCACTGAGTGCTGGGCTGGTTCCCAGGACCCCAAGATCATGACCTGAGCCTGAGTCAGACACTTAACTGACTGAGCCACCCAGGCACCCCTCATTATTATTATCTTTTATAATAATGGACTCATTATTCTTTGTAAAGCAAAATTCAACAATTTTTACAGAGAGGAAGGTGGATGGATTTGTGGGATTGAAGGCAGGGCGAAATTTATGAAGTAACTATTTTTGGAATGTTAGTCATCATTTTGCAGTTAACAAAGGGATTTCTGAAAGGCAACAAGAGTCAAAATATGATGAGAGAACATATTTGTCTTGAATCTAATAAAGAGGCTTTACTTTTTCTCCCTCCAATGTCCAGTCACCTAAAAATGAAATAAAGCAGTAAGGTTTTACCCAAAACAAGTGATTAGCCCTCTCATAAGTAAAAATCTTCTGAAAGGCATATAGAGAGGGAAATCATAATCAAGTGCATTAATAATTGAGTATAATGAAGAGAGATGGCCAGATAATACCAAAATAGTTTTAAACATTGCCATAAAAGTTGTTGGTGTGAACTTCAAAAGAAAGGGTGCTTTAATATTAAAAGTGTTAATGATAATTCCAAAGAATCAATGGGAGTGCATAGAATTTATCAACTCCCATCTTTCATCTCAAGAAATGGTGAAGGTGCAGGAAAAAATAGAACTTTTAATCACAACGTGTGCTGTATGAACCATACAATCAGTATGATATAAATTAAATGGGGAAACAATTAGTAAAGCATGGTTCTCACTCTTTCGTAAAGACAAAGAGGATTCTCTAATCATAGAGTGTTTATATGGAGAAGGTCATGGCTTGTTTATGACAAATATTTAATGGAAAGTTTAAGTGAAAAGATACAGAATAATATCACAAGAACTTCAGGAAACAGAGAAAGAGGCTTCTTAAGCAAGATAAAGTAATTCGAGAGAAAGTGAGTAAAGCCCACTTTCAAAATAGTCAGACCAAGAGTTACTGATAGAAGATTGGACAGAGTACCTTTCCAAATGCTGAATTCATTGAACAATATGTATATACAAATTTTATAGTGTATTTGCCATCAAATATCACCTGGCCCTAGAAGAGCTAATAAACTCTTTGAGAAGATTCAAATAATCATGCAATGAAGTGGAGAGAGTAGATAAGATTTACTACTCTTTTCTAAGCAAATTTCTAATTTTATTTTATTTTTTTAAAGATTTTATTTATTTATTTGTCAGAGAGAAAGAGAGAGCACAAGCAGGGGGAGCGGCAGGCAGAGGGAGAAGCTCTCCACTGAGCAGGGAGCCCAATGTGGGACTCAATTCCAGGACCCTGGGATCATGACCTAAGCCAAAGGCAGATGCTTAACTGACTGAACCACCCAGGCATCCCCAAATTTCTTATTTTAAAGTCATGGTTACAATCTGGAACTGGTGATATCCTAGATGGAATTACCAGGCTGAATGGTGAAAGATTATACTGCACTACATAAAGAAAGTATAAGTGTTCAAAAGGGATAAATATAGGTAAAATATACACTCTGATATTTCTTATTTTTAATTGACATAAAAGATAGTTTTGTCCAAAGCAACAATATTAACAATGTTTATTGTTCATAGTACATGGAAAAGTTGAACAATGTCACAAGGGGGAGGAGGAAGGAATGGTGAATATTAGGCCATAAAAAAACCTGCACTACTTCTGTGATTGATTCACTTTTAAAGTCCTTGTAAATACATTTTTAAAGACTGGGCCGTACCAACTATAGAATGACATGTAAAAATTGTAAACCTATAAATTTCATCTTTACCATTGAAAGATAAGTGCAGAAGACCACCTCCTGTTTTCAGAGCCCAAATTATAGTATGAATTTGTCTTTTAAAATATAATTTCTGCAGTTACATTTTATATGACCAAAATGTTACTAAATTGTATGTTATATGATCATTATGATCACTTCTTACACTGAACTTATAGAGGTTTATTTTTCTACTTTTCATAAAATTTTATGAACACAGAGCCATGTCAGTATAGAGAGAATGGTCTAAAAGCTTTTCTACTCTGAATTTTTTCATCAAATTGCAACCCTTTTTCTTTTTAAGATTTATTAATTTATTTTAGAGAAAGAGAGCACAAGTGGGGTGAGGGGCAGAGGGAGAGGGAAAGAATCTCAAGCAGACTCCCCACTGAGTGTGGAGCCTGATGCAGGGCTCAATATCATAATCCATGAGATCATGATCTGAGCTGAAACCAAGAGTTGGACACTTAACTGACTGAGCCACTCATGTGCCACTGCAGCCTTTTAACCTAGAAATGTCTAATGTGAGAGCACATTTTGTAAGATACTACCAATAAAAGTCATCAATCTGCAGTATTAATAAGTGCTATATTTTATAATAAATTGTGCAGAAAGTATGAGTAAAGAGCTGTAGAACTAAATCCCAATGTGTTCTTAGATAAAATTCATGATATATAATTACAGAAAAATAAACAGCAAAGATAAAGTGTCATCACTGCTTTAATTACCATAAGTATATTTTTAATTACTGGAATTTCTGAAATATTATATACAGAGAAAGGAATTTTTTAAAAAGACACTTGAAGGAATATATAGAATGTCACAATTTCTTTGAAATGACTTAAAATTCAATAAAAAAATTTATCCCTTTAGAGATATATAAATTAAACTATATTACAATGTAATAGGCACCTGTATGATATAATTGTACATCACGAGATAACACAATTCATAGCCTTAAGATGAACATTTTATTTTATTTTTTTTTAAAGATTTTATTTATTTATTCGACAGAGACAGAGACAGCTAGCGAGAGAGGGAACACAAGCAGGGGGAGTGGGAGAAGAAGAAGCAGGCTCATAGCGGAGGAGCCTGATGTGGGGCTCAATCCCATAACACCGGGATCACGTCCTGAGCCGAAGGCAGACGCTTAACGCTGTGCCACCCAGGCGCCCCTTAAGATGAACATTTTAAAATCAATTCTTTAAGTATATTCAAAATTGTTTTTATAAATTGACTGCATCTGAGGTATTGCTTAAGAAAAACCAATTCCTGTTCATAAACACATTATATGTATATACAACATATACATATATTATAGATTATATAGAATTTGCTCTATTATAAAATGCAAATCCATTAGTTATATAGATTATATCATAGTGTAGATACAGAATCTATTGAGGTAACACAACTGAAGCTGACCAATGCCTGACCTCTGGACTAATCTTTGAGGTCAAAGAATTTCTTAACTACTGAGAAAGATACAACCCTTCTGAATCACAATGAAAATACTGTTTTTCACAATCCTTGAAGAAAATTGATAGCATTTCTAACTATCATAAAAAGTGCATGCTATTTCATTAATAGATAACTATATTTAGCAAAGAGAATTGAGCAACATCCTTCCTTAAATTATGAGTGTATAATCACTGATAAAGAACTGCCAACAAATGAATGTCACCATATTTGCTTTTTCAATGAAGAAATATGAACCTTTCCCCACAGCGATTCAAACACATATCTATGTCAGAATTTGTAATTTTTTTAAAATACTACTGTCCAGAAATATGAAATCAAACTTTCAGGAGAAATTATAAACCATGATTTTTCTTGTTTTCCACATGTAATTGCAAATGTAAAAGAACAGAGTAAAGAATAATTGGTCTTTTAACCAGTGTGCATTTTTCAGAGATAAAAGAACCAATGAAATTGAAGTAGGCAGTTTAACATAATGCCTTTTGCAAAATTACTGTAGTAATGATATGAAGAAATAAAAACAAATAAATTGGATGCTACACAAAATAAATATATAAATCAAAGGCAATAGTCATATGAAGTAAATGATAACTTTATATGTTCTTTGATACTGATATAGAAGAATGGAGAGCTGTCAAATCAGACTCACAAGAAACAGGGATTTTACCAGGTATAAAATTGACTAAAACTTCAGAGGCAGTTCCATGTGTTATTTGAGCCATCATCTCCTCATATTTAATTTCTTCATATATCTGAATATATATATAGGGCTAGTACATATGAAGCAGAATGTGTAACACTAGTCATTAGGCATTATTTTAATTAGTATATCATAGAATTTAAAATTAATACTAGCATATCATAATCATTAACGTTTTTTAACATTTTGCTTGAGTGAATTAAGCTAACATTTTAGAACTCTTTAAAAAATAAATATACTTTAATTTGTTTATGTTTGTACATTTTTAAAAATGTTAGTTACAAATATGACGGAGTTTTTGTGAGTTTGAGAAATAGATCTTTTATAGACATCTATTAGTATAGTTTCATTTAATTGATTCTGATATTTTGTATTTTCTAAAGATATATAATGAAATTATCATTTCTGGCTTCCTATGAACCTTTAGATGTACATCTAATTGTATTCTGGTTCCTACTATTTAAATTTCTTTTTGTTTTCCTTTTTACTACTAAAATGTCCTTTTTTTTTAACCTCAGTTAAAGTTGGCCTTATTTTACTAATTTGGGTCATTGCATCCATTTCTGTCAGTTTAAATGGACCTTCTCTTTCCCAGGTGAAGTGGCATTGAGCAGACATTGGCTTATATGGACACTTTTTCAGGTCAGTCCTTTCTCAGACACCAACTCTATAACATGTCTGTCAAAATTCATCTCTGCTTTAAAGAGTCCATATATTGTCAGTGACAACATTCTATAAGAAATAGTCCACTTTTATATCCATGTTATTTTATCCAAAATTAAATCAGTATGATGTTATTTCTGCAAAAAAATATCTAAAATAAAAAAATATATTATAGGTATTATTACCAAGTAAAATCACTCTCTTTTCCCTTACTTTGTGTGTTCAACAAGTATATACTCAATATTTTCTTGACATTGTGTTACATCCAAGTACAAAGAGATGAGTATGTGAAATGTGGCCTCTAGGATCTTGGTCTAATAGCTAGGATTAAGTATATTCACAAGCATACGATATAGCATGTTTTACAACATAAGAGAATAATATATATTACCTATGGAAACTGATCCACAAATGACAGGGATCAATATAGTTTCTATATATCTTTCAGATTTTGAGTGTTATTGCTCAAGTCCCCATATATCCTTTCAGCAGGCACATACCTTCCCCTAACAGAACTCCTTTGACATAAACTGTCAGAAACCCCAGGCTTTTCATAGTCTAAAGAGAGTGAAATCATGATTTGGTATGACAATGCTTTTGGATTCTGAAAGTTAATTTATAAATCATAACCAAAGTATTATTTTGCAACAATATCATATATTGGTCATAATTTAGTGGCAAGACCATAGGTATTTTAAGGAATGTGCAGCAAAGTAAGGCATGAGGTCATGGCAGTAACAATGATTCATTACTATCCTTAAGAATGCAGTGCCAAAGGTTCTAATCATTCATACATATTTTTCATATTGTTCTCTCAGTTCATAATCTCTTTTGTAGACTGATTTTTTCCTATTACTCCCCCTTAAGTGTTATTGTTCTCATGCTTTCTCTAAACTTTCTTCCTTTGTACTCTGCTCTCTGTCCTTTAGGGAATTTGCCCACACCCATACTGAGGTAAGTAGAATTGAAAATGGCGCCCACACTTCCTGCCTCCTGATGTGTATACCCTACAGAATCCCTTCCCCTTGAGCATGGGCCAGACGTGTGAAATCATGGGATATCACTCCCTGAGTATATTGCAGAGCCAAAGGGATTTTGAAGATATATTTAAGGTCCCTTATCAATTGACTTCAAAACGAGAGAGATTCTCCTGCTGGCCTTGAAGAAAGAAACTGTACTCCTAGAGAGAGGACCATGTAGAAGAAAATGGAGGACAACCTCTTGGAACTGAGAGCAGGCCCATTGGCACCTGGGAAGAAAGTGGGTAACTCAGTTCTACAACCTCCAGAGACTAAATCATGACAACAACCAGTGAGACTAGAGGACATCCCAGACACACAGATGTGACTGTAGCTCTGTTAACAAACACCTGCTTCCGGTCTGGATAGAGACTTGATAGAAACCCTGACAGAGAGCTCAGCTGAGCCAGCACACACTTCTGATCTACAGAACTGTGAGATAACAAATGGATATTTTTCAAACGCCTACATTTTTGATAATTTGTTTTTCAGCATAGAAAACTAATACATATAGCTTTAATTGTAGCCCCTATACCTAATGAATCCCAAACTAAGAGGCCAAAGATCTCTTCAGAGCTCCAAAATAATATTCAGTGTTTTTCTATCATCTCTACTTGGATGCCCCAGAGATGGTCACAAACACATGACTCAGACAGAACTCTGTCTCATCTCCAGCTGAACTCTGCACCTTTTTCTTCTATTCAGTGAATAGTTCCATTATCTACTATCAAGCCAGAAATTTAACAAGGGAGTCATTTATAATAACTCTCTCTACCTCATTCTTTTTTTTTTTTTAAGATTTTATTTTTTTGAGAGAGAAAGAGAGCGAGACGTATCACGGAGAGCGAGAAGCAGACTCACCACTGAGCGGGGAGCCCTGTGTGGGGTTTGATCCCGGGACTCCGAGATCATGACCTGAGGCAAAGGCAGACACTTAACTGATTGAGCCACCCAGGCATCCCCACTACCTAATTCTTTATACATATTTGAACATGGATTCCTACGCATTGTCCTACTTTGACATTTCTTAAATCTAGCCACATCCTTCTCTCCTGCTGTCATATCTTGTTCAGGCTGACATCAGGGCTTACCTCATAGTCTTGCTATACAGACTCCTGACTTAGTCTTGCTATACAGACTCTTGACTGGTTCTCCTGACCATTTCCTGTCCCGTCTTATGCATTCTACAAACTGCCACTAGTGTGATCTTTCTATGATATAAACATGAATCCCTACTTAAAACATTATGACGCTCCCCCAGTGTCTTCAGGAAAAAAATACAAACACCATAATATAGTTTTTAAGTTCCCTTGTGATATTGCTGCTACAAATCTCTTGGTCCTCATATCTCGGCACTACTCTTCCTCATACTCCGTCCCCATACTCTTCAGAATGTTGTATCTCTTTTGCTTTCAGAAGTTAATGATGCCATTCCTAGTCTCGACTTTGGAAGTACATTTAATTTTCTCTAACATATATGTCTTACTTCATAACAAAGCAGAGTGTTTCTTAATAACCTACTAACTTATTTGTTAATAACTCATTCCATGTTATTATAAGAGTTTCCATAACATTGCATTACACAGACCGTCTCTGAAAACACTAACCATGCTGATTCCAATCTGCAGTTTGTGGTAGTGTTTCCCTTTCTTTCAGAGTTGTTCTCTAATACTGGCTGACCCCCCCTTTTCCTTGGGGTACAGGCTATTATCTGGCCTGGCTCTTCAATACAGGGCCGCTCTATGATCCAGTGCTATCCTTCAGTATCAACCACACTCGCCAACATCAAGCTCATCTCCTAAAGGGCTTGTTTTCAGGATGCTGTATTCTGGAAAACTACTTTCTAAACATGCCATCAATGGGCATCGGTTATAATACTATTGCAATGCCTTACAGCTCTCAATCGTATTTGGTTATAAATTGAAGTGTTAGTTTATAATTTTTAAGACTAATGGAAAAGCATATAAAGAAAATGATCAACTGATTTAACCCAATTCTGAGAAGTTGTCAAAAAATTAGTAGAAAGAGGTCTGGGCACAAATTGGATTAATTTGATCAGCTCTTATAATTACTGGTTCCTATAATTACTCTTTAAACTTTCTTCACCTGTACAAATTCTTAATCTGTAATGCTAGCATCAGAGTAAACCATCTCTATCTAGCTTTAGATATGTTATTTATCTTTAAAACCATAGGCCCAACAAGAAGCCTAAGACTAAGAGATGTTTTGATCATGGAGCTCTCCTGACAACCCACAATTCATCTCATTTAAGCCACCCACTCTGGTTACCACAAGTTCGAATATAATTTGTTATTTACTCCATGCTGAAGGTGACATCTGCTGAAAGTACCAAACTGCACAAAAGGGGAACACCTATTTAATCTAACACTTCAGTTATTTGATTCGTTATTAACAAATAGAAATAGTAGACTTAAAAAAAATGATGAAAACTTCTCCCACCACAGAAAAATTGTCCCTTGGAATAGAAAGTAGCACAAAATTATAAACTCCAGTGATCAGAAAGAGAGAATATATTTCATGCTTTTTCCCACTATATTAACTCCACGCAGCTCTTTACAGTCACATTCAGTCAATAGTCACTGAATGTTTACCATTTCTATGGCCAATGCTGTGCAAGGTGCGTCAGCCAGGAGGCACCTGTACACAGCAGTGAGTAATGGATAGCAATGAGAGGCTGCCTGGGGGTGTAAGGGAGAAAAGAAGTACATATTTTTATACCAAAAAATTCTACCAAAAATGATTAATTCTCAAGCTTCCAAGAAATTTTATTTGGTACTAAGCTCTATAAATCATGAATTCCTCCCAAGAAAAGTTTTCATCATTCAGTTAAATCACAGTTGAGAGATTTGCTTAGAATTTATCATTTAGATCACAGCTGAAAAAGTAAATAGATTTAAAACCTTTGAATTTGAGTGGAACTGCATATGCAAGAGTTCTTTTCTTGACTTCTTGTTTGCATTGAGTGTGTAGAAATGATTTGCTATCATTGTGCTCACAGTCAGAAGGCTACAAACATAGGTTCCTAACCAGAGGCCTCAGTAAATACCACTGGGTACTTACATAAGTAATCACTAGGATGAAGCTGGCATCAATAGGTATTTTTAATTGTAGATGCTAATTGTATACAAACAATTTTGCTTTAGTTTACCATTACCTTTTTTTTTTTTTATAAGAAGAGTCTTCAGTTATATGAATTAAAAATTCCTGGGAATGTTTCCTGTTCTCTTACACGATATTGAATTATTGTTTCTCACAGATTCTTTTTTTTTTAAATAATATTTGTTATATTAGTCACCATACAGTACATCCCCAGTTCTTGATGCAATGTTCCATGATTCATTACTTGCATATAAACCCCCAGTGCACCACGCAATGTGCCCTCTTTAATGCCCATCACTGGCCTATCCCAATCCCCCACCCCCCTCCCCTCTGAAGCCCTCAGTTTCTTTCCCAGAGTCCACAGTCTCTCATGGTTCATTCCCCCTCTGTTTACCCCCCCTTCACAGATTCTATCTTCACAACTCTAGTGGTCTCTTAACCAAACCGCATATATTAATGTAATCAGTTACATCTCCCTTATGCAAAAGTTCATCTACTCTCATCGAATCCATTCCAAGCACTGTTAGAAAAAAAAAAAATTCTGCAAAAGATATAAAGTGTTCTGTATATACTCTGTTCTTAATCAACAAGAATGTCTTTATAATGAAGAAAATATTTAAACTTCATTAGTACTTTCATTGCCAGGATATGAATGAACTTTGAATATTGGTGGAAACAGGTTTGTGTCATCTCCATATACATTACTTTTGAATTGCACAATTACAGAATTTGTTTGGTTTAAAAACACTTCAATATGCATTCACAGCTATCTAAACAATTAATTTAGGGTATAGAAATAATAAAGTCTACTCTAGAACTATTTTGGCATTAAAAGTACAGGAAAATATTTTTATAATCTTTAGTGGTAAAAGGATAAAGCCAGAAATGAAAAGACTGATGCATTTGACTACATGTAAATAAGAAACTAGGTTCTAAAAATACAATGGTATTGTAAACTTAAAAAACAGAATTTAATTTTTTTTTTGCTCTTTCCTTGGTAATCTATTATAAATTAACAATGCAAAATTAGTAACAACATTATATGTCTGTTCTTTATAAACTAAAACCCACTATAAATTTTAACAGAACAAATTTAAAGTTTCACTTTTTTTTTTGACCAGTGAAGAGAAACTTATATACAAATATTTTACAAATTGTTTTAATTTTGCAGTTCATGGTACCAGGCACATGTAACCTTGGAACAGATGAGGGCCTCGTTGCTCCTGACTTCTCCCATTGGGGCTCTCAGGGATCTGTAATGTTCACAAACTTGCATATTTGCATATGCTATGAAACTAACACTGAATTCTCAAGTCATAGATAAAGGATAGGAAATTCTAGTAAAGGTATACTAGACTTATGGGATGACAAGTTTAACAATATTTCAAGTTATTTTTATATAATGGACTTATTACCTGGTAAATTTGTTTGCACATCATTTTATACTATTACTGAAGAAAAACTAAGTTAACGATCAAGATGCTTTACAGTGGTTATTGGTTTCCACAAAACTAAAATTCACTGAACAATAATTTAATTCTCTATGTTGTGTCACCTTTATGCATATATGCACAGAATAACAAAAATAATAATGTCAATGGGTTGATTATGTGAAAATTAGTAATCAAACCCAGTTTACACATTCAAGTTACCTTAATTTTTTACAATATTCTACATCAACTTATTAATTGTAAGGATTTTATTTCTGTGTTCTTTCTAACCACTTGATACACTGTGCCCAAAGTTACTAAATTATTTAAATGTGTGTGTGTATGTGTGTGTCAAATTTTTAGGAGTAAATATTTGTCTATGATAACATTTTGCAAATATTAATTAACGTATGTAAAAATCAACTGGTCATTTCAGAAATGATGGAATAAGTGGCTTGTGTCAGTTCTTTCACTGAGAACAACTAGAAGAGCTGTACTTAAATATAAAGAGTATATTAATCTCAGTGCATAAGAAAGCTGCCACAACCTATTGAAGAATAATGCAGGAAAGTGAGCACAGCATGGGAACTGCTTAGACCCCACAGGGTGCCTTCTCATTCCAATGGCATAACCCAAAGGCTGAGAAGTGACCAAGCTCACCATACCAACAAGACAAACACTGAAGTTCACACCCCAGCAAGGAGAGTGGTACCTGGCAAATACCCAAGCTTTAAATAGTATTTGGAGTCAGGAACTGACTCCTGGTTTCCCATGATCAAAATCCTTGATTAGTTTATGGTGATGCAAAAGTGCTGGGCCACTCGCCTAGCTACCTGTTAGAAAACAAGTAAATACTTTTTGAAATAAATATTATCAAAAGCCACAAATTCTCAAAACAATTTTTAAAATAAAATGAGAAACACACAGAAATAAGACTACGACAAAGAAAATGACTAAAACCCAAGAATATATGAGAAAAAATGATTAAAAAAATTATCGAGGCCTTCAGGTATTGCTGATAACAGACACAGACTTTAAAGGATCATGCTTGGAGCAACTGGGTGACTCAGTTAAGTATCAGACTCTTGATTTCGGCTCAGGTCATGCTCTCAGGGTCATGAGATCAAGCCCATGAGCTTCCAAGTTGGATGTGGAGCCTACCTAAGTTTCTCTCTCTCCCTCTACACCCAGGTCCCACCCACACACGTTCTTTAAATAAATAAATAATCATGCTTACCAAATCAAAAGAAAAGACAGAAAGCTTTATATATTTAAAAAAAACCCACAAATTCATGAACTGAAAAAAACATAGGTTAAACATGTAATGCTTTGAGTCAGTACACCTGAAAAAATAAAGAATTTAATAATCTTGAATATGGACCAGAGGAAAAAAAGAATAGATTTAAGAATGAAGAGAAAACATGAAAGTAAAACCATAGTGAGTATCATATACAGACAACATGTGAAAGAAGGCTATTTCTAGTAACTGCAAGGAATTGGAATCTTAAAAAGAAAAAAAAAAGAGGAGAAAGTGAGGAGATGCGGTATCTTACGATAATGGATGACGGTTTTCCAAAAGTGATGAAAAACATCCATCTTTGACTTCAACATGTCCTACTAACCCAAAGCTTCATAAATATAAATAAAGCCACACCAGGGAACATCATTATAAAACTGCTGAACACTAAAGATAAACAGAGGAGGAAATATCTTTAAATTAAGCAGGCAAAAGGATATAATCCTGCAAATTATACTAAAGAAATAAAAAGAGATTGAATTCCTTTGACAATAGTATAATATATTCTATTCCATACTTAGTGCAATTTATGTCATATTTTACATATATATTCTTTATAAGTCTTACATACAATTTATAACTTGGATGTAAATAGCATATTGTCATTGAAGGAAATTAAAAAATAGTTCTCTATCTCCTTCTCTCTAATGTATATTATACATATATATTATACATGTATATTATACATATATATTAGAAAGAAGGAGCAGGGTTGGGGGGGGAGGGAATGGTGACCGAGGGAGAGGGGGAGAGAGAGAATCCCAAGCAGGCTGCTCACCCAGCATAGAGCCCGAGTTGGGGCTCCATCTCATGACCCTGAGATCACAACCCAAGCCAAAATCAAGAGTCCGATGCTTAACCACCTGCACCACCCAGGCACCCCAGTTCTGTATGTTTTCTCATGTATTTACCATTTCCAGGGATTTTTATTACTTTCTAAATCTGGGGAAATATGGGTTTACACCAGGTACGATTTCAGCTTGAAGAACTACTTTCAGTATTCTTTGTGATGCAGCTCTGTTTGGGATTATTTTGGTTTTCCATTGCTGCCATACAAATCACCACAAACATAGTTGCTTCAAACACACTTGTTTATTCTCTTACACTTCTGGCTTCAGAAGGCCAAGTAGGCTTGTCTGCATTCTCTGCTAGAGTTGCATGAGGCCAAAATCCAGGTGTCAGCCAGTTTATACTCTTCTCTGGGGGCTCAATGGAAGAATCTACTTTCAGACTCATGCGGAATCCAGTCCCCTGAGGCTGATCTACTCTTTCACCTCAGCTACTAGTGACATCCCTCTGGTTCTTGCTTGAGACCCTCTCCATCATTAAAGAAGCAACCATGTGTCGAATCCTTTTCTTGTTTGAGTCTCTCCATCTTCTCCTACTGCCTTCTTCTGTTGCTTTTAAAAGCACATGTGATTGCTTTGAGTACACCCATATAATCCAAGATAGTCTCCTGATTATAAAATCAGCAAAAGTCCCTTTTACTTTGTAAGGTAATATGGTCAAAATCCCCACGACTAGAGCATGGAAGCATAATTCTGCCTACCATAAAGTTGAATCCTGTCACCAAAAAAATAAAAAAAAATTAAAAAATAAAGTTATCTGAACATGTGTTTATGTTGCCTTCATTTCTTAATAGATTTTTCATTGGATGTAAAATTCTGGGTTTATAAAGTTTGTAAAACTGTTGTCAGTACCTTAAAGATGTTAATCCATTTTTCTGGCCTCTATTGTTTATGATGAGACTTTATACATCATATGTATCAATGTTTCCCAAAATGGAAGTTTTCTTTTCTCTGGATACATTCAATATTCTCTATGTTTCTTTGCCTTTTACCAATTTGACTATGATTTCCCTTGGTTTTCTTTGTATCTTCTATGCTATTTTGAGTTTGCTGAGATTCAAGCTTCTATGTGTTTTTGTATTTAATTATATTTAGTAATTGAGGTGATTATTTCTACAAAGCTGTTTTCAACCTCCTTGTCTTTCTGTTCAGGATTGTCCCTCACTGATGCTCTGTTCCTTTTCTTTAATTATTTTTTTTATTCAGTGCTCTACAGATTGAAAAATATCTATTGACCTCCTTTTATGTTTATTGAAGCTTTTTTCTACTATTATCAATCTGTTATTAAGACCATTATTGGAACATTTCATTTCCCATATTATACTTTTCAGTTTTTAAGTTTCTATTTTTACCTATTATTCCTCATATAATAATTTGTCAAAATAGTTATTTTTTTTAAGTAGGCTCCATACCCAATGTGGAGCCCAATGCAGGGCTTGAACTCATGACACTGGAATCAAGACCTCAGCTGAGATCAAGAGTTAGATGCTTAACCGACTGACCCACCCAGGCTCCCTAATGTCATAATTATTATTTTTTCCTTGAAGTGTTTGCATACATTTAACATAGCTGTTTTAAGGCTTTGTCTGCTAATCTAAAATCTGACTCATCTCAGCATTTGTTGCTTTAAATCATGGAACATCTTAATCTGTTTTTTTTTTTTTTAGGTTTAGTAAATTTTACTCATATATTCAATATTAGGAATGGAGTGTTTTGTGCAAATGATGCTGGGAAAAAAACCGTGAATGAATATGTAAAAAAACATGAACCTTTATGTCTACTTCAGAGGATGTATAAAAATGTGTAATAGATCAGACAATTAAATGTAAATGTCAAACTGTGAAGTTTCAAGGAGCAAGCTTAAAGAAAATATCTTCACAATCTTCACATAGGCACAATCAGTAAGAAGACAAATAACAGGCAAATACTTGAGTAAGCACTCATAAAAGAAGACAGCCAAAAGCCTATGTTATATGATTCTTCCACATCATTAAATCAGGGAAATGTAATGAAAAAAGGAGAGATAATATTATCGAGCATCAGGGTGTCTAAATCTTAAAAAGTTGTGATACCACATGTTGGTGACAACGTGGAACAACTGGACCTCTTACATTGTTGGTGAAATGCAAATTTGTTTAATTATTTAGAAAAAATTGACATCTTTTTAAAATTTATTTATTTACTTTAAAGAGAGAGAGAGTGTGTGTGTGCCAGTGTGGGGAGGGGCAGAAGGAGAGAAGCAGACTCTGCTGAGAAGGGAGCCTGACATGGCATTGATCCTACAACCCTCAGATCTATACCTGATCAGAAACCAAGAGTCAGTCACTCAACTGACTGAGCCACCCAGGTGCCCCTTTTGACATCCTCTTATAAAAATGAATACATGCCTACTCTCTGACCCAGGAATTCCACCTCTAGGCATATAAGATAATTTATTTGCTTACTTTAAGTCACAGATATGACTGACACATCTAGTAGCAAAACTTCATACCTTCTAAAGCTTCTTTCTAGACTTTCTCCTATATCATTTTAATTTACAGATTCAGGAATATAAATTTTAACAAAATAGATATTTTAAAGACTTGCCTTCGAAGTACACAACTTTTGCAGATGTGATGACTTATCTATCATATATTTATTGTCTTTACTAATCATTACTATTTTTAAAAAGCAACTTTGGAAGAAAATCAAATTGAAGGCATATTTTGTAGAGATTCAACTCAACAAAATAACAGCTCAACAAATTTTAAATGTAATTTTAAGTCCCTAGGGCACCAAAGAAATATTTAATCCAACTATAAACCACAGCCAAACACAAATTACAGCCACCTTCCTTATAATATTCTTTCTAACCCATTTTTCCTTCTCTTCCACACCACAGCTGCCCAATAAATGTTTTTCTCCTCTTCCAAATTCCAAAAAATACTCCAATCAACTCAGCCAAAATAGAATTCCAGTTCCTTCTCTCTATGTCTCTGTCTGTCTGTCTCTCTCTCTCTCTCCAGTAGTCTCCCATGTATGATTTTAATCTTCCTGACCTTTGGGCTTGTATGCATTTTCACTTTCCATACTCTTTCAATTAATGATGGGCAGTGTCAGCCATGGAAGTTTTCATAGTATTCATTTTTTTTTCTAGTGATTAGTTGAACCCAATAACCACAATTGAAGACCTAATGACAAAGACAATTAGCAACGGACTTGTAGACCAAGTTTTCGACACAGATAGCAGGAGTTTCTGGATGCTTCTGGGAAAAGTTTCCCATCTTTTCAAGAGATCCAAGAAAGAGAAAGGCATTCTATGTCTGCATATACTTGCAAATGCTATAGTCATCTTTCTTCAATGTGGGGGAAAAGTAAACAGCTGATAATAGAAGGCAGAAGTTCTGAGTCAATCAATACTAACATCTGCCTGCCAATGGACCACCATTAACTCCCATGTTAATTACAAAAACAAAACAAAACAAAACAAAAAACTGTTCAAACTAAAAGAACTGAAGATTATTGTTTATAATAGAATGCTTTCTAATTGAAATAAGAGATCTTTATAATAAAGCTTAAGCATGATTGAGCAGGAAGGTATATTTCTCAGAAGAGTGGGAGAGAGTGAATGGGGTAAGACCACATGGTTCAAGGAAAGACAAGGTATGAGAGGGAATGATAAATTCCCCCGTAAAAATCTGGAGGAATGAGAAGGGAAAGCCAGTAAAAGGTCCTGCACTATTTTGTGTTTCTAACACAATAAAAGTGATTACTTCATTTAATGAAATAAATGATAAAAGTGTGTTTTCTTAATCGTCAAATGAACATCAGAATTGTATATTAAATCAATATAAAATAGTACTCTTTAAACATTTGACAGTTTTTAAACGAAGTTTAGCTTCATTTTATATAATCCAGATAACATTCACTTACACAGTTTTAGTATTTTCTCCCCAAATTGATAGATATCTAAAACAGCCTCAGTAACAAGTCTTTAATTATCACAATTATGTATTAATGAAGAAAAATTAACCTATCTAAATTAACCCATCTCTATTATTCAGTGGCTAGAGTGCAGTTTAGATGTTTGAAAATGTGTTCTCTTAGAACAAGATAAAACTAATTATACTTGTGTGTTAATGGGCAAATTAATTTTATGTGGTCAATATTGTTTTAAACCTCACAGTTAATTATTTTACAGGCATAAGAGTCTTCTAAGGGATCTGACATGCTACATCTTATTTGACAAATAAAATTGTGGTATTGTTGAATTCTGAAGTGAAGCTTTTACAAAAATATATTTTGTTTAATTTTGCTGCATTTTTGTTATGACTGGATTTGTCTATACAATAAGAAAATTGCCAGTTGGAGTATGTAGTTCTGTATGGAAGAAAGCAAACCTTTGGTTGCATCTCACTATTTTTCTAATTGCCTGAGGCTGACTTACATCTTTAGAATAATAGAGTAAACCATACATCTCACGAGCATTGTTTACAGTGGTATGCTTGTATTTATCTAGTAGATGAAATATTCAGATGCATAGATATCTTAATTTTAAAATGGGTATTTGATCTCAAGAATGTACAGCATCAATTTATTTCCTGGAATTTATCATGACCATTTATTATATTCATGGGTTTTATATTTTCAAACTGAAAAAGACTGAGATTTAAAAATTATGATAGTAAATCAAAATGTTTATCTTTCCTCCCTCTCATCTTTGCAATGATGGAGTAAGATGGACTGAATCTGGCCTTCTGTCTTAAACATCCAAACAAAATGTACTTAACTGTGTTCAGACAACAGACAACAGGGAGCGCAGGGCTGTAATACTGAGAAAAGGAAAAATGAGGTGAACCTAAGATTGTCCAGGCTTCATGCCAGGAGGCATATTCTGAATCACAGGGTAGGAAAGAAGATCAATAGAGTGTGGCAGTCTTACTAAATTGAGGAGACACAGATCAGAGTTCATAGATGTAGCTGCAGGTGGTGGGATAAAGATCTAAACAGAGGGAAATAGTCAAGAAAAGAACTTCAAAGTCTGCACTCCCTTGAATCTTTACTGAATATTAAGATATTCATGTATAGGACCTAACTCCACAGGGTGATGCAATAGAGTGAGTAGCTAGAAGCTGAATTGTTCCCAGAAGTCACAAAGAGCTGGGAACTGTTTCTGTCCCCACCATATCACAAAGTCTTCAATAATCAAATACAACATTTACTAGAAACTCCAGGGGGTCATGCTTAAGTAATGAAGATAAATTACTGAGAGAGTAAATGTTATTTTAGACAATCATAATTAAACATTAAAATAAGCCTCAAAATGATCATACAGAAATAAAAGTAACTTAATAGCCAATAAGAAAAAAGAAGCAAACGTTTATTAAGCAAAGTCTAAAAAGTTCAGAAGATGTTCAACAACAAGTTACTAGACATGCTAAGAAATAGGAAAATGTGAAAAATGATCAATAGAGTAGAAAGAAACCCAAACATGATATAGTAGAATAAGTTGACAATACAATAAATGTATTAAAAGTAAAATCAAGATTTTCAAAAAATACATGAAGATAATGAGGAGGGAAACAGAGGATATAAAAAAGATCCAAATTCACTATCTAAAATGAAAAATCTTTTTTCATTTAATGTAGTCCCACTTGTTATATCAGCTTTTGTTGCCTATGCTTATGGTATCATATCTAAGAAGTCATTGCCAAGACCAATGTCAAGAAACTTTCCTCTATGTTTTCTTCTAGGAGTTTTAGTTTCAGGTCTTAAGTTTAAGTCTTTGATTTTATGTTTAGTTTTGCATGTGGCATAAAGATTCACTTCTACATTTTGCATGTGAATATCCAGTTTTTCCAGCATCACTTGTTGAAGAGACTATCCTTTCCACATTGTGTGTTCTTGGCAGCCTTGTCAAAGATCAATTGACTATATATGCATGGGTTTATTTCTGAACTCTATATTCTTTTCTTGTAGTCTATATGCCTCTCTTAATGCCAGTATCATACTTTCTTCATCACTGCAGCTTTACCAACCCAAGGATCCATTGACAGATCCAAATATAAAGAAAATGCATATACACATAAAACAGAAGTACCATTCAGCTTTAAAAAAAGATAGAAATCCTGCCATTTGTGACAACCTGGAGGACATCCTACTAAGTGAAATAAATGCCATCACAGAAGGACAAATACTACAGGATTCCACTTACATGAGTTCTTTAAAGTAGTCCAACTCAGAAGCAAGGAATGTAATAGTGATTGTCAGAGCTGGAGGGTGATGAAATGGGGAGTTGTTATTCAGTGGCTATGAAGTTTCAGTTATGCTGAGTAAGTTTTATAGATTGCTGTTCAACAGAGTATCTATAGCTAACAATACAATACTGTGCACTTCAAAATTTGTTAAGAAGGTGGATAGATCTCATGTTAAGTGTTCTTACATACACATCTCCACACACCAAAAAATCCAAAATGAAAAGCAACACCTAATGGAAAGGAGGAATTTCCAGGAAAAGT
Source organism: Ailuropoda melanoleuca (assembly GCF_002007445.2). NCBI lineage: Eukaryota > Metazoa > Chordata > Mammalia > Carnivora > Ursidae > Ailuropoda > Ailuropoda melanoleuca. The sequence continues at coordinate 123,992,576 of NC_048220.1, read as the reverse complement.
TGGATATATATCTGTTACCTTAATTGTGGTGATGGTATCATAGGTGTTTGCATGTCCAAATTCATCAAATTTCACATATTAAATCTATACAGTTCTTTGTATATCAACTAAAACTCAATAAAGCTATTATAAATAAATGAATAGAAGAAAAAATCCACTGGGTATGATTAATAGCATAGCAGACTCTGTAGAATAAATTATTAATAAGCTTGAAAAGCAACAGAAATTATTCACATGGAACATAAACAGGGATAAGGGCAGAAAAGAATGAAAAGTCTTAGTAATCCTTGGACCAATAACATTTGGTTGAACATATGTGTGATTGGAGTCTAAGAAGGCCGGAGTACAAAGATTACATTTTTTTTCCAAATCTGATGAATAATCAAAACCATGGAATCTATGCATCAAAGAAATTCAACAATATGAAAGCAAAATAATTAGAATAACAAACATAAAAGTTAACACAAGCTTCTGATGAGAAACTACACACTCCAGAAGAGATGGCAATATTATCTTTAGGAACAAAATAAAGAATTTGTCAGTAAAATACATTTGTTATTCTTATGGATATAGAATTTGTTTTATATCCAATTAAAATATTTTTTAAAGTGAAGAGAAAAAAGACCTTTTTTTAGATGATCAGCGCTAAGGGAAGTCGTTGCCAGCAGACTTTCACTATGAAAAACGTTAAAGGAATTTTGACAAGAAATCTTACAGAAAAAAAAATGACAGCAGATGAAAACATAGAATTATGCAAAGGGATAGAATACCATAAGTGGTAAATGTTTAGGTAAATACATACAAAGGTGTTATTTCACTTCTCAATGTTTAAGAGATAATTTCTTTTTAGCGATTATTTTAAACAAATAATCCAATTTAAAAATGGGCGGTCTGAATACACAGACATTTTTCCAAAGAAACATAGAGATGGCCAGCAGACACATGAAAGGATGTTCAACATCACTAATCATCAGGGAAATGCAAATCAAACCATAATGAGATATAACCTCACATCTGTCAAAATGGCTAGAATCAAACAGAAGAAATAACAAGTGTTGGTGAACATGTGAAGAAAAGAAACTGTTGGGCACTGTTGGTGGGAATGCAAATCAGTACAACCATTGTGGAGAACAGTATGGAGGTTCCTCAAAAAAATTAAAAATAGAATTACCATATGATCCAATAATCCCATGACCCATTATCACCCAAATAAAACAAAAGTACTAATTTGAAAAGATATACGTAACTCTATGCTTATTATGGCATCATTTATAATAGCCAAGATATGGAGCAACCTGAGTATCCATCGATAAATGGATAAAGAAGATATGAGATATATACACACATGCATACAGTGGAATATTACTCAGTCACAAAAATAATAAAATCTTGCCATTTGTAATAACATAGATAGACCTAGAAGGTATAATGATAAATGAAATAAATTAAATAGGTCAGACAGAAAAAGACAAATACCATAAGATTTCATTCATATGTGGTATTTAAGAAATGAAACAAATGAAGGAAAAAAAAAGACAAACAAAAAACCAGACTCTTAAATACAGAAACCAAACTGGCGGCTGCAAAAGGGAAGGTGGTAGGGGGATGGGTGATACAGATAAAGTTTAAAATAAAGAAGAAATAAATATAATTGCTTTCAAAAATAAATTTTAAAATAGCAGCATATTATAGGAGATGTATTATACGTGGAACTAAAATCTCTATTAAACACATAGCACAAAGGATGGAGGAGGAAATATATTGATGTAAAATCTTTACATTCAGCATGAAGTGGTATAATATTATTTGAAGGAATACTGTGATAAGTTAAAAATGCACAGTTTAAAGTTTAGACTAATCACTAGAAAATTAAACTATGATATTCAAAACACTGTTGCTTACAAGCCTTTAGTGAAGATAAAATAAAATAGTTTATCGACACTCTGTTAATGAAAAAAAACCTTGTTAATTCAAAATATTCGATCTAAAATAAGGCAGGAAAGGGAGAAATAGCTTAAAAAGAATAGAGAAAGCAAATGGAAAATAAATGATTGGAATGGTAGCATTCAAACCAACCATACTGATAATTTTGTTAAATAAAAATGGCTAAAAATCCTTATTAAAAAGTATAATTGCCTTATTTGTATTAAAAAGTAAAAACTAATTATACTCTTTCTGTAAGAAAACAATGTTTAATATAAAAATAAAATAGTCTAAAAATGAATAATGGAAAATATGTAACTCAGAAACACTAATTATAAGAAATTTAAAGTGACTGTGTAATATCATTCAAAGTAGACTTCACAAGGAAAAATATTAGCAGGAGGGTCACTGAAAAAATGTGACTGCCAGTTGAACAGGACCCAGGTGACTGGAGGCTCCTCATCACCTCCCCTGTCCTTGCAATGTGGGTTTCATTTGCCTTTCCATTCCCAGAGACTGCTCCAAGGACATAAGCCTTAAGATAGTGATGTGGTATTGAGAATACCTGCACAGTTTACATGACTAAACCCAGTCAGCCTCTTCATAAACTTTTAAGATTTGGCAGGCAGATGCAGGGATACACTGATCTTGCTGTTGCCTAAGACAAGACTCATATGTAAGTTTCCTTTGCTTTTTTAAAACTGTCACCTATCAACCTGGTGCGGCCTGCCTCTTTGTTTTCTCCCCCATCCTCTACATATGCAGATTACACCAGGTAAGCTCCTGAGAGGGTTTCAAACCAACACAGGCATAAAAAGGGACATTTCACAATGATAAAAGAGTCAATTCAACAAGCAACTGTTAACAATTCCAAATATATACATCCCTAATAACTGAATTTCTAAATACACAAAAGCAAAAACTCAGAGAAGTAAAAGGAGAAATAGACAAAATTACAAGTATAGTTGGAGATGCCAACACATCATCTCTTATCATCTCAATGATACAAAGATTACTCACAAAGTCAGTTTGAATATAAAAGACTTGAATAAAATATCAAACAGTTTAACATATTGATATCTACAGAAAATTCCACCAAATGGCCAACAAGAACAGAATGCACATTTTTTCAAGGGCACGTGGGTCATTCAATAAGCTAGAACACATGATTGGTAATGAAACAAATCTCAATAAATTTTAAAAGATTAATATAGAGTTAATACCTGACCAACAAGGAAAAATAAATTAATAACAGAAAAAAAACTGACAATCAACAGATGCTTAATAACTAAACAAACACTTATTAAATGATCTGTGGACAAGATATCCATATTTTAAACAAACAGCAGTTGACAAAAATGGATAAAAAACAAATGAAATGGAGCCTAGATGTACTAAATAGCCAAGGTACCTAGCCAAGGTAGATTCTAAGTCATGTGCTATTAAATCTCTCAGGAAAAATTAACTAATATTTATGTAAATCTTTGTAGAGATATTTTTCAAAAAAATTGGAAATCATTTAATTTATTTCTAAATCTACCATCTGTTTTGTAACAACCCAATTAGTTATGCATACACCCAGGTAAAATTAAAAGCTTTTCCCATTTATAAATATTAATGAATAATCCCCAGTAGAATACTAACAGCTTTAATCTAACACTGTATATTTCTAAATGTACCATATAGGGTTTATGCTAGAAATGTAAGTCCAGTCAAAGAAGGATAGATTCAAATGCCCTTTCAGTGAATTATTTCTTAAGAGTAAAAAAAAATGTCTGAAACAAATATATCATCATAACTTGGATTTAATAAATCTATTAAGACTTGATAAACTGAAATGGAATTTCTTTATGTCTAAGGTACATTAGCACACATACTGCTCTGTATATTTGAAATAATCTAAAACACAAATTTGACAAATTAATATGTTTAAAATCTATTGATATTAGTGGTTCTGTTTCTGGCAATGACATAGAAGCTTCTAATGGACATGGGCAACAGCTATAAATTCTGGATAAACCAGACCAAACCAAACCAAATCAAACGACTATTAGAAAATTAACAAAAGTGGGCAGAATATTGAGAAGATTCTATACTTGAAAAAAAGGAATGACACTTCTTGGGTCATAGCACTTGGCCTGAAAGCAGGCTGTAGTTAACACCATAGAGGTCAGCTAGACCTGCACAGAATCCTACAATTTTACTGACTTGAAGAACCAGAGGGCAGGATTTGGTGTAAACAGAGCAGCTAAAATCAAGGGTGGAAAACCCAGAAAGAATAGAACCTGAAAGTGTTGGTTGTCTCCTGCTGAAGGATAAATATAAACTTAATATCTAAAAACAACAATGATCAATAAAATGTGTTCTTCATAGTTCTGGGGGTCAAATGGGCATAGCCAAGCAACTCTCTGGACATCTCTCATATAGTAGCAGTTAGATAGAGGCTTGGCCTTGTGTCATCTCAAAGACTGTCACTTATGCAACTGTTGGTTGATGTCGGTTGCCAATTCAGATTTCAGTTAGGACTGTTGTCCAAAACCAACAAAAACAGTAAAAACTGCATTCACCTTTATCACCTACTCTTGGAAATCACATAGCATAACTTCTGTGATAGGATTGCTCAGGAGAAAGAAAATCAAGTACATATGTATAAGGACATTTATTATAGGAATCGGCTCACCAGATTATGGAGGTCTAGAAGTCCCATGATCTGCTGCCAGAAAGCTGGAGAACCAGGAAAGCCAATGGTGCAATTCAGTTCAAGTCCAAAGCTGGGAGAATCAGGAACACTACTATCTGAGGGCAGGAAAAGATGGATGTTCCAGCTGAGAGCACATTCACCCTGCCTCCACCTTTTTGTTCTATTCAGGATCTCAACAGATTGGGTGATGCCCACCTGCCCTGGTGAGAGTGATCTTCTATACTCAGTCTACTGATTGAAATGCTAATCTTTTCCCACATACCCCCTCACAGCTACACCCAGAAATAATGGTTACCAGCTATTTGGGCCTCCCTTAGCCCAATCAAGTTGTCACATAAAATTAGCCTGTACAACTTCCATGTGAGTTACAAGCCTGTCCAAATTTAAGGAGACCCTTACCTCTTGATGAGGACGTTTCTACATCATCTTGTCATACATGTCTATGGGATAATGTGGTGCAATGGGCAGAATAATGATTCTTTTATAAAATGTGCACATCCAAGTCCCTGGAACCTGTGAATATGTTACCTCACATAGCAAAAGGGACTTATAGATGTGTTTAAGATTAAGAACCTTGAGATGGAAGATTATCCTGGATTATCCCAAAGAGCCCAAACTAATCACATGAGTCATTCAAGGTGGAGAGGCTTTCCTTTTGATGCTCAGAGAGAGATAGGACCACAGAAGAAGGGTCAGAAAGATGCAGCAACAATGGCTTTGAAAACGGAGGAAAGGAGACACAGGCGATGGATGTGGAGAAAACTCTAGTATCTGGACAAGAAAATGGATTCTCCTCTTAGAGCTTCCGGAAAGGAACTCAGTCCTGCCAGCATTTTGATTTTACCTAGTGATACCCTTGTTGGATTTCTGACCTAAGAACTGTAAAATGATAAATGTGTATTGTTTTAAGCCAGTATACTTTGTGGTAATTTGTTGTGGCAGCAACAGAAAACTAAAACAGGGTATTTCCTGAGGATCATTTTGGCACATAGGAAAGCCTTGACATATAAATCGTGTTTAAATCCCAGCTGACCCCTACACTAGGCATGCACTGGACAGACAATAAGTAGCTGCACTAAGACTAAAATAACAGGAGAGAATTTCCAGCTCCTGCCCTTCCAAGGGGCACAGAGTTTGTAGTTTGAGTCCAGCCAAGGGAACTTTTACAGAAGAAACTAAATGAATACTTTTCAGAGCGATGGAAGAAAATCCAGAGTCTCTACATAATATTATTTTCAAAGGTAAGAATATAGTCTAAATTTAAAGGACAGAGTAAAAAAAGTATATGACTCTTACTAAGGGAAAATGTCATCAATGGAGATTGACCATGAGAAAATCTATATGCTGAATTAGTAGACAAGTATTTTAAAGTGGTAACTATATCTAAACTGAATAAAATGTCAAGCATTGCCATAGTTACTGACTATAAAGGGAATTTCCGCAGAGAAGTAAAACCTGTACAAATAAGCAAATTGAAATTTCAGAACACACACAAAAAAATGTGTCTGCTGAAATAGAGACTGAACCTAACAGAGTAAAGAATCAATAAATTTGAAAATAAATCAATAAAAATCATCACATAGAACACAAAAATGAAAAAAATTGAAAAATAAGAGTGTAAATGACTTGTAAGACAATATCAAAGATTAAATAATAGTGTGTAAAAGGAATAAACAATCAGGACAAAAGGAGTCTGGAAAAAAAATTGAAGATAAATGGTCAAAAATCTCCCAGAAATAAGGAAATAGTGAAAATCTGAAAACTCTAAGCAGATAGAGTAATTGACATCTAGGTAAATCATAGTCAAATCGAAGTAAACCAAAAATAAAGAAAAAAATCTTTGAAAGCAGGCAGAGAAAAATAACATATTGAATTTTGTGGATCCGGGATACAAATGACCTTTGTCTTGTCGACAGAAACAATCAAAAAGGATGTTATTAAGAATTCTATGCTAACTGAACATAATAAAATTTTTTTATTATTAAAAAAAATTCTATGTCCAGTGAAAATGGCCTTCAGTAATGAAGGAAAAATAAAGATATTTCAAATAAAATAAAATTAAAAGATTATATTCCCATTAGAGATGCAATAAAAGAAATAATAAGAGAAACTCTTTAGGGTAAAAGGAAACGACACTAGGGGAAAATTCAAACCTGCAGGAAGAAAAATGAGCACTAGAAATAATAAAAATATGGATAAATATAAAAATACACTACATTTCCTTCATAATTAAAAAAAATCTATGTAACTCTTTAATCCCAAAGGAATAACACAGTTTTGTGCAGTTGGTAATGTATGTAAACGTCATACACAGGACAAGTCAGCATAAAAGGAAGGAAGAGGCAAGTAAATCAATCTTTTAGTAGCAAGGTTCTTACATTTTTCTGTGAACTGGTTCAATATTAGGTCCATACAGAATGTGAAGGTTAAACATGTATTTTGCAAACTTTACAGAAATCCCTACAGAAGCAATACAAAAAGTTATAGTACAAATGCTATACATTAAAATGGGATTTAAAAAATACTTATTTAAACCCAAGAGAAGGCAGTAAGAGGAAAGAGAAAAAAATAGGTAAGACAAACAGAATACAGGGTACAGTGATAGATATCTCCTATATATTTCTTACATTTCAGGATTCATATTCTTAACTCTTATTTCTAATTCATATCTAATTACAGTTACTAATTTTTAAAATAATTTTAAGTAAAGGGATTTTTGGTCTCCTAGTGTCAATGAGAATATACATAATTTTTCCACATATACCAGTTACTCATTTTGAAATCCATTTATCCTTCAGAGTTGTTATTTGGCATATCCCACCCAAAATTTATGTCTTTATGAAAAATTTCAATACTTATAAATTAATTTCATGTAACTTTTTGGAATCCCGATAAATTTTGTTAAAAATCAATAAACTTTGAGTAGTTTAGGGAAGAATAGTGTTAAATGTTGATTGGGTACAAAAGTAAATGGAAATAATAAATGAAGACTAGATGTTAGAATTGTTCTCCCCTGGCGTCTGTGCAGAAGAGTGAACTTGACCTTTCCAACTGAAGGTAGACTGGATTTATGGGAGTAGACCGAAAGGCAGGATTCAATGTTTTCAGAGTCCAAAAAAGCTAAAACCCAACCTTTCAGATAATTAAAAGCTTGCCTATTTTTTCTGTAGGAACTGAAACAATATTGTAAATACTGGTTTGAAAGGTGGAATGATAGGAGAAGTGATAAAGCGAGAAAAAAAAGGTATCACAGACACATCTCTATATATCAGGATAGTAAATGTAATATAACATAGGGTCTATTACTTCTTGAAAACCTTGAGGAAGAATTCATTAGTATTCCTTTTAGTGTCTTCTTTCTTTCTTTCTTTTCTTTCTTTCTTTTTTTAACTTAGTAAATTTAATTTGAAGCTTACTGAAGTTTTCATTGTTTACTCCTGGTTTTCTAATTTTCTCTATGAAGTCTCAATTACCTCCACTGTAAATTCTTCTACCAGTAGGGTAAAAAGAAACATAACTAGAATCAGTCAGAGTCCTGGCAAGGAAATAAATGGCATGCTCAGGTGGGTATTATTTAAGGAGAGATCAATAAAAACATTTTCCAAAGTACAATCAAAATATAACATATACCTCAAAAGAGAAGGCTGTGCCCGAGGTTGGAGAAGTTGGTGCAGTAGCTGCCTCTACTCTCAAAAGGTAAGCCAGGGTGATGGGCATTCACACTTGCAGACACGGACCTAAGAGAAAAGTGAGAAGCACAACTATATTGTGAGAAAGCCCTGCATATAGAAAAACTCCCTCCCTCTCTCTTTAAACTTAAGTGGGCCTTATCTTTTTAATATGCCAGAAATAGTATCTCTATATGGTATATCCCCTTTTATTCATTTTGACAACTTTCAAATAATATTAACTTGTCCATTGACAAAATGAGTCCATTCATTTAGGAAAAATATCTTGTTGCATTTATAATTTTATATGTCCATACTTCAGCTCTATATTACATAGCTATACGTCTATATGGTATTAACAATGGCAGTTTTCCATTATGATTTCTGAAATTTGTAATGTAAATTTCATTAAAACTTTATATCAGCTTTAAATGATTTATGCCACACTCATTCCCTGACACATGTCAATGACTTCATGTGGACTTCATATGTATGGTATTATAGGTTATATCATATATCATACTATATCATATCATGTTATATAAATTATACAAAAATTCTGCTTGTCTTTGTAAATTTGTTTTGTGTGTTTTCATTCCTTCCCAAGTCTCTTCTTATCCATTGGAATTTTTTTTCTAATTTGCATCCACTGAACAGACAATATGTCTTTTTCAGTTGATGTTTTCATTTATGCTAAAACAATTTTTTTTGGTACATAATCCTTTCAAGTCTGTCATATGCCTTTGAAAGCTTCATTAATTCTTTTAGGCCACTAGCAAATTACTACTTCAGTGCACCAAATGGTCCCCTTGTCACCTAAAATAGTTTATGTGGCTTCGAAAATAGTTCAACTTGCTCTCAAAAACTAGTTTACCACTGAGAGGCTGACTGTGAGAAAGAAAAGCACAATTCATAGAACATTATTACTTGCCAGTGATTCAGTCCTCTCCCTCCTAAGTGGGAGCTGAGGAAATGCATGCAAGGATCCATGGAAGTCTCCCTATAAACAGTGAATATGCATGTCTGCCAAAGAAAGCAAAATTCCATTTACTTCCATGAAAATTGAGTGTGCAAGTGTCTATATGGAAGGACAGAAATGATATAAAGGTTCCCCTAGGCTATTCAATGACATGCATACTGTTAGACATAGAGCAACAGATGCTTTCCCAAAAAGTGATGAAAATAAGATATTTACATTCAATAGAGTTGAGGTAACTCCAAAGATTCAATTTGGAAGGAATCCCCTAAGATGAAGGGAAGCAATAAATAGAACACATTAGAATCTTTCAACAACGTAAGCAATACAATTTATTTTAAAGAGTTGAACAAGTAAGTTGGTTGTGTAGTTATATTAGGGAAGAGTTTCTAAAATACAAAATAATAGTTGATCACACAGAGAGAGATTTGTCCTTTAGTTGCAAAGGGCATGATTTTTAATCATCAAAATATTCCTTCTCCAAATATTTATTGAGAGTCAATAGTGTTCAAGTGGATATAACTGCAAGAAAACAGATGCATGTTCTGCCCTAGAGAATACTCTTGTCTAGGAAAGAAGATAGAGATTTATATTATAAATAAAATTTGAGATAAATGGCTAAATATTATTATGTTATTTTCTAGATGGATGGTATATCTGTTGGGCCCATGTGGGTTATCATACACTTTAAGTCTATTCCTTTCAAAATAACATTTATTTTGTTACAAAAAATTATTGACCATCTTGACTCCTAATAATAAGGAAAGCTCATTAGGTAAATAAGGGGAAAAAAGCTTTGTAGAAGATTCCACTACTGATTAACAGAAATTATATGTGCTTAGTTGCAAGAAAATAGGTAGGTACCTTACACCACGGTTTGACATAGTTCGAGACTAATTATACTTCCCAATTCCCACAACTTTGTCTCTACAATCTAATTGGACAATTTGCAGATTACGTATAGCCCAGGGTTTTTCTCCTTAGCTATGTTCTCTTTCATTGTATGTTTGTCTATCTGTCTGTGTGTCTGTTTATCTATCAATCAATCATCTATTGACATATTTATGGAAATAAAACAGATTAAATAGCATACTAAATTTTTGGCAGGACATAAAAGAAAGTTGAAATATAAGATAAAAACTCAGATTTGAGTATTTTTTTAAGATTTTATTTATTTGAGAGAGAGAGAGAGAGAGAGAGCACAAGCATGGGGAGGGGCAGAGGGAGAAGGATCCGCTTCTCACTGAGGAGGGAACCCAACATGGAGCTCGATCCCAGGACCCAGAATCATGACCTGAGCCGAAGGCAAATGGTTAACTGACTGAGATACCCAGGTGCCCCTCAGATTTGACTATTATCATGATATCCCTGAAGAGGTGCCACATAATTATATACAAAAAAACAAACTCTTCATACTAAATTGTGCTTTCATCTTTCACTAACTATTGTATTTTATACATTTTTCTTAACAGCTCTTACTGTTCTACCTCATTTATTCTGAAAGTAGCAGAATAAGGATGTACCATAATTTATTTAACTAATACACATTTGATAGGTGGTTTTGCTGCATCAAATTTTTACTATTGTTTTGCATTAAAGTGGTATTTAATAATGTGTATGCCTGCACATGTATTCAGCAAATGTTTATCAGTATATATTATAAGTAAATCTAATGTGGCTGTTTGATCAAAAGGTACAGGTAGGTACCTTTTTTAGTTTGGGTAACTATTGATAAATAACTCAATAAACTTTATACCTTTTTACACATCTTTTAACATTATGTAAAAATCCCTGCTTCCCCAAGACCTTGCTAATTTGATGATCACCAAAATTAATTTAGTTTGAATAGGAATATTCCTGAGCCTATTGTTATTTGTTTCTTCCCCAAGAAACTTCTGATGGTATGTCAGAAATACGTTACCAAATAAATTTTATTTTTAAATCTTTTACCTTTATTAAGAAGTGGAAAAGAAAGTGAAAGAAAAGAGGAACCCAGTTGAAAAGCACACAAGAAATGTAAGGCACGAATATCAAAAAACATCTGTGATCACGGCCAGATTATTTCATGAGGAGCTGGAGTTTGTAGAGGAGGTATTGGTGCTTCCATCGGTATGAAGCTCAAAGGAGATAAGCTCTAGTTTTGAGAGCACAGATATCATGGGCTCCGATGTGGGAATGGCTGTCATTTATATGCCAAGTACTGACAAGTGAAGGAAAAGCGTATCTTCCTCTCAATGCCCATCCTTCCTTTCTTCCTTCTTTCATTTCTCTAATTTATGGCTTCACACACAAATACCTATTTTTATACATCATCTCTCTTACTTCTACTTTTTATTTCAAGGTTATTTCAGACTACTTTGATAGTATTATCCATACAACCCACCCCCTCTATACTCTTACAGAAAAGTAGATTATTGAAAGATTAGTCCCATGACAGTCCAACTGATTCTACCAATCTTTTCTTTAAAAGAAAATGACAACAAATAATAGTTGTCTTTTGCTCACTATTGCCTCAGAATAGCTCTTTTTGGTGAGGGTGAGTTATATATTCAATACACACTTAATTTGACAAGATCAGAACTAAATTGCTTTTCTGAGTAGTCCTGATTACAGCATATTGTGCTAAACTATTATGTCTAACTGTGTAATCAAATACACTATAAACTGTCTTTTCTCTGAAGCATGCCAATGCCATGCAAAAAGGAAGTGGATAAGAAACATGCAGGTACAAATGCAAGCAGTTTACTTGGGAAACACACACGTGATGTTATACAAGGCATTTCTTCCAGGATCTGATCAAATAAAGCTCTAAACGCAGAGCTGGGCAGACAAAGCAGTGCATTACATTAGCACAGTATTACAAAACACCACAAAGAAATAGAGAAGTCATCTCAAAACCTGGCAATTTATGCAATGTGTGTGCAGCTAGAAAATGTAAAGTGCAATTTCTTGACAAGAGATCTAATGGAGTAATATTACAGGCATCCACAGCATATTCTAGCGTGTCAATTCTCCAGAACTAAACCAGGACCTCTTTTGAATGAGAATAGTAGGTACTTCTGTATTCACTGAGAAATAGTCTAAGACTTCGATATTTTGGTTTAAGTACATTCTGAGTGCCTTTATCTCATCAAATGCTCCCATGAATTAATTTGGTTTAAGCAAACTATGCAGAATAATGAGAGCCCTCCAAGTCAAGTTTAATATATGGCAGTGTCCTCATGAATTGTTTTCATATATGTTAAGAAGACCAACCATTTATGACCTCCAAAGATACTAAAATAATGTATAATTACAGTGTCTACTTATTACTTCTTCTTGATTAAATGACTACCCTTGTGTTTTTATTTTATTTTTATTTTTTTATTATTATGATACGCTAGTCACCATACAGTACATCATTAGCTCAAACCCTTGTGTTTTTAAACTATATATGCAAATGGCTCAGGTCATGATCTCAGGGTCCTGGGATCAAGCTCCACATTGGGCCCCCAGCTCAGCAGGAAGCCTGCTTCTCCCTCTCCCCCTTGCTTGTACTCTGTCTCTTGCTCTCTCTTTCTCTCAAGTAAATAAATAAAATCTTTAAAAAAAAGAAAAGAAAATCAACTTCTATTACATTCTCCAGCACAACTTTCTGTGATTGTATAAAAGTCACTCCACATTTCGAGGTCTCAGTTGTATTCTCCTAAATACCCATCGTTGTTAAGGTTTTTTCTATCTCTACGATAATTTAATTTGATGCCTAACTCTATGAATGTGGACATTTGGATAAGCATCCCTTTCTATTAACTCAAATAATGACAAAGACCACCGTAGGAGTAAATTTTATAAAAAATCCTTTAAAGAGCTTAATGTTTGAGACTTCACTATGATGCATTAATTTAATAAAGAATCTATCTTTAATATCCTACACTGTCATAAGACAAAACTGAAGTGGACTGCTATACGTAAGTAGATTTAAATTTTCAAAACACAGAAATTACAAATACAAAGATCTGAACAGATGCAGAGTTGATAAAAATGTGGGTTCAAGACATAAAACTGCCAGTCTTCAAATTATTACAGTAAGGAAACAAACAAGTAAATCTGTCTTAATCTTCAGACTGTTAAGACTAAATCAATACATCTCTTATAAAGATGAAAGGCCTAATGAAAAATAGGAACATTTCATTAGTAAAAAAAGAAAACAAAATAACAACTTAGATATAAGTCTAATAAAACATGTACAAGATTTACATGAGGAAAACTACAAATTCTGATTTAAAAAATCAAAGATATAAATAAATAGATATTTCATGCTCATGGATAGGAAGATTCAATATTATTAAGATGTCAGTTCTTCCCAAGTTGATGCATAGGCTCAACATAATCCAAATCAAAATCTCAACAAGATGCCTGTTGATATTGACAAACTGATTCTAAAGTTTATATGGAAATTTAAAAGACCCAGAATAGCCAACCATATTAAAGAAAAAGAACAAAGTCTGAGGACTGCCACTATTCAACTTCAGAACTTACTATAAAGCTACAATAAGCAGGACAATGTGCTATTGATGAAAGAATGGACAAATAGATTAATGGGACAGAGTAGCAAGCCCAGAAATAGACCTATACATGTATAGTCAACTGACCTTTGGTAAAGGAAGGAAGATAATTCAATGAAGAAAGGATAGTCTTTCCAACATACTGTGCTGGAGCAACTGGATATCCACATGCCAATCATCACCATCATCACCATCATCATCATCACCATCATCACCATCATCACCATCATCATCATCACCATCATTATCCAGACACAGACCTTACATTTTTTCACAAAATTCAACTCAAAATGGGTTATAGACCTAATGTAAATGCAAAACTATAAATATTTCTAGAAAAAGGAGGAAATCTAGGTGCCCTTGAGTTTGGTAATGATTTTCTTTGGATATACGGTGGTGATTCATGTTAAGTTGGACTTTATCAAAATACAAACTTCTGTCCTGCAAATGACAAAATGACACAAAAAATTAAGAGAATGAAAGGACAAATCACAGATTAAGAGAAAAAAATTGTGAAATATATTTCTGATAAAACCCAAAACAGTGAGAACACCAATGCTAGGATGTGGAGAAATAAAAACCCTCATTCATTACTGGTGGGAATGCAAAATGGTACATCCACTTTGGAAGATAGTTTGGCAATTTCTTAAAGGGCTAAACAATTTCTTAAAGAGCTAAGCAGAGTTTGAATTGTAAAATTCTGCAACAGTGGTCCGAGGATTTACCCAAATGAGTTGCAAACTTACGTCCACACAAAAACCTACACACAGATTGTGTATAGCAGATTTATTCATAATTGCCTTAAACTGGTAGCTACCAAGATGTAGGTGACTAATTAAACAATCCATGGTACATCTATGCAATGGAATATTATTCAGAGATACAAAGAAACGAACTATTAAGATGTGAGAAGACATGGAGGCAACTTAGATAAATATTGTTAAATGAAAGAAGCCAGTGTGAAAAGGCTATACACTGTGATTCCAACCATATGACTTTCTGGTAAAAGGCAAAACTAGAGAGACAATAAAAAGACCAGTGGTTGCAAAGGTTTAAGGCAAGGGAAGGAGGGATGAATACATAGAGCACAGAGAATTATTAAGACAGTGAAACTACTCAATATTATAAAGGTGGATACATGATATTATGCATTTGGCAAAATTCATAGAACTGTACAATACAAAGAGCAAATCCTCATACAAACTATAGGCTTCTGTTAAAAACAATGGATCAATATTGGTTCATCAATTGTAAAAAAAAAAAGTATCACACTAATACAAAATGTTAGTAACAAGGGAAACTTTATGTGTGGGGACAGAGGGATTATAGAACTCTGAGCTTTCTGTTTAATTTTTCTGTAAACCTGAAACTTCTGTAAAAAAATAATAAAATCTTTTTAAAAATATGTGTGCTCTATTAAGAATTTTAGGAGAAAAATTAGCTCAAAGCATGAAATACAAGAATAAGCAACCATCTAAGGAGTATGTATCTAGTTTTTAAAAATCTAAAACAGGAAAATCAGAGAAACTCGAGGAACATTTACCAGATTATAGGCTTTTGGAATACAAGTGATGTATAACTCTGGCTTTTCCATTTAGAGTATTTTCTGTGTGAATATATAGAAGACTATCCCAAAGGGAAAGGGGATTTATGCTCAGAGAACAAAGCCCTGTGAGTTCATCACCTTCGTGTATATCTTCTAACAGTCGAAGAAACTAAATATGTCATGGATTATTCAGATCAACACTTTGAAAATCAATGTACTCCCAAAGCTTATGTCCCTCTTCTGAGTTTCCCTAGGGTCTGTACCAAAAGTAACATTTGATCTCTTGAATAAACAGATAGTCTTTGTTTGTGACTCGAGATCAAAGCTAGTACACAGATGGGGAATCTCATGGGAGAGGAAGTGGAAAGAATTTGTGGCTCATACTAAGCTTGCTATATTTTCTGACTTCCTAACTGTCTATAAAAAACTACTAAATCACCTGGTTATCGACATGACTGTGGAAAAAATACTTCAGATATTTCTCACTGCATTCTGGTCTTAGAAAAAAATTTTAAAAAACAAATTTTATGTTTTATGTTTTCATAAAAAAGTTGCTTTCTCGCTCTCCTCAATAAGCATAATCCTTGTTTTTCACATTACCTTGCCTACAGGGAGGTTATATTGGTTGTATGTTATATTGATTAAAAGCATATGCTAATGTCCCTAAAGTGTGTCATTGATGTAATAATGACAATTCAGAGTCTGCCTTTATCCAAAATTGGTAAAAGACAACCCTTTGCATGTGTGTGCATGCACACACGCATGTCAATGGGGGTTTATTGCTAAGTTGATTGCAGTCTACATAGCTTGATCCTTGCTTGCCATCACCAAGCATAACACAAAATAAAAGGCACTTCCTAAACACCACACAGTACAATCAGGTAGCTATAAGAAGAAACACATAAATAAGACACTGTGGGCTTCCTGGAAAAGAGTGTTGCTATGGGAGAATGTGTTCTATGCTCTTGAAAGCACACGGACAAAATGAACTTTTGGAATACAAGTCATTTCGGGGAAGGGGACTGCCTAGAGGTAAAATTCTTACAGCACGGTGAGAGTAAAAGATTATTCTGAAATCCCATAGCTAGTTACTGGTTATGTCTGGTGTCTAGGTCACCTGACCTCTAGTTCACTGCTCTTTCTACTTAATTTTACTGCTTTTGTTCTTGGTTTCTCAACTACCAAATCATATTTGACAAGTACCACTTAAGGTTACCACTGCAGATCATTAGAGTTCATTTCCCTAGCACCTTGAATCAAAAGGAAAATAGGATAAAGAAAGTAGAGAAAAAAACAAACCCGTGGGTTCAAAGGAAAGTGCAGAAGGCCGTGCCTTTCCCAGAGCTACAGAAATCGCTAATGTACACAGCTCTGGAAAAAATGAGCACTCTGTGCTACTGATGTTACTACTGATGTTCTACTAAAATTGACTGTGTTGATGTCACACGGCTGGTTATGCCTTTGTCTTCTGATGTTCTGTTTCATTTTTAGATTACTGAGGTTTTAAAATGCTTTGGCTGCAGATTAAGAAACAATTTTGAGATTGTGCTCTTTTTTTCCATACAGAAAAGTAAAGAACCTCGAGTCAGTTAGACGACTTGCTGTGACCCAACTTGCCATCTGCAAGAAGTTTTTACTCTCTTTTCCATTCAATTTAGTGCTATTTCTGCTCCCACCTGAATTATGCAGCCTCTATTCCAAGGAAAGGATTGATCAACTCTGTCTCATTTTTGCATCATCCTTAACTCAGACAAAGGAGGGCAATTCTTTCAAAACAACGAACTTCATATTTTTAGGCATGAGTGCTTATGGAGGGTGACGTTACTGCTTAAAATCACATACAAGGCAACCTACATCCACCCTATACATGAAATGGGGGTATGATCAACTCATTTTTATTAAATTGTTACTCTTTGTAAATCAGTAATAATAACTTTTATCAAAGAGCAAATGCTGCACATAAATGACCTTGAACAGCGTCTCGTACATAATAAGCGCAAAGTAAACACAACCATTGTTGTTTTGTTGTTGTTCTTATTAAGCTGGTGATTCACTGTTTGCCCCTCCAAATTCATCCTATACCCTTCTCTGCCCTGTTTCGTGCTCTTGTGGAACGTCTCTTCTGGGCACCTGTGTTTCTGGCTTCCTGTTGGCTGCTGCCCATGGAGACACTGCAGGATATCAGAGGCCAGAGGACAGAGCTAGTGAGGTATTTAGTGCTCCCACATCTGAGCTGCCTCTATGAAGTGGCTGATGTCAGTTAGCTTGAATTGTGGTCCTTATAGGTGGCTCATCCTACGTGAGCCTACATCCTACATAGATTTATGGCTACAACTCTCACTCAGTTCTCTTAACTCCTTAGCCCCAGCTCAAGAATGTTTCCAGTGTTACTAGTCTCTTTGTTATCTCTTGCTGGTTCCATTTGTACTTTCCATGAATCTATAAATAATCCTTCATTAAACTTTCTTCCATTAAGTCTTCCAAGTATATTATGTGTTCCCAGCTAGGAACTTGGGTCCTAAAATAGTAATACCAATTACAACCTCCACCATCACATCACATCACCACCACACTAGTAGAAAAATGACTAGTGATATTATTAAAATTACTAGTACTGTTACTATTGCAATTACTATGATTACTACTATTACTATTGCTGCTGTTGTTACCATTACAGGAAGTAGAATAATACCAGCAATAATATTAATGTCACCATGTTAAGATGAGGATGAAGTGAAAAGACAAATTATACTTATTTCCTTCTATGAATTGAAGCATTCCAGTGCCATACCTTTCAAATGTAGGGCGCCCTTCTCTTAGCTTCATTTATTTCTCTATAATGCCCAAAGACCATGGTAACAATTCCCATTTTCTTTCTTCTTTAATAACTGCCTAATCTTGACTTACTTTCTAAATTTGTAGCCCCATCACCCTAGCTCATTCTACAGAAGAAAGAAATCATCTGGCACATGAGTTTCATATTTTTATTTACCTGACAAACAAATCAAAGAAGTTAGGTAATGTAACTGTAGACAGGAAATCATCACAGGCAAGAGAATAACAAAGATATCAGGCATGCTCAATGGCAATAAAGTTTGACATGTATAACAGACATCACACCCATCACATATTCTTTCTGATCAATTTAGTGCGGTTTTGTCAGGACCTGTCTTATTTTATAAAAATAAGGACACTTTAAGAACTGGATCAACCACTTTTATAATAGAAGTCATGAAATGAAAAAAAAAAAAAAAAAGCAGAATTAGACCTCTAACTACAGAGAACAAACTGATGGTTGCCAGAGAAGACAGGAGTGGGATGAAGGGCACAATGAGTGAAGGGGAGTGGGAGACACAGGCTTCCAGTTATGAAATAAGTCATGGGAATAAAAGGCACATCATAGGGAATATAGTTTGATATTGTGATGTCTTGGGCAGTGACAGATGGTAGTAGGCACACTTGATGAACACAACATAATATATAGAGAAGTTGAATCACTATGTTGTACACCTGAAACCAGTGTAACATTGTGTGTCAACTATACTCAAATAAATTTTTTTCAGAAAGAACATTATTTTTATAAATAGCGAAAAGAAAAAAAAGAAGTCATGAGAAGACCTGCCTTGTGTAAATTATCACTGCCATAGACCCTACCTTTGTGTATTTGCCAAGAAACTTGTAGATGGCTAAGTGCTGGTAAATATCACTAGCTGGACTAATACTATAGGGATTTTGATCTCTTGAGACACTGGCTAACATTTTATCACACCATGAACATTCTCTTTAAAAATAAAACATACTATCTTCTTCCATAGCATGAATTCTTTATGTTATTCTCATATTTTCTTTATCTTTGAATTAACTGTTGTTTTAAAATAGATTCCATCTAAAAACATTCAATTTATAAGCACAATATCTTATTTACACATATGTTTTGAGCTAGTGATATTAAATTATCTTATTAAGTCCACTGTCATCCTGCTAACATTTAAAATACCTATATTGTGTTAGTTCTAAATTGTATCAAAACATGTTCCTTAACAACAAACTGACTCATGTTCAAAAGTCATTACGTCCTATAAAAGTAGGATAATAGTAAAAATAAGCACTATATGCACCAAAAAAATGAACTAAGCTTAGTATTAAAAATCCTTCAGTCCCACAGATTCCATGATTTGTCCTTCAAAACCAAGATAGTCATTGATACAGAAAAAAAAAAAAATCACGGAAGTAGTGTTTCGATTGACATGCCTTGCTCATTCTACTTGGCAAGTTTAAGTATTTTATTATACATGCTTCTTTTTATATGGTTGCAATTGTGATGGGCATGTAAATGACTGTCTCAAAATGAGTCTTATTTTGGAGTCTTGTTAGTTTAAAGCAGCTGTCAAAATCTCCCTTCTCCAAATTATGAACTCCATCTTAAAACCTTGCCTGCACAGTTTGGCAAATTGTGTTCCCCTTACTTTATTGATGGGCCCTAGTACTATATCTCCTCATCGATTAATTTATCTGGCACAATCCCAATATGCTCACAGAAATGCTGCCAAAATGAAACTAAAAACCCTCTTATCTCAAAGTAGATGATCCTGTAATCATGAAAATAGTTATTTAGAACTGTCCCTTTTTTATTTTACTTTTTCTTATCCTTTCTTGTATCACCTCCCTCTCTCTAGCAACTCAAAACTTTCTTTTTTGAACCTAGAATAAAGTGATCATTAAAACTACACATATCCCCTGCATTCAAGAAATTTAGTGTTTCATGAAGGTATATCATCAATCACATAAGCTCACAAATACATAAAAATCATAATTATAGCAAATGTAATGAAAAAATATGTATTATATAACAACATGCAACAGGGTAAACTGACCTGACACTAAAATTCACATTAGACAAGTGTAGACACCAAAGAGAATTCCATGAGCCACAAAGAAGATTTGACTCTCTTTTGCTAAGAGCATTGGAAATTCAATAACATGTTTTAAACAAGGTAGAAATGTGATCAGATTTGTCATTTTAAAATTCGACTCTGGTTTCCATTCAGAGAAATGGCCTAGGAAGAGTAAATGTGGAAGTAGGAGAACATTAAGTGACCATTCTCAGAAGCTAGGTGTTCTGTATGTCTATTGCTTAATTACAAACCACTTTAAAATTCGGAGCAAACCATTTTGTTAAGCTCACAAACTCCGTGGGTTGGGAATCTGAATGGAGCACAGGGAATACAGCTGAGGGTGACTCCCTGAGTTGAGAACTGAACTCATCTGGAGGCTTCTCCGCCAACATCTCGAACGGGTTACTTGAGGTCTGGGTCTAGCTGGGGTTTTAGCCAGAACAACTACACATCGGCTTTTCTATCTGGGTTTGACTTCCTTATAGGATGGCAGATTCGTATCAGTTGGACTTCTTACATGGTGGCTTAGAACCCCAAGTGTTACTGTTCCCAGCAAACAAGAAGGAAGCTGCTGGGCCTTTTATGACCTGCCCTTGGGAGTAACATGGCATCACTTCTGCCCTACTCTATTGGTCGAAGTATTCACAAACTCAGCCAGATTGAAAGGGAAAGGACAAAACTCTGCAACTCTGAAAGAAATGAGTGTCAAAGAATTTGGAGCCTTGTTCTAAACTTCTGCAAAAGTAATAATGGGATGCTAAGCGAGACTAAAGAAGTTAATAGGATGAGAATAGGGTATATTTGAAAATACTGAAATGCTTCTCCGATGTACTGTCCTTGATTCATTCCTGGCATAGATGTTTTATTTCTCTTTTTCTTTATTCAGCCTTCTTACAAGTTTAGAATTGAATTACTCCTTTCAAAGAATCAACTATTATATTTGTTAGCTTTTTCTATTATATGTTTGTTTTCTATTACAGTAATTGTGATCTTTATTATTTCTTTCCTTCTTATAATTTGCAGTTTGTTTTCTAACTCATTAAAGTGGATGCACAGAACTCTTTCAGTATTTCTTCATATATAAAATATGTTTTGAGCTCTGTATTTCTCCTTAAGCACTGTTTCAATGACATCTTTTAAGTTCTGATACCTAGTATACTGTTTTCCATTTATTTAAAATATTTTATCATTTTTATTGTTTTTCTTTGATGCATAATTTTTAAAAGTGTATGAGATAATTTCCAAATATATGGGGATTTGTGCTTATTTTTGTGTATTAATTTCTAGCTTAATTTTACTGTGATCAGAGAACATACTCCATATTTTTTCAGTGTTTTGAAATGTGTGGAGACTTGCTTGATGGCCCACCATATGGATAATTTCTGTCAGTGTTTCATGGGCACTTAAAAAGAATGTGTACTCTGCAATTGTTGAGTTTAATTGTTATATATGACAATTAAACAATTTTGTTTATTATGCTTTTCAAATCCTCTATATCCTTACAGATTCTTTACGTTGTTCTATTAATTACTGAGAGTAGTTTAAAAAATACCCTACTGGTTTTAGATTTGTTTATTTCTCTTCTTAGTTTTAGATACTTCTGCCATACACATTTAAAAGTACGGTGTTATAATTCTTATACATTTCTGTTGAATTGACACTTTTATTATCTTAAAATCGCTCTCTTTTTTTAAAGTAATGCTTTTGCTTTAAGTTTACTTTGTCTAATATTTAGTAGAACTCAATTTTCTGTTAAAGTTGGCATTTTTCCCAATTTTTACTGTCAAATCTACATATTCATATATTTTCATGTGAATATTGTAAGTAGCATGCAATTTCATTTTTATCCCATATAAAAAAAGTTTATATTTTAGCTGTACTCTTTATTCTGGTATATACTGATGAGTTGGAGTTTAGGCCAAGTCTTACCACTTACTTTACTTTGTACCTCTTCTTTATTCTTTCTTCTCTCATTTAAAAAAAGAGAAGAAAATTCTTCAAGACTCATTTAATTCCATTTTTTCTCTATTTTTAGGTTTTCATTCCTTCAGTATATATTTATCACTTCTCAAATAACATAGGATCTTAGGATACATAGCTCTAAATACCTTCCTGTTGCATTCTGTTCATCTATTTCAATTCTATATGTTTAACATGTGATAAAATGTTATCACTTTGTTTTACGCAAGTGGAAAATTATTTAAGTTCACACATATGCTTATCAGTTCACCATTCTTCATTTCTCCTTATATCTCTGATGTAAAATCTTAGATTTTCCACCTCCCCAAAATAAAACTATCTCCTATGGGGTAGCATTCTAATTTGATAGTCACTTTGTATCGAAAATTTTACAATATAATTTCTTATTCTCTCACTTACATGTGTGTCACTTAATAAATTAGCTATTTACCTTAGTTTTAATCTTTTGATGATAATATGTCTTTATTCTTTGGCTACTGTCATAATTTTCTTTGACTTTTGGTTTTTAGTAGACTTGCTATAATGTACCTAGATTTTTTGCAATTTTTCCTGGTATTTTTCCTTTTTTTTCCTGATTGCGATTCTAGACAATACAGAAACACTCTTAGCTATTATTTCTTCACTTGTTCTTTTTAACGCATTCTCATTCTCCTCTCCTTATGCACTGATTGTATACATGTTAAAGCTTTCTTTGATCCATCTCCTGTGTTCTTTTACGTGTTTCCCTCATTTTGTCTTTCCGCACTTTACTGTATATATTCTCTACTGACTTATCTTATTGATTAACTCTTTATCATTCAGATAGGCTTTAATTTCAGTTATTTTTTCTTTCATTTCTGGATATTCCATTAGATTTTGTTATACTTTTGAATTATTGCCTGAAATTCCCAACCATGTCATTTAATTTCTTAACAATTTAATTACATTTATTTTTTATTTTATTTTTTTTAATTATTTAAGAGAGGGAGGGAGAGAGAGAGAGAGAAAGCACACGTGGGGTAGGGAGGGGCAGAGGAAGAGCGAGAGAGAGAATCTTAAGCAGGCTCCATATTGGGTGCTGAGCCTGACTCAGGGCTTGATCTCACGACCCTGATATCAAGACCTGAGCTGAAATCAAGAGTCGGACACTTAACTAGTGAGCCACCCGGGCACCCCTAATTGTACTTAGAGTCCTGCCATATTTGTATATACTATGGATTTGTCTCTATTGTCTGCTATTGCACATGTTTTTTGATCAATTATTGTCTTTTGTGTATATGGGGTTTGTTGTTTTTTATATAACATTGATGAAACAATCTCAAGATATTCTCTTCTCCAAAGAGGACATGCTTTTCTTCTATAAAGCAGCTGGCCATGGACAAGCTTATCCATACAGTTTGCAACAGACTGAACTTGGCCTCAGTGTCCTTTAGGATTGGCCAATTCCTCAATAACCTTTATCTTTTTTATAGCCCTTTAACGCCCAGTTGAGAGCTTGAGGTGATTATCAGGGTCCATCATCTTTAAAGGACCATCAACACCATTTTTCATGATTTTGCTGAAAGCTCTATTCACTCTTTAGATTTCTAGTCTCCGATTTGGAATCATCAAATGCCTTGATGAGAAAAGCCATACTGAATATTGGGATCATTTGCTGGACTTTCATTTTCTCGGGGATCTTAGTGTCACAATCCTTACTCCCTTGATACTTCACATAGATATTTAAAAACATTTTTTTCTGCTTTCCTAGTTAATCTCAGTAGGAGAGTTGATTAAAAAGATGTTTTCTGCCATTTCTGGAAGCAAAACTTTGTCCCTGCTTCATTTTTCTTCATAGGTTTGCCCCTGGCAGAATATTAGAGATTTATGCATTTACTGGCTGGCTCCTTTCACAATAACTCACAGAGGCTTTATTGGCTTGCTGCATATTTTTTTCCTACTCCATGTTATATCTACACTTTTGAGAACAGTGGCAGTCACATATGACGTAGGCAGTACACATTCGTAACAGCAGAATTCAAACAGGTCAAAATAAAAGATGCAAATTTTGGAAAACACTGAAGTTGTGGTTCTCTTAAGAGGCTTTATCATGCATATGCACAGTTTGTAGAACTCTGCTTGATCAAATGGACCAGAATGATATTTGTGCTTGAAAAAGCAAAAGTAACACAAATTATGTGTGTGTCATTGAAATTTGTGATATTAGTGTGAAATCGTGTTGTGTACATATAAATACAGATCATACTAACACTTTTTTTTTAAGATTTTATTTATTTATTTGACAGAGAGAGAGAGACAGACAGTGAGAGAAGGAACACAAGCAGGGAGAGTGGGAGAGGAAGAAGCAAGCTCCCAGCAGAGGAGCCTGATGCGGGGCTTGATCCCAGAACGCCAGGATCACGCCCTGAGCCGAAGGCAGGCGCTTAAAGACTGAGGCAGACGCTTAATGACTGAGCCGCCCAGGCGCCCCCATACTAACACTTCTGATACATGCAGGGAGTTCATATATTTCAAAATATAGAATCAGAGATATGAGTTCTCATAGAGTAAAAAGGGTATCACATATACAGTGATATTTTTAAGTGAGTATCATTTTACATTGCATTGTTTGTATTTTTTAAACTTTTAATTACAAATAAAAATAGTAATTCTTTAAATTTTCTTTTCAAATTATGCTTAAATATTTTCAAATGTAGGCTTAATCTTAGCTACTTATTCTCCTATAACAAATAATCAAAGTGTTTATTTTTTATTTTTAATATCTACTGCTTTCACTTTTTACTTTAAAAATAATTTTAAATGAGGGGAAATGATAGCAACTCGAAATCATGCTAATTTTGACAGAAACAGCATTGTCCCTAAGGCTCTCAGTGATGAAATGACTGTAAGATCAAAGCACTATCCAAACTATGCCCAGTGAATCTGTCTTAAGCAGCATCAATCAAATAATAAAGTACAGATTTTAAAAATGCCTCAAAATGCATCATGTATTTTATTATCATGGAGAGATACATTGGCATAAACCTTACTATTTATTCTTGCAGAAAAACCAAGCAATAATTCACTTAAAATATTATTCAGGAATATTCAAAATCCTCTTTTATAATGCTAAATGAGGCAGTAGAATAAAATGAAAGCAGTTACATTTTAGTAAAAAAGTAAAATAAAATAAAAAAAATGAATCCAGAATTTCAATTAGGACTCCAGGGAAAAACAAAAGTAAACCAGAGTACATAGGAATAGGGAATTTATAGAGTTGAAAGCTAAAATAGTTGAATTAACTCTTCTATATACAAAATTTGAGAAATCAAAGAATTGTTTTTTAAAAAGAAATATAATTCTTATATAGGTATCTAAGAAATCATTTTAAAATTTACAATAAAAATGAGAACAATCGAAAAAAGAGTGCAAATGTTGTATGTTTAAACATATATTTTAAAACCCATGTGAAATCAATACTTTTTTGATAAGTATGGATTTTTGAAGTATCTCAAGAAAAGTTAAAAAAAATCTGAGCCAAAAAAAGAAGGATTTTTTTCTTAATTACTTCAAAAACAGGTACTAGATCTAGATGAATTCATGAATTCATGAAGTACAACATCAGCTTTGGGACCGTGCTGTGGGTAGAAGCCAGAAAGTTAAGAAGAGTGTTATTTGAAAAAGGAAGGACACTGAGAAAATTCTTGTAAGAAACTGAAATAAAGATGACACGTGTAACAAAACGTTTAACATAACCATAGCCTGCAGTAACATGGAAAATAGAAAATTTACTTTAGATCTCTGGTGGATCTGTCTAAGGAGATTTTCAAGCAGAATTTTAGCTATGTGTGGTAGCAAGGAATAATGAGAGATAAGGTAATGTTTGAAATGTTTCAGTTTAAGTAGAATTTAGTCAAAATATAAGGGAGCCAAGACTTGCTGAGCTAGAAAATAATGTTTTTCACGGCACATCTTTCCAACCAGGAAAAAAAAGAAGAAAAAAAAGTTTTCAAAACGGGAAATTACATCAGAGCAAAGGTAAATTCCAGGATGCTGCTGCCAAAACATAATCTTAGGATAACATTGACATCGTGGGGGGTGATTGTAAACCCTTTGTTAAGACACCAGAAAGATTTAAGGCAGTGCCTTGTAGACCCTATCATCTAGGCCCAGAGGCAGCAAACTTTTTTTTTTTTTTTGCAAACACCAGATGGTAAAATATTTTAGACTATTTGTTGTATGATTTCTGCAGCAACACTCAGTTGTCGTTGTCAAGAGAAAGCAGCAATATACAACACATGAATGAATGGGTGTGGCTATGCTCCAGTAAAACTAAAAACGAAAAACAGGTAGTAGGCCAAATTTAGTCCACAGACTACAGTTTGCTAACCCTGAGGTAGACAAAAAGGTATCTAAATTTCATAAGGGAATGCCTTCTAGACCTTCTCTGATAAACCAAAAGGCCTTTAAGAATCCTAAAGTTGCCCTGTATCACCCTGACACTTGATCCACGTCAGAGAGTGGCCCGTCTTAGAGAAATGTGAGGGTGTTTCTCTTGTCCAAGTCCCAACATTATTCACATACACACAAAAACCACATTGTTTTAAAGAGAACTGTACTGGGAGATGTACCTTTATGTTGTGATAAAAGTGACAAAGGCAGCTCAAAATGAAAGTTGTCTCTTCAACTTTCTATGCTTGGGATGCAGACTGCAAAATCTCAGCAACAAACAGAGGTTATTTCTAATGTAAAAGGAAAAAATGACTCAGAATCAGAATCAAGTGTCAAAAGGAAAACCAAAACCATAGAAAACCGCCCCTGGGGGAAGGACTGGGACCTACTACAGGGACCAGTACATATAAGTGGCTGAATGTCAGAACTGTTATGAACCAGGGGCTTCTCTTGTACATCCCATTCCTCTGGCTTCCTAGTGGGAATACCCTCATATACGCCTCCCTCATCATCACATGTTGAATGTAGAAGGGATGGTAATTTGTCTCTTTAGCTCAAAGGGTTTTTTTATCAAAGGAACTGTGTACTTGCATATTTGATCTCAAGGAGCCTCATCTGCACCTGGACAAGGCTGAGATCAGGAGATCCCAGACTGTTAGCTGATGCCTGAACTTAAACTGATGATGTAATGGTATCATCTTTTGGAGGATAGACTGAATGTATTTTACATGTAGAAAAGATCTGAGTTGTTACTATCAGTGGGAAGACTGCTTCAGATTGCATTTTGCAAAGAGGACTTGAGCAAGATATCCTATTACACGTATTCGTCTGCAAAATGATCCTGTGATTCTCTAAACAAGAAGAAAAGTCTAACTCTCCATACCACTGAATCTGAGTAGCCCTGAAACTATGTGCAATAGAATATAGCAGAAATTATGTTGTCTTACTTTCAAGGCTGTGATTCTACCTGGGCCTATTGGAATATTGATTTGGGGATGCTCTTTCACAATTCAGACACCTTATGTTGAGAAACTCAAGGCAAGTGCAAATACCATTAGTAGGCACCTCATTGCAAATCTAACTTATGTTTGAGTCAACAGTCAGCATCAACTGCCAGCCATGCAAGCCTACCATCTTGGGCATTTCAAGTCCAATGGAAAGTCTAGATGTCTAAAGCCACTATCTGATGACAAGTTTATGAAAATCTTAAATAAGAACTGCTTAGCTGAGCTTAGTCAATGTATAAAACTATGAGAGACAATAGTTAGGTTTTTATTTATTTAGTCATCAAATGTTGGGCTGGTTTGTTATGCTGAAATTGATAATCAGAACATAAGATTAATTAATTCATGGACTGCTTATTATTATATAGCTCAAAAACTCAACTAGAAGTTATTTTCAGTATAAAACCCTGGGATCAACAGTTTTAATTCCTTTACCATATAGGTCATGATCCAAGTCATTAAAATGAAGATTATGAGTTGGCAGAAAAAAATAGATCATAGATACTAGTGGTCATAAGACAGTTTAATTATATGCAATAAAAAATACAGCATTGGTGGTTAAATAGAAACCATCAGTCATTTTTTTGCAATTAAATATTACTTGACAAATATTTCCCTAAAGGAGCCAGAAAGACTAATGGTCAGAGATTCCATCATTCTGCCATATAAAAAGTGTTCGGACCTTCCATTAGGAAGTTTCACTTTTTGAGATTCCTACTATTGGTAGCTTGATTAATTTTCAAGATACCATATCTTTGACAGACTACTGAACTTTGTGTACCTGTGATAATGTGCATCAACTCATTAAACAGTGAAAAATACTATGAAAACAAATAATCAAATATTTAAATGAATTATGGTTCTCAAAATATTGTAATAACACAAAGAATGTCAATAAGTGGTATATTATACCAATCATAGTCAACTTTTTAATAGTCTTACTTTCAAAAGTTGATAGATTTAGAAAAACATATCTCACGTTAACCAATGAGAAATGTTGTGGGTTGTTGTTTTTTTTTTTTTTTGCCTTCTTCCTGATACCAAAAAATACAATTTCTTATTTAAAAAAAAATATGTGTATATATATATATATACACACAAAATATATATATGTATACACAAAATATATATATGTGTATATATATCTATATACACACACACACACACAATATACACACACATAATGTAAACACCACAAATCTTCTAAAAGTTCTCATTCTCTTCAGGACAATAAGAATATGGACTTCCTTAATTCTGCCACGGGTGGGACTTTGAAGAAAAGTTGTAGAAACACTGATATATGGCAAAGGTTGAGAATAATAAAATATTTGCTTCATTAAAATATAGCAAATGCAAGAGAGTAGGAATGATAATCTAAAAAACAAATTGAGGGTAAATTACTGAGACTCTTGCAAGTCCAAAAAATTAAAAATATTTTCAACAGGTAATAAAAAGCTGTTAGATGTGCATCTATAGCTGGAAGAAGAAAGGAAGGAGAAGTGGAAGGAAGTAAAAGGAAAAGAAAGCAAAAGAAGGGAATGGGAAGAGAAGGGAGGAGAGAAGTGGGGTTAAGAGATAATAGGAAAGGTAAGAAAAGAAAAGAGGAAGAAACTAAAACAAAATAGAAATGATTTATTTATTGGCATGCTATGGTTTCAAAAGTTACCAGAGCATATATCATTCCTTGGGCAGCTACGGCAAAGCTATTTTCAAAGCAGAAAGATTAGGACTGAAACTAATGGAGTTAAAAAATCCAAACTGCATCTTTACATTGCCTTTAGTTTGCAGCATCTGAGAAATATATATGAAAAGGTTTATGCTGAGTTACTAGAGTCTTCTGGAACTCCGCCCCCCCCTCCACCAATTCATTAGCTTCTGCATTTGCCCTTAGCCTGCTTTAACCTCAGTTTGACTTCCTAGTTCATTGTAGGTATGGCCTCTCCCTTTCAGTCCCAGCTCTTTTCGTTTGTTTGTTTTAAAGATTTATTTATTTATGTGAGAGAGAGTGAGAGTGTGAGCAGGAGATGGTATGGAGAGGCAGAGGGAGAATCTTAAGCAGGCTCCACACCCAAAGCAGAGGCAGAGGATGGGGCTTGCACGACCCTGAGATCATCACCCAGGCCAAATCAAGATTCAGAGGTTTAACCAACAGAGCTACCAGGCACCCCTCAGTCCTCTTAGTACACTAGCTTACTTTACTGAACATTGCAGCTTTTCATCAACTTTTTCCCAGGATCAGAGACTTTGTCACATGATTAGCTTCTTCCTCTGTTCACCTTTCAACTCAGATATTTTCAGATATTTCACTTTGCATATCCTGGATTCCCATCCCCATCACCTACATACCTGGGAACATGTGCTTTGCTTCTCTCTCAATGAGCTGCCGGTGCCACCAGTGTCTCCTACATTACAACTTTAGATCCCTCACTACAGCACTACAATTTGGTTATTTTCCCTACTGCTTCTGAGTATCTGTAGTGGGCACTATAAGAGAATCTGGATAAATTCCAAAAAATATATTGTGTTCCATTGCTTTTTAGAAGCTCAAAGATCTTTTTTTAATCCTATTAGTGGAAACAATGTAATTATGTTAAAACGAAAGCTAGAAAAACAAATCCACTCTCAAGCACTACTGTAGTAACCTATTAAAGTCGAGCGAGGCTGAAACTTTTGCAGCTCTTAGCGAAGTATTTAATTGGGGATAATGAAGAACTTGATGACAGTCTGCTGCTTCTTAGGATTATAAACCAAAAAATATGTATATTTTTTTGAAGCATGAGCTGCACAGTATCCCAAACATAATGCAGATCCCCTAATAATCCAAATAGAGCATAATGTAGATTCTCCCAAACTTTATTTCAACAAAGTCTAAAATAGTAATGTCTATCAGACATTTGGATATAAATATTCCTACATTTTAATTTCTCATGTTTTATTTTCTCAAAAGCAATAAGTGGTTTTAGAGAGATATTGCTAAATATCTGATACTAAATCCTGAACTACCAAATTTCACAAAGAAACCTGAGTATCTCATTCCAACTATTGCAAAGATATAGCTTGAACCTTCCATGATTATATTTTTGATGCAATGTATTCAACATTTACAACTGCATAAGTAAAGAAAAATATGGCAAGTGAGGATACTTTGTTTCTGTAATGAAATTTAATTGATACCCATCTCATTCAAAATGGGATTTCTTGTCAAAAAAGTTAGCAGACACATATTAAATAAAAATTTTTGTTCAACATATCAAACTATAGCCCAGGAGGATGAGCGGAATCACAAGACTTGTGACATTTATGTCTGTATAGACTTAATTTGAAAATAAGAATGTACTATGGATACTGATATATCTGAAATTTCTCCTCTTTTTCACATCACAAGAGAAAGTGCAGTTGGGCTGAAGTTGATTTCTGCCAATATAATGGGGGTCAGAGGTTCTATGTTACTGGTTCACAGGACAAGAGGAGAAATGTTTTGTCAATTTCTATGTTCATTTCCCACAATTATTTTTTCTTTCAAGGACTATTTAAAAAAATCTACCCTTTTAAATCACTTTTTAAAGACTCAATATGTGCTGATTAAAAAGTTAAAAACTGCTCCAAATGCAGAGGATCAGTTTCCCTCCCATACCCCCCCCCCAAAGTCTTATCAACATAGAGGAAGATTCACTGTTTACCAGGTGAGGGCAGCAGAGGGACATAATAGAGGTAAGAGAAAGGCCATGTTGGGTTGTCAATAATCTTAATATAAGAATCTAGAATTCAGAAGTCCACACTGAGATTTGATGTAAATGAGAGTTTGAATCAGCAGGGATAGTGTCTAGAGATACCTTGAGAAAGAAAGACTTTAGCCTTCCTTCTACCTTAATCTTTATTGTCCTACCCCCATTTTTGGATATGGGCAACTGATTTTATTAAAATTAACTTTATATAAAGTTCTATGCAAGCACTTCTTTGGATTACCTCTTACAACAAGACTGCTTTTCCTCTGTAGCAATTCTAGAGCTGCCACCACTATTGCTCATTTTAGGAATTGCTATATATTTATTTATAGGTGCCAAGGGAGCAGCATACAGGCAAAAAATTAACTCAAAGATCAGAAAAGACTAGAACATACTCCATATAAATAATCTATAAATGCATTTCTATTAATTGGAGGGCCAGAGCTGCATTTAAAATGTCTTCACTTTTGGGAAAAGACACAGTAAAATGAAAATATGTATTTCAATTAAAATCAAGCATTTATCAAACAATATTTACTTGATAAATAATAATTTCTTCCTTCCATTTTTTCCCATTATGTTACATTGACCTATCTCCTTGCCCATCCATATTTTAGTTTATTTCATTTTTTAAGATTTATTTATTTATTGGGGTGCCTGGGTGGCACAGTTAAGCGCCTGATTCCTTGTTTCAGTTCAGGTCCTGATCTCATGGGTAGTGAGATGGAGTCCCCTGTCGGGCTCTGCTGTCAGCATGGAGTCTCCTTGAGTTTCTCTCTCCTTCTCCCTCTGTTCCCCTCCCCCTCTAAAATAAATACATAAATCTTTTTTAAAAAGAGAGATTTATGTATTTATTTGACAGAAAGAGTGAGTGTGTGTGCACCAGTCAGGGGAAGGACAGAGGGAGAGGGGGAGAGGAGGAGAGAGAGAGAGAGAGAGAGAGAGAGAGAGAGAGAGAGAGAGAAAGGGAGAAAATCGCAAGAAGACTCCCTACTGAGCACAGAGGGAGCCCAATGTGGGGCTCAACTGCATGACCCTGAGACCATGACTCTGAGCCGAAATCAAGAGTCAGACACTTAATCAACTAAGCCACCTAGGAGCTCCATATTTCGTGATGCATTATAAGATCTGGTGGTATAGCTGTTTAGTATTACTAATGTATTTTGGCATTTTATTTTCTATTATTTTATGTTTTTTACTCCAGATTATTTTAGAATGATTTTGTTTGAAAATTTTTTTTCTCCCTTCCCCTGAACGAGAAGATATTGAGATTTTTATCTCTTTTGTATTTAACTAGAATCTAATAGATTCTAAATTTATTCAAGTTTATTTTAGAAATCTCTATGAAGAATGTTCATTTTTCTGTTAAACTTTTATCATTAAATTATTCTATTTTTATTACAGAGAATGAAATTTTTATTATCTTTCAGATGCCTACAAGGATGTTACTAATACATAAAAATGTTTATTGGTGTTCAAATTATTAGTACATATCTTACCACTTTAAAATATTTTAAATAACTATAATGAATTGTTGATTTTTATATGCTTTCATTTTTGGCAAAATAATAATCTCATTATTGTGATTTACACTCTAATAATTATGGTTTATTACAAAACTATTTCATAAAAATCTTGGAAGTAATTACACTGAACCTGCTCACTGCCACCTAACATTCATTATCCCTTTTCTTCACAAAAGCAACAACAACAATCACTACCACCAAAAAACTTGAGCTTGTTCTTGGCAGTGATGTTAAAAATAATCAATTTCCTGGATTTCCTTGTCACTGGAAGTGGCTATGTAACTCAATTTGAATCAAAACATATATATGAAAGACACTATTGGGGACTTCTGGAAAAAGTCGTTTAAAAGTAGGTAAATTTATTTGGCATCTTCTGCAGTCTTTTGCCCTTCCCCTCTTCCTCCTGTCTAGATCATGGAAGCAGTATCTAGAGGGAGAATTGTTATATGAAGGGATATTCTGTTGTTTATAGCTAAACACATTCTCGATCGACACAGATGTTATTACATTATTTCTGGGTTCAATCTTTTATCTCTAGAACTTGATAGGTAAAAAATGTAGTGGGCTAAATGGGAGACATTTACATTTATTTTTATGTATTGCTGTGGTTTTTAAATTATTGAAGTTGATGAAAAGAGCAAGATGAGAATAAAGAAGAATTGGAACATTGACATCTATGGTTCAGACCATGAAAGTGTCTTGTATTGTTCATAACTCATAGCTATACTGTTCATAAACTCATTGATATCCATAGGGCTTAATCCTATATATTTTCTTAAATTTTATTTTGGATGTTTAAGAGAAAAGTGGAAAAACATAAGTTAGAAACATCAGATACAGTCAACAGTTTTGAGAGGTACTGCAAAGAGAATCAAATATAGAAATAAGTAAAAGAAATGGGATAAGAAAAAATAATTTCTAAGAAAAAAGAAACCACAGAATGTATGGGTATTAATGGAAATGGTCAAGTATAGAAGTAAACATTAATAAGGTAAGGAAAAACAGGACAGCATTGTAGGGAATATGCCCTGAGGATGGAATCCACTACAAATACATTTGGAATATCTTCAGATACAAATATGGCTAGTTATTCTGTAGTGACAAGATAAATTCTGAGTATATGAGTATACATGCTGGTACGTGATGGTGGTGATCTATATGTCCTGGATTAAGTTTCCTAGAAGCAGAGACTAAGATGGCGGTTTCTGTACAAGGGATTTATCCAGCAAGTATTCTTGAGGAAAACCTATGGGGAAGAAAGGCAACTGAGGTTCATGCTGTTGTATTGGTGAGTCATTGGCTGAGGGCCATTTGCCAATGAGGTCAGGGTGCTAGTGCAACCTCCCAAGCACTTCTAGCCAAAATAACACCTGTGGCCAAGGGCAAGTCTCTAGAGAACTATACAGTAATGAATAATTAGCAGCCATGCTCACAGCAGCTTGGATTGAATGTATCAGCTCAAGTAAGGGGGAGCTGAGTACTACACTATGGGAATAACATTCCAGTCATTTCAGTTTTCTCTGGAGTAGAAGGTGAAGTTATTAAATAAACTAAAATATAAAAGGAGGTGGTAGATATTTGCGGAGAAGAGATAAGATATAAAATAGTCACCTAGGACATTGGGAATGTGATTGGACAAGATACATTAAGAGTCCACGTGAGCTTTTTAGCCTGTCTTTATGGTGCTTTTCTCCAGATAGCTTTACTTGAACGGCTGCAGCTATGTGTGCAGAGTTTGTGTTGAGTTAGGTTTAACCAAGGTTGTGAATTTTCTGAGTTAATATGAATAAGAAAACAGAGTACAAGGCAATTGAGAATATATATTAAAGGGAGTGATTATATTGATTTAATATGAAACTTAAACTGGATAAGAGAGGAAGAAAGAACATCAAAGGCATAGAAATAAGTCAAAGAAGAGATGATCAATACATTAGAGATCTCACTGGAGTTAAATTAATGTTAGGTAGGGCTCAGAGAGAGAGGTGTGCTGTACCAGCCAAGGTTCTTCAGAAAAGCAAAAGCAGAACCAGTCAGGTGTGTGTGTGTGTGTGTGTGTGTGTGCGTGCATGTGTGTGTTTATATATATCTAAATCTATAAACAGTTGACCCTGGAACAACATGGGTTTGAACTACACAGGTGCACTTCTATGTGGCTTTTTAAAGATAAATACAGTACAGTGGTGTAAATGCATTTTCTCCTCCTTACGATTTTCTTAATAAGGAAAAGAAGTCAGAAATTAGAGAGATACAAGAGACAGTATGTATCATGTTTGAAAAGGATTCTTAGTGTGAGCAGGGCATGAATAACATTCGCAATCCTGGAAGAATTTATGCTATAAGGAGGTGGGTCATATACACGGTAAATATTGTAATGTGCTAAATAACCTTTCAAAAACTAATCAGTTGATTACTGATACAATTTTATTTTTATTCATACATTCTGAATCTTGTAATTATTTGTCATGTTCAAATTAAACAATGAAAACTATAATGTATAGCATTAATGTGGGGAATTGAGTAGAAAGCTATACTACATAATTTTCAATTTCCATTTCAAATCATAAATATGATAGAGTCTCTCAGAAATGTGGCACGATTCTGTAAATGCATCACTCAGTAGACAAACCATTTAATTACCTTTTCTTGAGATCTATATCCATATTAAATTGACTTTCTGAAAATTATCATACACTGGTCAAAACTGTCCTTGGAAAATTAAATGATGATATTACAGATCTTAGACATTTAATTTAGGAGAGACCATCATTACCAAAGAATTGTCCCAAAATATCTTTATATTATTTACAATGGACCTTATGGTCGACTCAGTCTTCTAGAATTTAAAACCAGAAACACATTCTTCATTCAGGGATTTTTTTTTTCCAACCAAACCTATGTTTCCTCAGGTGTAAAGGTCAATTCAGTAAGTTATCATTTCAAGATTTTGCCTAAGCATTTTCTAACGAGAAGAGGTAGCATTGGGTTCAAAGGTATTAGTGGCCCTCTCTTTATCTAATCTTCCCGTGAGTTTAGTTACTCCACCAAATCCTTGCATCAAATAAGGTGGGATTGCAACTCTACTACACCCTTTGATTTTCAGAACTGAGGGAAGTGAAAATTACAAATTTACAAAACAAAACAAAAACCAGAAAGATGCTAAAATAATATAAGGTCATCATGCATTACCTATCAAAAAGGATATAGATGTAAAGTGGATAAAAAGGAAGAAAAGTCTTTGCCGTGAAATGTATGCATATACTTCCCTATTTTTAGACAAATTTTAAAATAAACAGAAGTGACAGGATTAATAACTGAAAATGTAGTATTATTCTGGCCATGTCAAAAGCAAGAGGATGAATTTAAAATTCTACATATTACTCGGTTTCTCAATTTTTCTAAATTGGGTAATTAAATGGAAATACAATCAAGGAAATGGAGTAACATTTAGAATTTTAAATTCATCATTTTATTTTTTGCAAGGCTAGAGTGATACCTCTCTCTCTATCTCACCTACACACACATCCAGACACGCACACATAATCATATTCTTGATTACTGATATATGCACAAGTAACTCTAGAAAATATTTACAAGACTAACTAACCTACTTACTCTTTGTAAAAGTACCTTTATGTTATCTGTTTCTAAGTCTTAGAAAATCTGCTAAAAGCAGCCAAAATTAATCTGGAATTCCTAAGGGGGGAAATTTTAAGAACACTTGAAAACTTTACTATAAATTTTCCTGAATTGGCTCAAAATGTTTTGTTACTAATTATTTCTATAATTCAGGTAAGAAAACGTTTTGCTTTCAAAAGTCAAGGAACGTCAGGTCCAAGACTTTTATCCCTGCCAA
The DNA here is from genome assembly GCF_002007445.2 of Ailuropoda melanoleuca. NCBI lineage: Eukaryota > Metazoa > Chordata > Mammalia > Carnivora > Ursidae > Ailuropoda > Ailuropoda melanoleuca. Next base: position 123,955,825 of record NC_048220.1, on the reverse strand, counting down.
TGGTATCAAATCTAATATTCATGTGCTTCACGTAGAGATGTTTATCTAACCCCTGGAGTCAGCTCAATTAATTCTTAGTGTGAGTTAATTTCTGTTTATTGTCATTTTCTCCCCTACAGTTATGATTGATTTAGGCCAGTTTATTTTGAATAATTTGATTTCTTTTATAATTCAATAAACACATACGAAAAATAATTAAATGAAAATTTTCCATTGAAAATAATACTTCTCATAGGCATTTAATGCGTTAGCCCTAACACCAAGACCTTAAGCCTAGTCTATCAATCATCTGAGCTTTTTAAAGAAGTTATGCTTTGTGTCAATTATATTTCAATAAAAATAAAAATTTTTAAAAATGAAATAAAGAAGTTATACTTCCACTCGTTTCACAAATGAGTTTCTGTTTTATTGATGTAGCTAAAACTGCTTCTATGCTAGAATTGATGCATTTCACTGAAAATTATATTAAACTTACCCAGAACCCATTATATTTTCTAATCTTATGAACTTTTAGTTTTTCTTTAGAACAATGTATCTTTTTTAATGTGCATATATGTATGTTATAAAAATATTATCACATCTTTAAGAAAATAACTAATATTATTTTTGGTATATGAGACATAATATATTTAAAACATAAAGACTTAAAAAATATTTTCTCTACCTTACTTCTTATTATGTAGATAAAATTTTCAAGGACTTTATGTTTTGGTCCAAATTTATATATCTACCAGTTAGTAAAATCTACCAACTGAGATAATTATGTGTCAATTACAAGAATATAAATACATCAGATCTTAAAATATGCTTCTTTTTAAGTGTTTCCATTTTCAAAACCACAGCTGAATATAAATTCTTTGGATTTTGAGGGCTTTTTTGTAGATTTTAAGAGTAATTTTCTAGAACAATGTATCAGGTGATTTGCCTATGATTAATTCTCTGTACTTTATGACTAATCTTCTTACAGGAAGCATATATAATAGAACAGGGATGCCCACAATATATTTTCTGCTGTTTTCATTTGCAAATGGCTGCTTTGTTATCAAGATATCACGCATGTTAACATTTTTATTTAGTTTTAAGGTACTAGTAGCCTGAAATCTTAGGCCTGTACCTGTATGTTTTTAACTCCTTTAAAAACCTGAATTAAACTGTACAAGGATGCTGTGCTAATCCATATTTGATATTTACCCAGGACCCCACCAAACTAAATAAGACTAACTCATATGGTACCTATAGATGCTTTTAGAAACAGTATAGGCTACGTGTTGCCCCTGTCAGTCCTCCATTGTTAATTAGTCACTACTACAGTGGTTTCCAAGTGCTACTCAGAGGATTAAAGGGACAGACACATGCATTACAAGCTTATTAACAGAGTATATTGCAGGCAACACACAGAATATGAACCATGAAATGCCAAGCCTGGAACCTTATCTTCTTTCAGCATTTACAGATTTCAGGTGCATCAAATATAACTCTTATTTAAAGTTATGCAATAATTCACTTTTAGATCCATGATCCCTCTCAATAATTTAATATTTAATAATTTAATATTTATAAATCTTATTAGAGCTCCGGGTTTTCTAGTAATCTGTCTCCTTTTTTACTGATGGAGTAGAATCTAAGTACATTAGTATGACCCCAAAGAAACCAAAGATTGAATCCTGATGCCTTTCAAAAATCTTTTTTTTATAAGTGTAATTTTGAAAACATTAAGCTAAAGTATTAAAGAGGATTTCAAAAAAGGATTTGTGTTAGTGATTTTTCTATTTTTGTGATTTATACACATGGCAACGTAGTGATTAAGAATGAAAAGAAATAAGCATTAAATAAGGAAATATACATAAAACCCAGAATCAACATTTGTTAGGACATTCAGCCCAAGAGAGCCTAGAAACAATCTACAAAATCAATTTTTTTCTCAAAGACTAGAGTCAATATTCTCTATTTAAATCAGTGCCTAGGAATCAAAGGCTAAAAGAATGGGAACTGGAAAACTGTTATGATACAATTCTGAGATTTATAATTGCAAAACAGGAGGCCTGAATCAGAAAGAAGGGAGTAGAAGTAACAAAAATTAAAATGATATGAAAGTAGCTTTCAGAAAAAAAATCAAGAAACTATGTAAGAACTTCGAGAAGAAATATTTAAAGTATAAGTGGAGGGAAGGGGAAATGCAAATTTCCTTTAGAGGCAATTCTCAACTAAGCAATCAGAGAAACCAGAAAATAAAACAAAAAACCATTTTAAAAGGTAATTTGAATTTTCAGGGTTTTTTTTTTTTCTTACTTTCCAGTCTCAAATACTTAAGGCTATTTTTATTTTTTTTTATTTTACTGTTTTTATTTTTAATTCCTGTATAGTTAGCAGACAGTGCTATATTAGTTTCAGGTGTACAACATAGTGATCCAACAATTCTATACACTGCTCAGTGCTCATCATAAGTGTATTTCCCATCACCTATTTCACCCTTCCCTCCACCCACCTCCCCTCTCATAAGGATCAATTTGTTCTCTATAGTTAAGTATCTGTTTTTTGGTTTGTCCCTTATTTTTATTCCCTTTGTTTCTTGAATTCCACATGTGAGTGAGATCTTTTGGTATTTGTCTTTCTCTGACTTATTTTGTTTAGCATTATACTCCTTACCTCCAACAATGTTGGTGAAATGGCAAGATTTCACTCATTTTTTATGGCTGAATAGTATTCATACAACCCCCCCAAATCTTCTTTATCCATTCATCTATCAATGGACTTTCAATCTGCTTGCTATCCTTCTTGTCTTCATTACCTGCAATTTCACTCATTGTGTTTTTATATTGATAATTTATTCATTTTGCATTTGTTTTTACTCCTTATATTTGTGGATTTAAATCCAGCATAAATTCAGAAAAGTTATCAGCTTCAGTCTCTCTGAATACTGCTTCTTCATAAACCTGTCTTTTCTTCTGTAATTCTAATTAAATTTAGGTTAGATCTTTTTATTCTAGCTTCCATGTCTGTTAAACTGTGGTTTTTAATTTCAATATTTTTATTGTACTGTATTCTTGTCTTCTGCCCATTTTTTAATTGGATTATTTGGGGAGATTTTTGGTGTTGAATTGTATAAGTTCTTTATATATCTTGGATACTAACCCTTTAACAGATATGTCATTTGCAAATATCTGCTCCCATTGAGTAGGCTTTTTAGTTTTGTCAATTGTTTCCTTCACTGTGCAGAAGCAATTTATTTTGATGTAGTCCCAATTGTTTATTTTTGCTTTTGTCTCCCTTGCCTCAGGAGAGATATCTAAAAAATGTTGCTATAGCCTATGTGAGAGATATTCCTGCATGTGTTTTCTTCAAGGATTTTTATGGTTTTAGGTCTTGCATTAGGTCTTTAATCCATTTTATTTTTGTGCATGCTAAAAGAAAATAGTCCAGTTCCATTTTTTCACATGTTGCTGTCCAGTTTTCCTAACACCATTTGTTGAAGAGGCTGTCTTTTTCCCATTGCATATTCTTGCCTCTTTTGTTAAAGATTAAAATATGCAGGATGCCTGGGTAGCTCAGTCAGTTAAGTGTCTGCCTTTGGCTCAGATCCTGATCCCGGGGTCCTGAAATGGAATTCTGTGTCACGCTCCTTGCTCAGTGGGGAGCCTGTTTCTCCCTCTGCCTGCCACTCCTCTTGCTTGTGCGCACTCTCTCTCTCTCACAAATAAATAAATAAAATCTTTAAAAAAATATTAAAAGACCCTATAATTGTGGGTTTGTTTCTGGGATTCCTATCCTGTTCTATTGATCTATGTGTCTATTTTTGTGCTAGTACCATACTGTTTTGAATGCTATAACTTTGCAGTATAACTTGAAATCTGGAATCGTTAAATTTCCAGTTTTTAAGCTGTGTTGGCTATTCAAGGTCTTTCGTGGTTCCATACATATTTTAAGATTATTTGTTCTAGTTCTGTGAAAAATGCTGTTGGTACTTTGAAAGGGATTGCATTAAATCTGTAAATTGCTTTGGGTAGTATGGACATTTTAACAATATTTTTTCTTCCAATCCATGAGCCCGGAATATCTTTCCATTTGTTTATGTAATCTTCAACTTCTTTCATCAATGTTTTATAGTTTACAGAGTACAGGTCTTTTACCTCCTTGATTAAGTTTATTTCTGGGTATTTTATTATTTTTGGTACAACTGTAAATGAGATTGCTTTCTTAATCTTTCTGTTGCTTCATTATTAGTGCATAGAAATGAAATAGATTTCTGTACATTGATTTTGTGACCTTCATTTATCACCTCTAGCATTTCTTTTTTTTTTGGTGGAATCTTCAATGTTTTCTATGTAGACTATCATGTCATCTGCAATAGCAAATTTTTACTTCTTCCTTATGATCTTCCAAATGATCACATGGTTTTAATCCTTTCTCTTATTGATGTGATGTATCAGGTTGATTGATTTGCAAATAGTGAATCACCCTTGCATCACAGGAATAAATCCCACTTGATTGTGGTCAGTAATTTTTTAATTGAATTCCAGGTTCATCTCCAACATGTAAAGAGGTTAGAAGTTTTCACTCTTGTTATTATGACATGGAAAAAACAGAAAAACTTAAAACCATGTTTTCTTGGCTATATCAGAAATGGTTTTGTGGGGCTAACTGCCATCCTGAAATATGGTGAGATAGGTAAACTGAAAAAGCCAAAATCTCCTTTTCTGGAGCAGAAGCTGCCAAAGCCATACAGTAGTAAGAACACTTAAATGGTAATTTTGACAAACTTCTAGAGAATAAATGGAGACTAGTATGTAAGTGAGAAACACTCAGGATTGCAGTCTTGGAGGAGCCTCTACACTTTCATGGTAATGCCAGGAAATACATTAGGCTTTCATGGGAAAGACACAGGAAGGAGTCACTTGCATCCATGATGGAGCAAACAAAGAATAATCCTTATGAAATACACCCAGAGCCTTCTCCATTAAAAAAAGGCCTTCTCTCCAGGGAAAAAGGCTTTACCATTGATTCATCCCAGTGCTCTAAGAGAAGGGCATTTCTCCCATGCCCTCTAACACTTCTTTTTTTTTTTTTTTTTAAGATTTTATTTATTTATTTAACAGAGACAGCCAGTGAGAGAGGGAACGCAAGCAGGGGGAGTGGAAGAGGAAGATGCAGGCTTCCAGCGGAGGAGCCTGATGTGGGGCTCAATCCCATAACGCCGGGATCACACCCTGAGCCGAAGGCAGACGCTTAATGACTGCACTACCCAGGCGCCCCCCCCCCCCAATACTTCTATCCCATCAAAAGGAGAGGGGAAAGGAAGCTATACAAGAAGAAACACTGGTGAAAGTAACAGGCAATAAACACCGGACCACTATAAGACTGTGACTTAATTGGAAAATTACAGAAAACTTGCTCTACACATTTTAGCATAATATCAACAGGGCTTCAGTATAATAAAAGTGGATTATAGATGGAAGAGATGCAAGGAATAAACTTTTTCTGGAGAAAAGAAGGGAGAAAACACAAGGATAGTACAAGTAATTGAAACTACCTGTTTCTACACCTATAGCAAATATTAAACAAAGCCCAACTCATGGTCATGTTAACATAAATCCTCAACTAAATGTGTATTTATCGCAGTTCCAATTTTCCAATACATGTCTGGATATCTAAAATGCAAGATAAAACAGTCTGAAGAGTCAAATCAAGCATCACAACTAAATTCAGATATGACTTAACATTTTGGAATTCTCAAACAGGAATTTAAATAACTACGAATGATGTATTAAGAACCCTAATGGAAAAAGTAGACAATATGCAAAAACGGATAGGAAATAAAGGCAAAAAGATGAAAACTACAAGAAACAATTAAAGGAAATCCTAGATCAAAAATTCTATAACAGAAATGAAGTAGGGTTTGATCATCTCACCAGTAGACTGGACATGTCTGAGGAAAGAGTCAGTGATCTTGAAGATAGGTCAACAGAAACTTCATATTGTTTCAAATTTTCTTTTTCAAGTAAAAAAGAAGAAAATATCCAAGATCCAAGAAGAAGTAAAAGAGAACACAGCAGAAGACATATTTAAATGACGGCAAAGAATTTATAAAAATTAATGGCAGACACCAAACCACAGATCCAGGAAGCTCAGAGAGCACCAACAAGGATAAATACCAAAAATAGAGGTAACATGTAGAAATAATTATAGAAATGTATCTATACGTGGGTTACTATACATACATATTTCCCCATGCCAGAGCACACCACAGAAGTAACTAAACAAACCTAGTGACCAAATCTTGGTTTCTAACACCATTCTACAAAAAATAACTCCCTAGAGAAGTGACAGAGTCTTGCACTGGCGCAGGAATATGTACCATAAGCCTGAAACAATGCCTAATTTCAAAAATTTGAAAGTAAAACCCACAGTGATATACTAATTCCTCCCAAAGTAAAACCCACAGTGATATACTAATTTGAATAAATGAATAAAGAAATCAATGGGGCAGAATAGAAAAATCTCATGTTCATATGAATTATAATTTATATAGATTCTACTTTCTTAAGATTATGGAGCATAAATTCCCACTCCTCAAGTATAGGCTAAATGTAGTGACTTTATTCCAGAGTAGCATATGGAAAGGGAAAATTTAAAAATAGCAACTTTACAGTAGAGAAACCTGACAAACACTATGTCAAGCTATGTGATCAAGGTTAACATTGACAGTGATAAATCATATTTATATAGGGTATCACTAACATGATATGATAAGAATGGTACTTTATCTGTATGGTATTCCTTCCAATTTAATTATGAGAAAAACATCAGACAAATCCCAATTGAGGGGCATTCTACCAAGTACCTGACCAGTGATCTTCCAAACTGTCAAGGCCAGAAAAAACAAGAAAAGTCTGAGAAAATGTCACAGCTAAGAAGAGCCTAAGGACACATGACAAATAAATGTAATGTGATATTTTGGATTGGATCAGGGAGCAAAAAGTGATCAATAAGGAGAAAACGAGGTAATCTGTAGGACATACAGACCTTAGTTAATTAAAATGGATAAATATCTATTCATTAATTGTGACAAGTGTACCATACTAATGTAAGTTGTTAATAAGGGAACTGGGGTGTGCTGTATACAGGATTCCTAGTACTATCTTTGCAATAATTCTCTAAACTTTTCTAAATGAAAAGGTTATTTTTTTTAAAAATTATACAAAAGAGGGGCACCTGGGTGGCACAGCAGTTAAGCGTCTGTCTTTGGCTCAGGGCATGATCCCAGGGTTATGGGATCGAGCCCTACATCAGGCTTCTCCTCTATGAGCCTGCTTCTTCCTCTCCTACTCCCCCTGCTTGTGTTCCCTCTCTCACTGGCTGTCTCTATCTCTGTCGAATAAATAAATAAAATCTTTTTAAAAAATTATACAAAAGAAATTAAAGACAGCTAGTTTAACTCTTTCCCAGTTCTTACATGATTAAACCCTAGTTCTGAAGGCAAAAAATAACTTTTGTATTCTTAAATCCCACTCCCTCCTGCCCCCCACATCCATTACTGTTTTTTACTTTGTTCATCTGGTCCTTCTTTCACTCTTATGCATTCTTTTCCACAGATCTGTGGTACAATTCTATTACAGGTGACCTGATTTTCAATGTGCTTTCAAAACAGCCAGTACAGACAGATTAGTATTAGATTCTCATTCTGAAAGAGCTGCAGTGTGGTGTTCTGGGATTGAATTGGAGGCAATCACCAAAGCCTTTGGGTGAACAAGAGAAAAAAGGAAAGAAAAGAAAAAAAAAATCTGTTTTCTGAAGATACAAGGAAGGCAGCCTGAATCCTATGACTTCAGAAACTAGAGAAAAATAATCTTAACAATCTAGAGAAAATTTTAACACTAGAGAAAACGCTAATTAGAAAACACTAATTTTAATAATAGAAAAAATAATTTTAATAATCATAGAATTTACTTGTTTTGAGAAAATGAGCAATGTTATTTATTTTGAATATTGCCAATCATAAAAAGTTTAAAAACGGTGGTTCACATTTGTTCTTTGTAATTAAAAACACTACTGAAATAGTTGCAAACAGAAAAACACTTTATAATGTTCCAATATTATCTCTATGTATCTACTTCTTCCATAATATAGCAACAGAACTACAGTAAGCCAATCGGTCAGCATTAATCTTTGAATACCAGGAGAAAGTTAGATATGAGGAATCCAGATGTTTAGGACACCAGAAGGAGCTGCCCTGGGAAAGGAGCCAATCATATCAACTCTAATTTCCATAGCTGACCAATACTGGGTAATGAGGATTCAGAGGCCAAACAGCAAGAAGTCACAAACCAGGTAACAGAAGTGCTTCCAGGTACACAGTGACTTCGTACTCTGTGTAGAAGACTTGTAGATTTGAAAACTGTATTTCACTGTAATTTTAATCGGCAGCTAAATGAAATATCTATTCTTCATTTATATTATGACAACATGGACACTAAAATACCCACTGTATGTATTTTCTAATTTTAAAAAGCAAAACGAGAGAAACAAGGTTTAAAAAAATACGTAAGTCTTATTATAATTATATCTTTTTTTTTTCCTTTTTACATATTTTATTTTGCATTGAAAAGAGATGTGCATAAGAACAAGTTTAGCATCTTACATGGTTTACTTACATAATCCTTTTTTTAATGTGTGTCTGTGCATCTCTAGTTATTATCACTTATAAATCAATTACCTTTTCCTGGTAGAAAGTGGACACCTAATTGTTTTTACTTAAAATTATTTAAGCAAAATTTTCAAAGCATAATTTGAAACATACACTCAACAATCCTGCTAGTGTATGAATTCTCAAATGGCTTTATTGCATGAAAAGTAATTCAAGTTTTAACAAGAGATGCCATTATTCTTCATTTTTTTAATAAAATTCCCAGACAAATGTATATTTTGTTATAATCTTAGGTAAGGATGATCCTCATTGGCCAACAATTATGAGTTATTCTGCTCTTTTATTTTCTCTGCTATGCTTACCCCAGGATCTACTCCCAAAAGAAAACTGACCTAAACTTTTGTTTTGTTCTTTCTTAATATGGGACTATGAGGATGTTTCTATATATTAAATGAATGTTTGCCATTATGTGTGCATCAATCCTCCATTTTTCTTCTTTTTCTCACATGTTCTTTTTTAACCTATTTTTCCTCTATCATTCACTACTTCAATTATTTTCAAAATGATCTATTTAATTATTATGCTAAGCCATTTTGAAAATTCTATGAAATTTTCAATATTCGATTAGCTTACATATTGTTAATAATATTCTCCATTAACACAGCAATCTCTCTCTTTTAAAATTTCCAAGTCTATTTTTGTCTTTTTACCTTTCTGTTTGTCGTATTTGTTCCTTTTAACTTTTGTTTCTGCAAGTGGAGATGCAGGAAACTAATGGTAACCAAAGACAAATCTTCCATCCATCTTTCCCTTTTTTTCTACTTCAATAAGACTCATACTTTGTGTCGCCAGACTCTGTCCACTTGGTGACCAGGAAAGTTGGAGCTACTTTTCAAAGAAAAAGACTTTGTCTTCACAAGATTGTTCAACTAGTGCTAGGAGTGTGCAAAAAACATTTTTTTTAAAAAGCGTTTGGGGGCGCCTGGGTGGCACAGCGGTTAAGCGTCTGCCTTCGGCTCAGGGCGTGATCTCGGCGTTATGGGATCGAGCCCCACATCAGGCTCTTCGGCTATGAGCCTGCTTCTTCCTCTCCCACTCCCCCTGCTTGTGTTCCCTCTCTCGCTGGCTGTCTCTATCTCTGTCGAATAAATAAATAAAATCTTTAAAAAAAATAAAAAAAATAAAATAAAATAAANGGCGTTATGGGATCGAGCCCCACATCAGGCTCTTCGGCTATGAGCCTGCTTCTTCCTCTCCCACTCCCCCTGGAGGAAGCGTTTGACCCTCTTTTTTTTTTAGATTTTATTTATTTATTTGACAGAGAGACAGCCAGCGAGAGAGGGAACACAAGCAGGGGGAGTGGGAGAGGAAGAAGCAGGCTCCCAGCGGAGCAGTCTGATGTGGGGCTCGGATCCCAGGGACCTGGGATCATGCCCCGAGCCAAAGGCAGACTGCTTAACGACTGAGCTACCCAGGCGCCCTGTGTTTGACTAATTCTAATTGAACTTGTTATTTAACCCATTCAGAAATGTTCAACATTTTAAAACAAGCCATGTCAGGCTACTATTTTACCTAAATAGTTCAGTTAATTTTTCCTAAATAGTTCAATTAATTCAACCATAATTTTGAAAGCTCTATATAGACACTAACAGAAAATTTCTCTATTGTTCATAATATTATTGTTATTCTCTCACTCCACTTAGAATCTTGCTTACAGAGTTTTATGTGGGCTGTGTATTTTGTAAACATATATAGCTGTAATCATGGCCAACTCTTACTGTGAACACCACTAGAATTGAGAATTTTAGTGATCTCATCATAAATCCTTTCAACTGTTAAACATTCAGTGATGGCAATAAAAATGTAACCTCATTCATAAGGAAATCTAATGAACTCTACTTCCCACACCCAATACAGATGTGCATTTAGAACCACGATGCGTCAACCTATTCAGAATCATTGTTTTCAAAAATTTATAGATGCTCCCACATAGATTTCAAGATCTTAAAGGCATTTATTCATTAGTCATTCCATAGTAACTGTAATATTCTTTCCATGAAAGATCTTGAATGAAATGTTTCTTGTTGATGCATATTTTACCATTTTAAAGTAGTATTAACCATTTTTCCCCACCTTTTGGTCACATATAGCAAAGTTGAAACACTTCACATCACTTCACTTATCTAAAGTTAAGCCTTATGGCCCTCATGAGGAAGGTGGCCATATAATTTATCATTCATTCTAAGATCTAAAAGTAATTTAAAATATGTAATAATTTATGTATTTTTCACAGATAGATTATTTTGCTTTTAAAATATTTAAAATAACTTTAAATAATTTAAATAATTATTTCAACAAATATTTTTCTTAAGACAAAACTCATCAAAGACGTTTTATCTACTCGGGATTCTTTTGAACATTTCCCCAGAACTTAAGAACACAAAACTGTAGATCTTCTCAATTTCATTTCAGTCTGATACAAAGAATAAATACAACCTATCAAAACAAGTTATCTTCCAAATGCAATTATACAAACCCAGAATTGATTCTCATTATTTAATTTACTTAGTTCATATATTGATTTCATAGAAATACATTTCATAGTCCTTTTTTATTTCAAGGTGTGTTTTTCAAAACAATTACAATTCTCACTAGTGACTTTTAAAAAAGACTTTGAAAAAGAAAAAAAAAATACGTAAAATTTCAAGAACTCACAATGTAGGATTATTAGGTTGATTTAGGAAGTAGTTTATCCAAGTTTTAAATTTTTAAAAATCTGATTAATGACAGTTAGCAAAAACAAACTGCTTTCAAAGTATTTTGTGTGTTTTCCACATCAGTCTTATTATAAATGTTGTAGGTCATTAATATGTATGTAAATAGAAATATTTATAAATTTTCAAAACTTCTATATTTTTACAGTTTTAAAAAATTATCTGTATTTTTAGGGCAGTTTTAGATTAAGAATAATTATGAAGATAGTGCAGAGAGGTGCATATATTGCCTTATCTAGTTTCTCCTATTACATCTTATATCACTGTGGTAAGTTTGTTAGGATTAGGCTCGAACCCAGGACTCCGGGATCACACCCTGAGCTGAAGGCAGACGCTTAATGACTGAGCCACCCAGGCACCCCCCAGGTTTTCTTTGGTGTCCTTTCCCTGTTCCAGGATCCCATTCAGGATGCTGCGAAACTTTTAGCTTTCATGTCTCTTTAAGCTTCTCTTGACTTCTATATTTTCTCAGACTTTCCTTGTTTTGGATGACCTTGACAGTTTTGTAGAGTACTGATCAGATATTTTGTAGGATATATTTCAATTGGGATTTGTCTGATGCTTCCTCATGATAAATCTGCAGCTATATGTTTCTGGAAGGAAGCTCATCACCAAATCCAAGTTCAATTAGTTTTTCTTTTTTCATTTTTTTTCTTTTTCCTTTTTTAAAGATTTTATTTATTTATTTGACAGACAGAGAGAGAGAGAGCACAAGCAGCGGAAAAGGCAGAGGGAGAAGCAGACTCCATGCTGAGCAGGGAGCCTGACTCCAGGCTTGATCCCAGGACCCTGAGATCATGACCTGAGCTAAGACAGATGCTTAACCGACTGAGCCACCCAGGCACCCCTCACTTAGTTTTTCTTATAGGCTTTCTTCAAAAGGTTTTATAGTTAGGGGTTTTACATGTAGTTGTGTATGACCCATTTTGAGTAAATTTTTGTAAAAAAAAAAGATATATATTTATGAATTTATGTATTAATGCATAAAATGTGCATATGGATGTACAATTATCCTAGCACCATTCATTGAAGTAAACTACCCTTTTTCTATTGAATTGCCTTAGCTCTTTTGTCAAAGATCATTTGACTACACTTGTGGTTACTGTTTCTGGGTTCTCTAGTCTCTTAACTCTGATCTATGTCTATTCTTGTGCCAATATCTTGCTGCCTTGATTACTGTAGCTTTATAATAAGTCTGGAAAATTAGTTGTGTGAGCCTTCCAGATTCTTCTTTACTATTGTTTAAGATATTCTAGTAACTTGTCTTTTCATATAAAACTTATGAGTCAGATTGTCACCACCTAAAAAATAACTTCCTGGGATTCTGATTGGGATTGCATTAAATCTGTAAATTAAGTTGTGAAGAACTGACATCTTAACAATATTGAGCCTTTCAATTTATGATGTCCATTTATTAACATCGTCTTTGATGTCTTTCATCAGATTTTTATTGTTCTTTTACATATGGTCTATGTATATATTTTGATACATTTATATCAAAGAATTTTATTTTATTGGGTGGTATGGTACGTGATTTATTTTTTTAAACTTACACATCCTAATTGTATACTGCTGGCATGTAAAAAAGCAATTGACTTTAGTCCATCAGTTCATTTTAATGTAGTGAAGAACTGGTTCAATGCTAAATAGGAGAGGTATTGAGGCAACAGGCACAAACTTAAGCTGTCCTAGGTCAACCAGGAGATACAGCTTTATCTTATTTGTGTTTATTCTTTTTGCAAGCAAAACTACCTTTAGTTCTGGGCATTTCTTACACAAAATGGTTCCTCTTAGCATCCTATTGTTCTTCTTCTATTGTGAAGTCCAATTGTGAGTAAACTTAAAGTACAGCCTTCAAAATGAAATACTTTGGTCTAGGAGCTGTAGGACCTGAAAGAAGTAGAATGAGACACTCTTTCCACCCCTCCCCATCTCTAACCTTGTGCTGTCCTTGTTATAAAGAAGAATATAATTTTATCAATGTAACCTAAGTCCCAATCAAGTTTTGGGTCATTCCAATTATCTCTTGCCATTGTAGAAACCATTCTCAAACTGTGGGTCCAAATAGAATTTAATACCATCTGTCATGGTTCTGGACATTGTCAGACTCAGCTGGACAGTTATTGCTTGGAATCTCACATACAGTTGCAGTCAGATGATAGCTGAGATTGAAGTCAACTGGAGGCTTCTCTATTTATGTATCTAGTACCTGGCCTGGTTGGTCATCCCTTTCTCAAGGTAGCTAGTTGGACATCTCAATGCATAGTAATCCCAGGGCAGTCAGACTCATGTGGCCGTTTGCTTCACCCAGGGTGAGAATTCCAAGAGAGAAAGGCAGAACCTGCAAGGCTTTTTCTGACCAGCCTCAGAAATCATCTCAATGTCATTATCAGATACCTTCTATTAGTTTATAAAGAATCATAAAGCCCACCCAAATTCAAGTTCAGAGACCTACTTAAGTTTAGGGATCCCAAGAGTACTGGGAAGAATGGTTTGTTGGGTAGCCATTTTCAGGTGAATTTGTTTAAAACACATTTGTTTCAATGGGTATGTCTTGATTACAGTTTTAGTTTATGCTAATCTGACCCCTAACTAAAACTGCTATGTTTTTCCATCATTACGCTATGAAAATCTACTTCTCCCTTGGTCATTTATGTTGTCCTTCTCTCCTCCTCCTCCTTTTATTTTTGTTGTGTCTGTCCATCCCTATCCATTTTTAACTGTAAATGCTTACATTTAATTCATCTTCCTAGCCTGAAGATAAAATATTTTAATGCCGAGTTTGTTATCCAGAATATCTGTATTGTTTCCAAGTCCATGTCTAAGCAAATTCAGTAAGAATGTTACCAAAGTTTGCCTCTAATTTATAGAGATATGGTAAAGAAAACATTTAGGGGAAACTCACAGAACACGTCAAAATGACCTCAACTTGAGTTTTGTTGATTGCTCTTTGGTTATACCCATTCACCCAATTTGCCATGCTGTGTACATTTCTCCATTTTACACAACAGGATATCATGTGAGTATCTGTCAAACAGTTTGCTGAAACTCATTTTCACTCTGTCTGTAGCACTTCTCTGAGCTTATGGCCTCATAACCATATCAAAAAAGACAATTGAACTAGCCTAGTGTGACTTATTTAATGAGCTTATATTAGTTCCTCATCATCACCACTCTCCTTTATAGGTGTTCCAACACTGTTCTTTTATTAATAGACTCTGGAAATTATTCAAACCTGGCATCGAGATCTCTGATCTGCAGAATATGCCTTCTATTTGGCCTCAAAACTTGTAAATGCCTTTGACTGTCTCATTTTTCCTATACTTCTCTACTAATTTTTAGTGGTGATGATTCTGCATTTTAACTGCCATATCTTTTAGTGCTTCAGAATTTAATTCAGACAGTGCAGAATATAAACAATAATGGAATTGCTCTATTACAATTCCCCCTCTTTGTTTGGATTTGAATTTCATCCTCCCAATAGCAAGTGCTAAATTTTCTATTCCAGAGTGACTCTTTTCTTTAAAAAGAGAAAAAGAGGGACAACAGGAGTGGAGGAAATTGTTTTTTCCTCAGTATCATCATTAGCATTTTAACATATTTCTCAAGGAGTGAGTTGACAGCTTTCTGGCTCTTCTTCCTCTGAGCATAACTGAAATCATTTTCTTATCCTTTGTTAGTTTTACTTTTTTCCCTATAAATGCTGGTTCATTATTTGGGATGTGACTGATTCTAATTATATTCTTTTCAGGTTTTATACAAAAAATTCAATTTGAGTATAACATAGAGTTCTTTGTAAAATCACATCAACCTCTTTGGGTATTTGTTTACTCTTTAAACCTTGCCTTTTTTTTTTTCCCATCAAGCAGTCAAGGTGAGTATATTTCAATACCTTCCAAAATTCTTCTTCAGTGGAATCATTTGTGATTGTGCTGTCAGAAGTACTTTCTTCAAAATCGTCCACTGCTGTTCTAGCACCTTCTCATTTAGAGACTTAGATGGTTAATATGTTTTCCTAAAATTTGGAGCTACAATTTTGTGTTATCTTTGTGCTTACTGACCATTCTCTGACAACATGGCCAAGTTCCTCTAAGGTCAACATCAATTTAATGTGACCAAATATATCTCCTCTTAACCCATACCTAGAGTCTCATGGAGAGGGTTTTTTTTTTTTTTATGACTAGTTGACAACAGAAAAAAACAGCTTTGTTTTCTACATACTTTTTCAACATACTGTTACATATGGATATGGACCACTGTAGCATGCCAGTATGAGTTAGGCCAGAAAGACAGTGGGGACATGGAATTCCCTATGGACAGAACTTCAAGCAGGATATTTTTTTGTTCACTTCCTGGAAGAACAGATGGCCAGGAGTATGGATCTACATATTCAATTATATGGCTGGGTCATCAGGAACACAGAACAAGAGTGGAGACAAGAGATCCTGCAAGAAGTATGTGATTGGACACTGAAAATGTGCCCTCAGGGTAAGGATGCAGGTTTCCTATTTGAATGTTCCCAAAGGACAACCACTGTAGAGGATGGTAAAAGTGATTAAGTTAGGCATTTATTTGCTCATAAGATAGACTTCTTTTCACCAGTGCTGTCACCTGCCAACAATAGAACCCCAAACTGAGTTTCTAATATGGTATTTTACCCTGAGGAAAAAAGCAAGTGACCTGATATTAGGCACATTTTATTGAACTCCTTTCATTATGAAGGGACAGAGACTTGTCTTACTCAGAAAAATATGAATTTGCCTCACCTACTTTTGATACTTTTGTCAACACCACCATGCATGAACCTTTTGAATGCCTTACTAACTATCATGGTATTCACTTATTCGCTATTGGCTCAATAATACTGTGTGAGAAACACAATGGCTTAAAACAATTTTTCATTTTCTCATCAGTTTGGGGTCAGCTAATGTAGACTGAACTTAGCTGGACTTGGATTCAACCTGTGTGTGGGTCCAGGTCTGATTACATGTCTCTCACTGTCATTAAATTAAACCTCCTAATGTTATAAATCTGCAAATTTTGCATATGTAACAGACATTAAACTTAATTCAGAGTAAAAGATGTGAGCCGATGAGTGCATTTTCACAGGTCTTATCATATATACCCAAATTCCGGACCAGCTGAAATCTAGAATAAATAATGGATACATGTAATGACCATTAATAGTACTAAAATCATTAAAAGAAAAGGCGATGTGCAATTTATTGTAAAATTATCAGGTTAACTCCACTGATCAATTCTTCTACTTAAAACATATTAACATATTTTTCTGTGCCTCATAATGTAATGTAATAGGAAATACATAGCATCATTGATGAAGTAGTAATTTTGTTTGTAGTCTTTTTGCCTAAATTTTGAATGTAAATGTAATAAAAACCTCTAAATCTATCCACCAGTTTATAGGAAAGAAGAGAAATAGGACCAAGTCAAATGATGCCATAAGAAAAACATAAGTTGAAATCAGAATATAGAAAATGCAGTAAGAAAAGTGATCTTGTTTCTTCATGAAATGAAAGGTATTTAGAGGGAGTGTGCTGGGGAGAGGCAGAGATAATCTCAAATGACTGAATATATATTGAAGATCCTGGGAATATACTTAATCAATAGATTATGAGTACCTGCAGGAATATTATTTTCTCCATGTTGATTTGAAATTTCAATTTTGTCATATGCAAGATGCCACATACCCTTGTATTCATTCAGTTTTCCCAGTTATTACTGTTTACTTTTATATCCTATTTTTTGTCTTGTTTCATTTTTCGTCTGCCTGTTTTTCAATCAACTTGTTGGGGCCCAGAAAAAAATCTCTTTGTTCCTTATAGGAGCCACATTAAATTTGCTTAGTAATTCAGAGACAACTAACATTTTTTATAAGGACCATTCTTGTTTAAGAACATTGGATGTCTTTCCATTTGATTAAATGTACTTCATTTTTAGGGGCATTTAACATCTTTCACGATAAATTTTTATGCTTAAGTTGTTTGTTTTTAGATATTTTGTATTTAATTTACTATCGTAAATGCCTTATTTCCATTATTTCATCTAACTGTTTGTTAGTATATATCAGATTTTCTCAACCTTGGCATTATTGCTATTTTGTCCTGGGTACTCCTTGGGGAGGTGGGAGCTGGGCCCTATACATTGTAGGATGTTTAGCAATAGCATTTCTGTGTGCCTTTCACCAGAAGTCAATAGCACCCTCACCCCCCATTCCTACCCTGCGATACTTAAAAATGGGTCCTGACATAGTCAAATGTTCCCCTGAGAAGGGAAGCAAATTGTACCTCACATAAGCCACCAGTATATATGAAGATGATGGATTTTTGTATGTTAATCTTATATCCTGCTACCTTATTAAATCACCTCATAAGTTATCCCCTTTTTTTAAATCACTGATACTATTGGGTTTTTCAACTATAAATAAAGTTAATTCTTAGGTCTCTAATTGTTCTGTCTTGTTTGAGTTAATGTTAAACAGAAATGAGACCATGAAGAGTCTGCTTTCCTCCTGACTTTATCTAGAATGCTTTTATCCTTTCTTAAGGAAGATCCTGTTTTTCATATATATTATATAGAAGTAACAAATATTCATTTACTGACTTTTAATTGATTGGTTTCTTCATCATAAACAGTGTTGAGTTTCTCAGTTTAAGAGCAGACTCTTCTGTTGCTGCAGTAAAGTGTCATTTCCCTAACCTATGGTGTTTTTCTTTTTTGTCCCTCGCCTTCTCCTTCTTTTATTCCACCTTGTTTTATTATGCTCCTTCACCATTCACTTCTTTATTCTATCATGAGGCGCACGAGGGACATCTTCCCTTCCAAAATAACTTCTCCATGAAATAGCATCATTCAAAGACTGCAATCTCATTTGCAGCTTTCCTTGCTCAACACCAACAGCCAACGCTTTGATCATTAGGTCAGGGACATGCTTTCAGCATTTCCACTCACGGAAGAGTCATCTTCTTCTGAGAATACACTTTCATTGATGATATTTTTATTTTCACTTCTATAGTTCTAATGTACTATCCTCTCTTCCCTGTTTTAGTCTGACATATATGTCTAATGCAGGCCCTGTACCCAACTTTATAAGTCTCAGATATTTATTCCCTCATTTACATGTAAATAAAAGCTGATTGTCACTGTCTTCTAGAAACATAAAATCATGCTCTATGGATGATTTTATATTCTCTCTTTTTTGACATGTGTGCATTTTAGAAAGATTAATAGGCTACAATTCAGGCCAACATTATTATCTTTGGGAAATCTAGAAAATATTTTTCATTTTTAAAGGTAATAAATCAAAAACAATGTTAATAAATACATAAATAAACTAAGTATGTAATTACGCCACCAAAATCATAATATACATCTACCAAATGACCACAAGGGGAAGACATTAAACACAGATTATACCACACATCTAGTCAACAGTTTATCACATTCAAATATCAGTTCTGAAATATTTATAAAACCAGAACAAAGTCATTAACCAAATAAATGTTAATTTTGGATCATAATGTGACTTCCAGACA
This sequence comes from Ailuropoda melanoleuca, assembly GCF_002007445.2. Lineage (NCBI taxonomy): Eukaryota > Metazoa > Chordata > Mammalia > Carnivora > Ursidae > Ailuropoda > Ailuropoda melanoleuca. Next base: position 123,936,857 of record NC_048220.1, on the reverse strand, counting down.
AATATGAATTCAGGATTAACATTTAAAATGATAAAAAGAGATACCACGAAGAACACAAGCACTTAAATATTTCTTCACCAAATAAAGAGGCATCAAAATTATAAAGAAAAAATAGAGGGAAGTACAAAGGAAATTCAGGATAAAGTCTATGATAGGAAATTTAACTGTCTGCCATAAATTCAGGTAAGAAGCACTGCTTCCAAATAATATAATGTATTATTCTAGTAAAAATATAGATCAGTCTTTAAACCCTGGTGACAGAGATTAAATAGTTTAAGATAACATAAAATATTTACAAATATAAAAATTGGAAGCAAACTTCAATAAATCTCTTAATGTAGAAATATCAGATCCACTAGTTCTTATCATTGTGCTGATCTAGCAAAAACAGTTGGCATCTTTGCCAAGACTAAGCCCAGAGAAATTAAAGACTGAAACACCAATTGAGGGGAAATCTTTGGGGAAAATATTTGTCTTCTGAACAAGTCTGTCTTAGGGAGAGTGGCTTTAGCTTATGGCAAGAGATGGGCAGGCACCACTCTAACATGATTTTAAAATCACTTCTCATGTCTAATGCTACATTGCCTTTGAACTGTTAGTGCCTAATGCCATACCTACGGCAAATCAGACCTCTGGACTAGGTACACTTGGGGATAAAATAAAAGGTGGGGAGATGTCAAAGGTTATGCTTACATTATAAAATGAATAGATTCTAGGAATCTAATGTACAGCATGGTGATTATAATTAATAACACTGTACTATATAATTAAAAGTTGCTAAGAGAGTCGATCTTGAATGCTCTCAACACAAAAACAACAGGTAACACGTGACACAATGGGACACTATGCAGGTATTAGCAAAGCTATGGTGGTAATCATTTTGCAACATGTAAGCGTATCAAATCAACACATCGTATACCTCAAGTTTACACAATGTTATATGTCAATTCTATTTCAATAAAGTTGGAAATTTCTGAAGTTAAAAAAAAAAAACTAGGGGCGCCTGGGTGGCACAGCGGTTAAGCGTCTGCCTTCGGCTCAGGGCGTGATCCCGGCGTTATGGGATCGAGCCCCACGTCAGGCTCCTCTGCTATGAGCCTGCCTCTTCCTCTCCCACTCCCCCTGCTTGTGTTCCCTCTCTCACTGGCTCTCTATCTCTGTCGAATAAATAAATAAAATCTTTAAAAAAAAAAACCAAAAAACTAGTTGGGTTAGTTGTTAGAAACAAGAAATGTGTAAGAATTGACCAGCCAGTGAAATTTGCTTTCCAAACACTAGTTTTCTGAACACCTAAGGTTGGTGATGTATAACCCAAGGAGTCCTTCCCCTCAAGTCTGCTTCTCCTTGGAGGCAAAAGGTAAACAGTCTGCCTTGAAGTGACAAATTGTTTTCTTGGTTTAAAAATGGATTAACTGTACTATTCTCAAGTCTATACATTTCCATGGAGGATTCATTCTTAATTTAAGTTCCCTGGAGCTGGCTCAGATAGAAGTCTGATGTTAGCAACTTTCTTCATACGTAACTGGAACAGCAGCCAATATCTTCAATAGCAATATAAACTCACAGACCAAAATAATCTGAATCTGAAAGGTTCAACTATTTCAAAAATAAAGTCATACCATCAGAGGCAGAATATTACATATTAGAATTGGTGGATCAAGGATGTAAAATAATTTACTAAAACTTATGGGATAATATTAGCAAAATGAAAGAAAAACAAAGGAAATAAGAAGAAAAAATTTAGTTGTAAGGAATCTAGTAGTTGAAATTAAGACTATAACACATGAGGTTGAAAGACATTTTATCCTTGGATGATATTTGTAACTCAGCCACAGGAGGTGCTGACTCAGCAGTAAGCCAAAACCGATGGTTTTATGCAAACTTCTAGACTGATGGTATCCCAGAAAAGAATGTTTTGTACAACAGCAAGATTACGACACAAATAGTAAATTTCAAGTATTCCCAAATCTCTTGAATGATACCCTTACTTTCCCCTTTAGAAACAAAAGGGAGAATAGTCAAAGTTTGACTTCTTCCTTGCCAGTTTGGATGCCTTTTATCTCTTTTTGTTGTCTGGTGGTGAGTCTAGGACTTCCAGTACTATTTTAAAAAGCAGTGGTGAGAGTAGACATTTTTCTTATTCCTGACAGTTGAGGAAAAGCTCTCAGTTTTTTTTCCATTGAAGTTGATATTGGCTGTGGGTCTTTCATATATGGCCTTTATGAGGTTTAGGTATGCTCCCTCTGTCCCTATTTTGTTGAGGGTTTTACCAAGAATGGATACTATACTTTGCCAAATGCTTTTTGTGCACATATTGAGAACGTCGTATGGTTCTTTTCTTTTATTAAAGTGGTGTATCACACTGATTGATTTATGAATATTGAACCACCCTTGCAGCCCAGGAATAAATCCCACTTGATTGTGGTGGATGATTCTTTTAATGTATTGTTGGATTCGATTTGCTACATTTTGTTGCGAATTTCTGCACCCATGTTCATCAGGGAGATTGGCCTGTAATTCTCTTTTTCAGTAAGGTCTTTGTCTGGTTTTGGAGTCATGGTAATACCGGCCCCTTAGCCACTCTGGAAAACAGTATGGAGATTCCTCAAAAAGTTAAAAATAGAACTACCTTACAATCCAGCAATTGCACTACTAGGTATTTACCCAAAGGATACAAAAGTACCAATTTAAAGGGACACATGCACCTCAATGTTTATACCAGCATTATCAGTGATAGCCAGATTGTGGAAAGAGTCCAAATGTCCATCAAATGATGGAGGGATAAAGAAGATGTGTTGTATATATACAATGATATATTACTCAGCTATCAAAAAGAATGAAATCTTGCCATTTGCAATGATGTGGATGGAGCCAGAGTGTATTATGCTAAGGAAAATAAGTCAGTCAGAGAAAGACAAATACCATATGATTTCACTGATACGTGTGATTTAAGAAACAAAACAGATGAACAGAAGGGGGGAAAAGAGAGAGATTCTTAACTATAGAGAATACACTGAGGGTTGCTGAAAGGGGGATGTGAAGGAGATGGACTAAATGAGTGATGGGTATTAAGGAAGGCACTTGTGCTGAGCGCTGGGTGTTTTATGTAAGTGATGAATCACTAAATTCTACTTCTGAAACTAGTATTACACTACATGTTAACTAGCATTTAAATAAAAACTTGAAACAAACAAAAATATAGAAGTGTAATAAACATCTATGTAGAAGTCTGGGGGGAGAAAAAAAAAGAAAGGGGAGAAACAGAAACTTTCAGGAAAAAAAGTTTATAAAGTTCCCTTGGAACATATAGTTTCATACAAAAATAACAGGTCCAAATAGTCTTTTCTATGTAATGGCAGGATTTGGGAAGACCATATGTAGTTTATTAATCACAGTCTTCCAAATTGCTCCAGTAACCAGTTTTACATGTACTCCTTGCATCAGCCAGAGTGCTTGAGTTATTAATTTGCTGGGTTGACAGGTAGAGTAAATTATAGAATGAATACATCTGAGAAATGAGTCCACTGGCAAAGAAGATTGAGAAAATCACTCAAAGAAAGAAGAAAAGGATAAATGCAATAAAAACATGAATGAGCAGAAATAGTAAGTATCAGGTAACAGAATCCCGGAAAGAAAGTAAAATACAAATGAAAAGGAGAAATATTTGGAAAAAAATAGACATAAATTCATCACATTACCAAATTAGACTAAAAGTACCCATAGAAAACAAAGGGAAACTATAAGAAAGAGCCCACAATTTATATTAAAATTTGAGCATATCAAAGACAAAGAGAAAATTCTAAAAACTTTCAAAGAGGAGGAACAGATTGTACGCAGAATGATAATGTATTTTTTCATAGTAATTCTGGTTACCAGAAGGAAAAAAAAATAGTATTTTCAAAGTAGGGAAGGAAAGATCTTTGAATGAGAATTTTATAACCAGCTAAACTGTAATTCAAATATGAGATCATGATGAAAATGTTTTCAGAAATAACAAAATATAAGCTTCAGAAATTCTTTGTATACAAACACTTTAATGGAAAAGAATTTTAAATGAAGTACTTAAAACTAATTCAGGGAAAAATACAGTTAAAAATGATCAAACACTTTAGGAAACCAGTTTTGTCTTGAAAAAGAAAAAAATAATAACTAAGATAATGCAAAAAAAAGTGCAAATAAATACATCTATAATAATCAAGAGTTTAAATTTCAGATAATCATCAAAATGGTGCCAAAGGAAAAATTGAAGCCTGGATATTAAAGAAATAAACTATTAGAATATTAAAGAAATGGAAGCCACACACACACACTCACACACATGCATTTATATACCTATGTAAATGTATAAGTATGCATTTATATATTTACATTATATTTGTTATCTTCTAAACACAAAGCCATGATGTTTTTTCCAAGTAAGTTCTATCAAACTTTGACTAGATGATCTCAATTTTTTACAGTCTTCCAGAAAACAGAAAAGAGACAATATGCCCCAATTCATTATAGGAATTTCAGCCTAGCCCTGAAAATAAAATCAGAAAAAATATGTTATATCTGCATGAGAAGTTGTGTATTGTGGAATGAAACACTGAGGAAAGCCAAGGAAAGAAGGAGATTTCAGATTAGCTGAACCCTGTACCGCCAATGGCAGGAGGCAGGGGAGAAGGTCCTGCCCTGCTCCAGAGGTGGGCGTGACTATGAACAAGTAAAAGCCCAAAAAGAACTAATAGTTGCGCGATTATCATAAAATAGGTGGGACCTCCAGGCTCATTAGCTAAGAACAGAGTCTCAACAGAAAAAGCATAGAAAATGAAGTTTGTCTCTTATCCTCTATTCCAAACCCTCCCCAGAAGACATAAAAGAGCCTCAAAAGAAACAAAAGGAAAGGCCAAACAGCCAAGAAACAAAATCTCACTCACTGTCCCAAGAGGAATTTTTGAGCCAAGGTTAGAACTGAAATTAGGGGGAAAAAGTCTATGTAGAACTGTTTATAAAATATGTATCTACAACTGAGTAGGATTAGGTTTTTAATGACTAAATATTAGGCAAAAATAGATTTCTCTTATTGACAAAATTAACTAAAATATAAGGGAAACTGGTCAAAATATTACATGGCAAGGGAAAGAAGTTTTCAACCTTAGCATGACTGAAAACTGATGAAAGATGTTTTCTTTCTTTATTTATGCTTAGCATTATGACTTCTATGGTAGAGAGATACTATGGATTCACATTAACAATTCAGGATTAGCTTTTCCCTTTATTCATAGCAAAAATTATTAGTAAGTATCTTCATTTTAGTCTTTTACCTTTTTTTCCAAAATGTAATATTAATTTTCAACTTGATAAAGTGTATCTGTGCTTTTATATTAGCTTGATCTTAGTGATTACTGGTCAAATAAAATGAACAAATAAATGAATGCATACTAACATAGCATCAGGTTATTTTAGTCCTAGGAAATATTTATAATAACCGTACTTAGGGTAAATTATTGAAGCTTTTATTTAAACAAACTTAACAGTGGGAAAAAATCAGTATCACTTAAACTGATCTAATCTTTTAATTTCTATAAATGTGTGTTTTGGATGAATGAAAACATGAGAAGTGTTAATTTGATGAATGCTAATTTGGTAGAAAGTTTCTAATCATTAAGGCCAGTTTTCTAAAGACTAAAGAAATGGATATCTGATCCATTAATTTAATTTATCTTAATGATACTAATTGCCATATAGGCAATTCTCTTAATGGGATCAGTATCTGTCTTGTAAAGACAGGAAACAAAATTGAATTGGCATTCTGCAGTGTGACATGGAATTCATTCAATTAACCCCAGATTATTGAGCATTTATTATGTGCAAGACCCAATGTAGAATCTACAAAAGAGGAAGGTATTTATAAATAGTTTATATGGAAACAGATTGTTAAAACAATTTTAAAACAATAAATCCTTTAAGATTGCAGAGTAGATAGAAATTGCTATGGAGTAGGGGGTCCAGGAAAATTCAGGGGATGATGAAACGTGTTTAAAATGTGGAGATTTTATATATACTTACATATAAATTTTATATATTTTTATTTATATATATTTTTTCAATACCAGGGATACCAGATTCTCAGAGCTCACTTTCAGATGGAATTATAAAATGTTGATTTTGGATTTTAGATATGTTAATATCTTTGGATTATTTTAAGCATATAATTAATAAGATTACTTTCACTATTTGTTCATTTTGGGGCAGATTCTAGGCTTAATAATAAAAAGAAAGAAACTGTTAGATACCATTTACTCCCTAGACCTCCCTTCAAGGGGAATTTTTCCATGATTAAATCAAGGCTGGATTTGGGAGGAATATGTATCAATGATGGGAGATATTTCAGGTAACGTAACTGGAGGAAGCAAACAATGCAGAGGTTCATTTTGTTGAGAGCATAACTTTAGGGAACACAGTCAAAGACAAACTGAGGGCTTCAGAGGGGAGGGGGTGGGGGAATGGGATAGACTGGTGATGGGTAGTAAGGAGGGCACGTACTGAATGGTGCACTGGGTGTTATACGCAACTAATGAATCATCGAACTTTACATCAGAAACCAGGGATGTACTGTATGGTGACTAACATAATAAAAAAACATTAAAAAAAAAAAGAAAGGAAATTCAGATTTACATTTTGGTAAGCCTTGAATAATAGTTTTAATTTGTTCTGACAAAAAATAATAACTAAGAAGAAAAATATGGAATTGGGAATTATAATGGATTTGACATGGAGGAAATGAAAGTGTATTGAATTCCATTCTCCCGAGTTTAATGTTAGGTATTTTTTCCATATGTTTACTCTTCCATTCAATAAACACTCATGGCCCCATACATACCAAGCACCAGGCTCAGAACTAGTAATGCAGTGGTGGCCAAACAGGAGAGTTACTCACCCTTATGGAGTTTAGAAGCCAGTGAGAACAGACAGGGGATGAATAAGCAAATATTGCAATAAGTTTTAGATTGTTCTAAGCATTCTGAAAAACAATTAACTGGTAATATGATAGAGTGGTGGTCCGCTAGAATTGGGACTAAATGTGTAGTGGCTAGGCACCTGCCCCTGGAAGGCAGCATCGCAGCTAGACATTAGAGGACAGGATTTGCTGGGAGTCCTTGAGAAAAGCATTTGAGGACAAAGAGTTGTATGGGGTCATGGAGGCAGGTGAGGCAGGGAAGGAGGGAGCAGGACAATACTTATTGCCACCCAGATACTTTGTTGGTAAGAACACAGAATCAATTCAAATGGTTGTCTGAGTTGACACAGCTAGTACACTTGGCTAAATCCAAACCTAGCTATTTTTGACAATGAAGATTTATATTAATAAGTGCATAATAACTAAGGGTATCATTTAGTTGCACCTAATTTACTGTGTAGTAATGGTAAACCCACATTGGTACACACTGGGACTGTGCTACCACTTAGGAGTTGTTTGTTTGTTTGTTTGCTTCAGTTTGGAGTTTTTCCTCTAATTATGAATTGGAGAATTCCTTACCTAGCATGGCTATGTCCTGATAGAATCTGTATTTCCAGTATTAGCTCATACTATGAAATGTACAAAACAGTATAAAAGGGTGAATGTGTATGAGTGTTTGTGTGTGACGTATCTGTGTGGTTTAATAAATAATGGTAGAATCACCACGCACCCAATACTGAGCTTAAGAGAGAACATTAAAATCAGGTTTATAATTAGCTATTTACATGTGCTCTCCCAGTAGTCTGTAGGTTCATAAAAGACAGAGAAGGCTCATTATTCATCTTTATAATCCTTGCTCTTTAAACAGGTATGACATACCATTTGTGTTTAATAAATACCCCTTGATTATAAGGTACACATAGATAACGCTGTATATGAGATAGTTCTTTATAAAATTTTTAGGTTTTCATTCAGGTCTATTCTGCTCAAGTATCTATGTAAAAATAACTTTCTGCTGCAATACAGCAATAGAATATTTGTGAAAAATACATATGGAGTTCCCTTTGCTTTAGAAGCCAAGCATAAACTTATTTATACACCACAAGTCTTAAGATTTTATAATTAGAATTGCTATTCTTCTCTTTGTCATTTACCCATTCAATGATGTCTTTGAGTTCTTCGTGTAAAGATCATAATAAAATATCCCGAGGTGTTTATGCATGTCGTAAGAAGTCAAGTATGCAAAGGATCATATAGTAATATGAGTTAAATATATACTTCTGGAAAAATAACCCGGTATTAGAAATAACAGGTAGATATTTTGGGTCCAGCTCCACAGATGTCATTTGATCTTTGCAAAATTACTAACTGGACCTTAATTGGTCTTTATTCCTTCATCATGTCATCATTTGTCATCTACAATTACTGTGTTACTTTGCAATACATATTATTTGTGAATGTGCTCTCTTACACTTGTGTGCCTAGTTTCTTCAGCAGATAGGCTCCAATATCAGAGAAGCAGCTAGAGACCTTCCATCTAAGGTAGGATTATGGTTCCATTTTAATGTTTGTATTCACTGATAAAGAACATCATCCATACAACAGGAAGATAAGATGGCTGACAGCACTAAGCTGCCTTCACTAAAGAATGCTGATGGCTGCATTTCCCGCAACCTGGGGCAAGTTTCATGATTAAAAAGAAAGAAAAAAGCACTCTTATATTTCCACAGGCAATTTAAAAGATATCCTTCAGAATAAATTCAATGGTATATCATCATAACATTTCACAATATAACTTCAGAGCTACCAAGATCTCTTTGTTGAAAATTCATCTGCGAATTAATCCCTCATGCTTAATAGCTGAAAGCTATTCATAACTAAAAGGTTGGTAATGCAGAGAGAGTCATTGTATTATATGTATAAATCCTTCACTTTAGAAAATTATCTCAAAATCCATGAATGTGCGTATATGGACTTTGGCAGCAAAGCATTACATAAATATTCAACACATTATGCTAGATATTTATGTTTATAAATATACATTTCATATTTAATGAAATGAGTAGAAATATCAAGGGCTCTATTAACATCTTCATTCCATCTAATAAAAAAACAAAACACAAATGTGCTACAGTAATTAACTGACTTACATTAATTTTATTTTTTAAGACTAGGGCTAGAAAATAATGCTTATATTTAGATACAGCTGCAACATCTTAAGGAAGCTGAACAACTGTTATAGGAAACAAGGCTCCAAGAGCAAACTAGAATTCAAGGAAACAGTCTACTGGCTGAAGTTTAAGAATCTTATCAAGGAAATGACCAAAACAGGTAGCAGCCATTGTGTAGCACCAACATCTTACTGCTGATCTACCTACTCACTCCACTGGCATAAGGCAGTAGCTGGGCCTGTGATTCTCTCTCCCTTCCCCCTGGTTCTTTCCTAATTTTCTCTGACTCCTGGACTAGGTAAGTAACCAAGGTACATTTGTCAACACCAAGAAATTGACACGAGCACATACATTACTATTAACTAAACTAAACTACTATTAACTAAACTATTAACTAAAGACTTTATTCAGATGTTAAGAGCTTTTTTCCCACTATTTTGTGTTACAAAAGACAATAGGACACCATATTACATTCAGTCATCATGCACCTTAGTCTCCTATCTCCAAAGGTTTCTTAGACTTTTGTTTTCTTCATTTTTCCATGACCTTGACAGTTTGAAAATTCCCAGTCATGCATTTCTTTACACATATGTCTCTAAAACAATCCCCAGTTTAGATTCAACTGATCTTTTTTTTCATGATGAGATTGGAGTTATGGGTTTTCAAGAACACCAGAGACCTAAAATCCCTTATTCTCATGTCATATCAGGGGTATATGATATCAACACAATTTATTACTTGGTTAAGGTACTCTCTTCCATGTGTCCCTACTTTAAAGTTACTATTTTTCCTTTCTATAGTCTAATATTTTAAAAAATTTGTTTTTAAAAAAGTGTTCTGATTTTTTTTTAATTGTTTTAAACACTTTTCTCTTTCATGATGGAACAGGATACTTTTTAACTTTTTCAGAACTAGATGCAATTTTTAAATAAATATATCAAAATGTTTGTTCAAATAAAACTAAGTTCAAAATCTAAACATAAAAAATTTCCATGAACTAACCACATATCTGATCAATATTAACTGAGAGAAAGGATACTGAGTGACAGGAGGTAAGGAGAAGAGGAAAAAAGAGGGAAGGGGAAAAAAAGGAAAAGGGAGGGAGGAAAATAAATAAGAAAAAAAGGCTCTTCCCAGGTTATAATAATGTACCCACTAGTCAGCATGTAGTACTATTTATTCAGATGACCAATCATTTTGCAGACATTTATTTATGGCCTATTCTTTTATATATGTAGAGATAGTAAAATAAACATTATATAAGTATGTACCCTCAAAAAATTCATATACTAAGAAATTTATCTGTAAACATCATCACAAACATACATCCTGGAAAATGGTCAAATGACCCTCATTTTTCTTCTCCCCACATTGCACATACACACACACACACTGTACCACACACACAATACACACATCCATATACAATGACATGATAATAGAGATGTTCCTGAAGAGCTGAGGTCAGAATCTATGTAGTGAATACTATGGTTCATCACCCAAATCCCCACTTTAAGGAACTAAGTGCTCATTACCCCAGCTGCCTGTTGGAAATGTTGCCTGCCAATACCTCATATGAGTCCTTCCCCAGAAACTGCCTTTCCCCAGGGTTACCATCCTCCTTAGGGGCAGTCTACAGTCAATAAAATCAGGATAAACACTGGCTGACTATGTTCCATGAGGGGGCCTAGAGGAATCTCACTTTCCAATGTGATAATGAATGGCCTGGTGGGGTGGGCACCAACATCTTTGAGAAGCTCAATGGCAGCTTGTATTTGTTGGCCAGGGTTTTTGGTGAGTGATGTTTTTATAAAACTGGGCTCTCTGTCAGCACTAGTGATGACAGGGTCCCAAATAATAGAGGCTAGGTGGAAGGTTCATTGTTAGGGAAAAATCTAGGTAGAATCGTGTTAACGAATGGCAAACTGGGAGTGGAAGCTAGTGGAGTCTGATCTGCAGAGAAAAATGGAAATCCTTAGTCGAGCTTGGGACTCTAGGAAGATTTAGATGGGCAGCTGAAAGGATATTGCTCAGTCTATACAATCAAAAGAAATCAAGAAAAAATGATCAGAAGTAACACTGTTGCTAATTCCTGACTCACAGCCTAGATCTTCCCCAGAAATTGCCATTGGTCAAAGGGAGCTGCCTCAGTTCCTCCTTGGGAACAACTCACATCCAATGAGAAGTAGAAACATGGAACAAAAGCTTGATCTCTTGCTTCCTCCTTCTTTCCCTCACTCCTTTACAGGTGTTGTTTTTGTGAGGACCTGCCCAATAACCACCAGCTTATAAATCTCCACTTCAGCTTTGGTTTCTAGGAGAACCAGACCTATTGCTTCAGACCCTCTATCCTTGCATCTTAGAATAAGAAATGCTGTCAGAGACAGGGTCACCGTGGGAGTGAACACAACTATTTCTGTCACAACGCATACAAGTATACCCTGCAATTAACTCCATATTTTTTTTTAAGATTTATTTATTTATTTTAGAGAGAGAGAAAGAGAAAGCATGAGCAGGAAGGGCAGAGGGAGAGAATCTCAAGCAGACTCCAAGCTGAGTGCAGAGCCCATCTTGGGCTCAATCTCACCACCCTGAGATCATGACCCGAGCTGAAACCAAGAGTTGGACACAACTGACTGTACCACCCAGGCGCCCCTAATATATATATTTAATCATATTCTCTTTGAGATGATCAGTCCTAATTCTATATTCTTGATAACTGTGTTTTGTGGAATACATTTTAAACCAAAAACAATTAATTTTATAATAACATTGGCGTCAACTCCATTCACTATGCTTTACCTCATCACTACCATCTAGGCCAGAACATTTTCATCATTCCAAACCAGAAATTGTACCCATTAAACAGTCACTGCCCATTCCCCACTCCCCTAGCTAACGAAAATCACTAATCTGCCTGTCTCTGTTCATTTACTGAGTCTGGAAATTTCATACAAATGGAATCATATGATGTGTAGCCTTTGTTCTGGGGCCTCTTTTACATAGCATAAAGTTTTCAAGGTTAATCCACGTTGAAGCATGTATCAATACCTCATACCTTTTAGTACTGAATAATACACTGTTGTATGAATATATCACATTTTGATTACTCATTCATCTGTCAATGGACATTTGGGTTGTTTCCATACTCTGTTTCTTTTTTTAAATAAAAAATCATATATATATGATATATATATGTGTGCATATTAAGGTATACAACATGATGTTTTGATATATATAGATATTATATAGTGAAGTGATTATTACAGTCAAGTTGATTAATATATCTATCTCTTCATATCATTCCCCTTTTTTTTCCCTCATGGCATACATTAAAAAGGAAAAGGGAAAAGTCATTACTTTAGGTTTCCTCATTGAGCTTTAGATAGGAAAAAATACTCTGGGGCAAAGTGATCATAGGAAGACTCTGCCCATAGAATAAATATTTTACTATTGTATTTCCTTCATTGTTGTTTTACAGAAATCTCCTCTTTCACTGGCAGCTTCAGGACATGGGGCAACTTCAGGACTCGGCACACTGTGAAAAATGAGCACTTTCAAGTTGCTCTTGTCCTAAGGTGTTAAAAAGAAATCTGTTTTTAAACAATCTAAATCTTTTAAGCATTTTCTGACCTAGTAAATATGGATTTCAAAATCAATTTCTTTTAGAGAATGTACTTTACAAATAAATAAAACATTTTCATATGACCCCTTTTAGCTCATCACGTTGCAACCTAGGAGTGAATAATTATTTGAAAATATCACTTCTGTAGTTGTGCTTCAGGCCTGCTAACCTTCAGTTTTCCATTTGGGTTTTCATCTGTCCACAGTCTTTCCAGTAGCATTTTATTTGTACTAACTTTCTAACGTTTTTCCCCAATACTCGTTTTTCTTATGTTTTAAGCCATGTGTTCTGATTCTTTTGATGTTACAAGAAATAAAGGTTACATGCGAGAGGATCACTGAAGTTTTATAATGCAGACTCCAGCAAAACAGAAACCGAGATTAGGGAAGTTAAGCGCACATACACACAGAGTCCCTTGAGGCCAATAAATTATGACCATGACTGCAGCCAGTATCATTTAAGTACTCTTTAGTTTCTGATGATAAAGCACTAGCTTATCACCATGCTGACAACTGCAACCCCCTGTGGCCCTCGGCTTCTGTCTTTTCTATTTGTTACCTAGTCAGCCACATGGAATTTAACAGCACACACAGTAAAGTATCTTTCTAAGTAGATCTCAATAAAAGACATGGAACAAGGCTAGTAAGATCTTATGTCTTGCCAGGAGAAGGAATTATTTCTTCCATCTAAGTACCACCTCCCCATTGCACAGAGAAAAAAGAGACATGGAATTACTAGATTGTTGGTGAATATCTACATTTATTTTCTGTTGTAATAGAAGAAAAAGAAACTCTTTAAATTTGAATATTGAAAAGTGAAAGATTCCATATTTTATGTATAATTTCAGAATGATTATATAGTTTTGTTTTCTGATTGTCACTTCTACTTGGGAGAAAAAAAATCTTCAGGTCTAAAGGATAAGAGACATTTTTCTGCAACAATTGTTTTTAAGTTAAAAAATAGGTTTTGAAATTAAATATATGTATATTCCTTCTCGATTATGGACTCTGTTCCTAAAGGTCAATAAAATATGTAAGCTATGAATATACCTGTCGTTCCAGATCAAAACATCAGCTCAAACATCTACCTCTATTTGGAATACATTAATTATCAAAGGGACAAGATGTTTTTTAAATAGATGTAAAATATTTTTCTTTTTATAAAAATGTAAGGTTTCAATGACATAAGAGTTATCACCATAGTGATGCATGACACATGCCATATAAAATCTTAAGTAAAGATTACTTATATCCTTGTTCAAGGTGTACCTGAACCTCACACTAATTTTAAATTTCTCTCCATTATTTATAAAAATCAGTAATGCATCATGAAATTTTTACTTTCACAATGACTTTTTCATCATTTTCTTTCATACATTTCATCTATCATTATCTCAAAAACATATTTAACTACATAAGAGATCCTTTTTCTTCTACTGGTTTCATGTTAGCAGCTTTATTTTTTAGCTCTTGACATTAGTATCAGGCAAGGGAAATAGAGATTAAAAGTGAAATGTATTGATTTTCATGTGCCTACATGAAACTAGATTTTAGTAAGTTTATTAATTTGAATCTATTTAGTAGTTTGTTAATTTGAATGTAAATTTGAATTTAGAATATGAGTCTAAAAAACTTTTTTAAGTAAAACAATAAAAAAATAAATAAAACGACTATTTTCTGGTGCCTGAGGAAGAAATAGCAGAGAAAAAGCGAAAATATGGATAGTTAAATGCTATTACATTCACCTGAAACGATTGTTTTTTTAAAAAAGCAAATGATCTTAATCATACTTTCTTCAGTTTCCCTTTTCCTCTCTAGTCATTTCTCTCAGATTATGTAATTTGTTCTGATTTGAGCATTAGCCCATTTTCTTTCTTTCTTTCTTTCTTTCTTTCTTTCTTTCTTTCTTTCTTTCTTTCTTTCTTTTCTTTTCTTTTCTTTTCTTTTCTTTTCTTTTTTTTTCCTTTCCTACAGAAGGATATCCAAGAGTCAGCATGGAGGCTAGTTATCATACACGGTAAGTAAATTTGTTCAGAAAGAGGAGACCTCCCGAAAGTAACCGATTTTTATTATTTCTGTTACATGTTCAAGTTCCTATTGAAAACCTCATCACATAAAACTGGGTAATCAGCCTATATAAAGGTTGTCTTTAAACTTTTTTTCATTAATGAATCTTTAGAGCATCTGGTAGAAGTTCTAAACATTTCCCCAAGGGCCCATGTACTCAAAAGCCAATATACACAAAATAATTTGCACACAAATTCCAGTGGGTTCACAGAACTTATGGACCCATCCATAGATCCACATTAATTAAGGCCAAGCAAATCCTAGTTAATTTTAAAAATACCTGTAAATCTCAACACGTAAGAATTTAACTTTAGCTTTTTTTTTTTTTTTGAGGAAAGAGCAACCTAATGATATGATCCCGAGCATTATGTTAGTTCTGAAGTTTTATTAAATAACATCCATCTTTTAATCAAAAATACTCAGGAGTACAGGAAGATGAAACTTCACTTATAACCTTCAATAAGAACAAAAAGTACAAAGTGACCTACAGATAGAAGCAGATATTGTAGTTATCAGCCACAAACATTAAAATAACTGATTTATAGTCAAGGAATTAAGATATAAGATAAGAATATTGACAAATAATAGTAAAATGAATATATGAATATTTCTATTCTTAGGTGAAAAATAATGAGATGGAAGCAATATTTTAAAAGCCATCAAAATACAGATCCAAGACATGCTAAAATCTTCAAGAAGCACAATGAATGAACAAATAAAAGAAAGAAGAAAGAAAGAAAGAAAGCTCTCACTTTGTACATCAAAAAATTGCTTAAAAACCAGACAAAGGAAAATCCTAAAATAATCCAGTTGGTATGTATGGAGGGATTTTTATCATCAAAAATAAATCATGCTAATGGAAACTAACTTTTCAAAAATAAAAATACACAAAATGTAGAAGACAAAGGAAATACATCTCAGTGATTTTTTTTTCAAAGTGATTTTTAAAACTACTAGAATCTAGAATGTTAGACTCAGTGGAAATTCTCTTTGACAATGAAAATAAAATAATAAAATTAAATTAAATTAAATATTAAAAAGATATTTTCAGGCCAACAAGTTAAATAACAGCTTGTGTTACCACCACTAGAAAAAAAGTAGTATCAAATGGAAAAACAGAGATGGAAAGTAATTTAAAAGAAAAAAATGGAAAAGTTAAATATGCATGCAGATATAAAGAAAAGGTACTATTAAGTTGTATCATGAGATAAAAAATTTAGTAATTTTTTTTACCACACAAGAGACCTCAAGGCAAAAGGGGTTAAATGGAACAAAAAGAAGAAATAAAATTACTAATTTATAATACTTTAATAGTCAAGGACAGATCTAATCTCTAATCTGGAAACAACTAAAATAATGCTAAAAGAACATAGAAGTAAAAAACTAAAACCAAGAGAATTAAATTCTGAAAACATACTCAAAATGTCAAGAAAGGAAAGAAAAAAAAAAAGAACATTAAGTGGGATGAATAGACAAGAAATACATGATTATATACAGAAACAGAAATACCGTTATGGTTATACTAAATATTAATGGGCAAAACACACAAGTTTAAATATAAGTGGTGTTATGCCAATTTTTATCATAAGAACAGAAAAAAATTTAAAATTAAAGAATAAATATGATACACTACACAAACTTTAGCCCACAGAAAGCTTTATACCTTTGGTATATTAAAAATATATAGATTAGACTTTAAGAAGCATTATTATCAAAATTCTAATGGCATTTTTTTCAAAGAAATAGAATAATTCAAAATTTGTATGGAACCCCAAAAAACCCTGAATAGCCAAAGCAATCTTGAGAAAGATCAAAGCTGGAGACATCACACTTCCTAATTTCAAACTATATCACAAAGCTATAGTAATTAAAACAGTGTGGTACTGGCAACAAAAAGGACATATAGATCAGTGGAACACAATATAGAGCTCCGAAATAAACCCACACATAAATGGTCAATTAATTTATGGCAAAGAAGCCACAAATACACAATGGGAATAGGACAGTCTCTTCAATAAATGGTGTTGGGAAAACTGGATAGCCACATGCAAAACAATGAAACTTAGTCTGATTACTTATATTATACACAAAAATTAACACAACAGATTAAAACCTTGAATGTATGACTTGAAAACCAAAAACCTCCTAGAAGGAAACATAAGCAAAAGTTGTTTGACACAGGTCTTGGTGATTTTTTTTTAACTTGATACCAAAACCAAAAATAAATAAAGGAAAATAGATGAGTTATATCATGCTAAAAAACTGCACAGCAAAAGAAACCATAAACAAAACAAAAAGGGATCCTACTGAAAGAAAATATTTGCAAATCATGTATCTGATGAGGGGATAATATCCAAAATATATAAAGAATCCATACAACTCAAAAGCAAAGAAACAATCTAATTTTTTTAAAAATGAGATCTGAATAGACATTTTTCCAAAGAAGACATACAGATGGCCAACAGATATATGAAAAGACTAATGGGAATTAAAATAAAAACTTTAAAAATTGATGCTCCACATCACTAATCATCAGAAAATGCAAATCAAAACCACAATGAGATATCACCTCACCCATGTTAGACTAGCTATTATCAAAAAGACAAGAAAGAACAAGTGTTTGGTGAGGATATGGAGAAAAGTGAACCGTTGTACACTGTTGGTGGGAATGCAAATTGGGGCAGCAACTCTGGAAAACAGTAGGGAGTTTCCTAAAAAAGATTAAAAATAAATACCATATGATTTCACTCACTTGTGGAATTTAAGAAAGAGATAGATGAACACAGGGGAAGGGAAAAAAGAAGAGAGTGGAGAAGGCAAACCATAAGAGAATCTGAACTACAGAGAACAAACAGGGTTGCTGGAGGGGAAGTGAGTGGGAGATGGGCTAAATGGGTTATGGGTATTAAGGAGGGCACTTGTTGTGATGAGAACTGGATATTACATGTAAGTGATGAATTACTAAATTCTGCTTTCAATACCAATATTACACTATATGTTAACTAACTAGAATTTAAATAAAAATTTGAAACAAAAAATAAAAATAAAACTACCATATGATTCAGCAAATCCACTTGAGTATTTATCCAAAGAAAACAAAACACTAATTAAAAAAGATATATGCACCTCCATGTTAGTTACAGTATTATTTACAATAGCCATGATATATGAACAACCTCACTGTTGATGGAGAATAGATAAAGAAATTTTAAATATGTGTGGATGTATTTCTCATATATACATAAACAGTATCTTTATACACACACATACACAAAGGAATACTATTCTGACACAAAAAGGAATGAAATCTTGCCATTTGTAACAACGTGAATGGACCCGGAGGAAACGAAATAATTCAGACAGAGAAAGACAAATACCATATGATTGCTCTTATATTTATAATGTAAGACAAAACAAAACAAAACCAAACTTAACAGATACAGAGAACAGTTTGGCGGTTTCTAGAGGCTGATGGGGTGGGGGTGTGTGGAAGAAATGGGTGAAGAGGATCAAAAGATTTTTTAAAAAACAAAAAATGGGAGAGAGAAAAAGAAAAATGTATCTCATTTGAAATCTGTGAGGCAGAATTAAGGACAGCCAGCATTATTCTAAAAAACAAACTTTATTTTAATAGAAACTACCCAAGTTTAAATATCTTAATCACTTAGCATGTTAATCCTATTAGCACTCACTTTCAAATACAAGTTACAACAAACTTTCTGTCATATTTGTCTAACATTCTACCTTCTCTCTAAAAAAAGACAAAAACAAGAACAAATGTGTGCTAGTGGCATGGAGGATTTAAATAAGATCAGCAACCAGGAAGGATTCAATTTGAAGGGGACTTATCCCTAGACCAGGTAATGTGATTTTCAGCAATGTAATGTAATTTTTTTTGAGAATGCCAAAGAATTTGCATGTATAGGATGTTTTATGCTCTCTTTTACCTGGAAGAACTTAATCTAAAAATCAGATTGTGCTCTCTTTAGTTTCTAACAGCTAAATATCTGCAAGAGATGCAAAGAGAAAGGAAGAAGAGTAATTAAAACAAATAGTCCAAATGTGTTTTTGGTTAGAAACCTGCTTTAACACTATTAAACTATGAGCATGAGTCTGGTACAGGAAATAACACACTGAATTGCTTTTATGCTTACATTACGATCCCTGTATTTTTTACATTTTCTAAATAAAAATTATAAGGGGGAAAAGATTATTAAAGAACATGGCTCATGATAAAAGTGGCAATTCTCTGGGATGACCAAATTAGGGTTTTTTAGATAATATCAAATTATATAAAGGGAAAATTAACAGGACCAAAAGTTTAGATAGACAAATCTATAATCAGAACAAAAATGTTTTAATATATTTTCAGCAACTGATAGAATAACAAAAATCGGCAGATAGTTAAAGGAAGTAGACAGCATGGATAGCAAACTTGTACTAATTGGTGTTTACAGAGCACTACACCCCAAAACCAAAGACTTTAATATTTTTAATGGGAATGGGAAAATTAGCAAAATTAGCCATATGTTGTGTAGCAAGGCAAGTCTTAAGAATTTCAAAGGATTTAAATAAGAGAATGTTCTGCAAAATGATGAAACATCAATGATCTGGACATGAATGTTTTAAAGCAAAATAAAAATAACAAATCAAACCAAGAAAAGTTGAAATACAATAGCTATGATTAAAGGGGTACCTGAGTGGCTCAGTTGGTTAAGCCAGATCTGACTCTTGATTTTGGCTCAGGTCATGATCTCAGGTTCATGAGATCGAGCAACAAGTCCTGAGATTGAGTCCCAGGAACCCAGCGCAGAGCCTGCTAAAGTTCCTCTCTCTCCTTTTCCCTCTACCCCTTCCNGAAGGAAGGAAGGAAGGAAGGAAGGAAGGAAGGAGATATGAGGGATCTACATGAAAAATTAGTTTTTTATAAATGAACTAAATAATTAAAGATTATTTGACAAAATTGAATTAAAAAGTAGACATACATGTCAATATCCGATATCAAGAATGATAAAGGAGACATTGCCAACTCCTACAAAAATAGAAAAATTGAAAAATTAAATTTAACTAACCTGAATATTTAGGTTAAGTTCCTAGGAAAGCACAATTCATTAAAATTGACAAGAATTAAATTTAAAAACTTGCATAGATATTTTTTCCACTTAAATTAGATTTGCATTTTAAAACTAACAGGGGAATTTTTATGAAATGTTTGAATTCTATCAAACATTTAGAGAAGATATTACACCAATTTTACAAAAAATCTCTTCCAGAGCACAGAGAGAGAGACTTCCACTAATTTTATGACATCAATTTAACCTTGATAAAGAACGTAACAAAAACATTAAAAAGAAGAAAATTTATACTAATCTCTCTCATAAAACACAGATGCAAATCCCAAACAAAATAGTTTAGCTAAACAATTAATGCATTATGAACAAATGAGTGTCCTAGGAAGATACAGTAAGAAGAAGAATGCCTTCCCGAAGACAATTACACCTTAATCCCCAGAACCTGTGAATGTGTCACATTGTATGGCAAAAGGGACTTTGCAGATGTAAAAAACTGAAAGATTCTGGACAATCAGGAGATTATCCAGGTGGGACCAATGTAATCACAAAGGTCCATATAAGACAGTGAAGCAAGAGGATCAGCAACCATAGTAGGAGATATGATCACAGAAGGTGTGAATATGTTGCTTTAAAAGGCAAGAGGGACTTTGCAGATATGATTATGGTTAAGAATCTTGAGATGAGGAGCTTTTCCTGAAATACCTCCATGTCCACCAATCTAATCTCATAGATCCTTTAAAGCAGAGAACAGTCCCTGGCTGGGTCAGATGTGATGTAAGAGGAACTTGACCGCCATTGATGGCTTTGAAAATAGAAGAAAGGATCCAGGAACAACGGAATGTGTGTAGTCTCTAGAGGTGGTGAACGGCTATTCACCATCAGACAGTTCACAAGAAAACAGGAATCTCAGTTCTACAACCACAAGGAATTGAATTTTGCCTACAGTCCAAAAGCGCAAGTAAACATCCTCTTTTAAAGCATTCAAATGGAACGCAGCCCTGCCTACACCTTAATCAGCCCACTGAATACTATAATGGACTTCTGACCTACAGAATAGTAAGATAATAAATTTGTATTGTTTAAGGTGCCAAATTGTGCCAGCAATAGAAAAGTAATGCAGGGAGTAAAAATGATTTAACATTCCCGAGTTTTAACTGTAATTCAACACAAAAAAAGAAAGAAAAGGGTAACACTAACAGAATCCTGCTCCCTTGAATCTGGATTCGTATTGTGAATGCTGTGGCCAATAGAATACAGTAGATGTGACAGTGGGACAGTTCCTTGGACAGGCATCAAGAAGCTTTGTACACTTCTACTCTCTTTCTTTTGGATTCTTTCTTTCACCCTGAGGAAACACCTGGGGTAGTCCACTGGATGATGAGAGATGATGACCAGCAATGCTGAGAAAATATATGATCAGCTGACACCCAATTTATCCTAAGCCAGGTAAGAAAGCCCAAGCAGTTTAGCATGGTCACTTACCTGACCCCTAGCTGACTGCTAATACATGTATGAACTCAAAGAAGACCAGAAGAAAAGTCCAGATTATCCATAGAATTGTGAGCAACAATTTCAGTCAGTTGTTTTAAGCCACTCACTCAATTCAGAGTGCTCTGACATTCAACAGTATTGTGATAATGGATAATAGATAGAAAAGACCAAGGGGTTTGCAGAGGAAATATGACACCAATCTAGTCTCTAGTAGATAGCGATTTATATTCAACCACTTTTACATAAGTAACTTATATACATATGTTTAATTTGACAACTTAGTTAATATAGTTATAAATATATTAAAATTGTATTTACTGAGATATTCTCAAAATAATCCTAAATATAAACAGAATTTACTGACCACTGAATTTGGGCCCAGGTTAGAACTGACTCTCCCTGACAGAGTCAGACAATTTTGTTTTATTAAGTGGTTTAATGGAAAGGAGAATTAACCAAGTATTAAATGAACAGTGATGAAAAGATGACATGTTCAAAAAAACTGATAAACTGTTGATGCTATAAGGAAAAACAATAATACAGTAATCCCTTCTTAACTGCAGGGGACACATTCCGAGACCCCCAGTGGATGCCTGAAACTATGGATCATACTGAACCCTCTATATACTATGCTTTTTCCTATATGTACATACCTATGATAAAGTTTAATTTATAAATTAGGCACAGTAAGAGATTAACAGCAATAATAATAAAACAGAACGATTATAACATACAGTCATAAAAATTATGTGATGCGGTCTCCCTCTCTCTCTCAAAATATCATATTGTGCTGTACTCACCCTTCTTCTTGTGATAATGTGAGATGATACAATGCCTCCATGATGAGATGAAGTGAGGTGAATGATGTAGGTATAGTACAGCATTAGGCTAGTCCTATCATCTGCTTCCAGACTACAACTGACCATGGGTAACAGAAACAACAGTAAGTGAAACCATGGATAAGGGAGGACTACTGTAAATTTAGCTCAGATTGTATTTGGGAGTGCAAAGACAAAGAAAGTATTTAAGAAGTCTGCCTATATGTCCTGTTTGCTAAAATCTGACAAATTCAGCTTCCTGGAACGGCTCAATACCCATTGTTCTTTGCGTTTCTCCGCTACTACATTTATCTTGAAGAAAGTAGGGACAGGGAAAATAAGTACTCCCTACCTATCCATCTTGATAACTTCTTAATGCTTCTCTATGCCTGCAGCATTGTACATTAATGTTTTGAGCAAAATCTATAGGTCAATCAATCTCCTGTTTGAACCAAAGTGCCAATCTGTCATGTACTGTAACGCACTCTCTCTTCTAACCAAATTTTTAGGCTCTGAATTTGTTTTTTCAGATGATTCTGTCAATGTGCTGCATGATAAAAAGCAAGTCATATGTTAGCCATGCTTGCACACAACCTGATAAGCATCCCCATAAACTACGACTTGATAGATGGCCACATTAATGGAAATATATCTTCATTATAAATCTCTGGACCAGAGAATCTTTCAAAAAAATACTAATATTACGTTATCCGCAAAAGGAAAATAAATTACAAAGTTTTTCACGTTCTAAAACAAACATAGATAATATTTCTTGCCACTGTTTCACAAGAATACCACATTTTTTAAAGTACCTATATAATTAGAGGAAACTGTCTAGTATCATTATTTAAAATTATAAACAGCCAGAGGAATGTGTGTTCACGTGAACAGTTTTATTAGTAATACAACCTAGGGGAAGTTATTTAAACTCTCTGAGTTTCAATTTCTTCTCATAGAACATATAATGACACTTGCCAAGGCCAATAGAAAGCCGTAGATAAACATTTGTTCTTTTTCATGCATCAGGTATTATACATAGCACTTGGGAGACATTGGATCAATTAATTTAAACTTAATCACAAACTTATCTAAATTAAGTAACTGTATGGAAACCTCTTAGCAGGATATTAATTCAAGTAGCTACATGAATATTGCTGGACCCCATTTTATTCCATCATTCATTCCATCTTTTGGTATATCTGATTTTATTGACATCCATGTCAACACTATACTCCAAAAATTCCAAGCCCTCCCAGCTGCCACTAGGTGAGATTTGTTGGGTTGGATTAGTTTCACCTTCTATCAAACTCATTGGTACCCCCTTTGTAGAGTTCCTGAGAAAAGAAACTATATCACACAAATCAAAAATACATGCCACATGGCCAAACAGAAAAGAGTTTAATATAAGAAACTTAGTAATTTATCTTCATAGCCCTGTAATTGTTCTGCTCAAATAAGAATGAAATATCACCACCAAAGTTGATATAACTTTTGGCTGCCTTACAACTTTTAGATGGATACTTAGATCTCATGGTCCAATATATTGACCTGAAATATTAAATCTGTCAAAACACACTAACTGAACTCAACTGAATTGATATGCTCCTTTAGTTCATACTACCCAGTGTAACAGTAATCTTTATCATTCAACATTTTATAGTCCTGCAAGTCCCTTAATCCTCACCCCACATTTAATCTTTCTATTATTTTTAGGGGAAAAAAAAAAACATGGTAGGGGAAAAAAAGCTATTTGTAGCACTTATTTTTGTCAAATCACATCAAGATCTGAAAGCAAATTTCCATGAATTAGTAATATTTATGGAGTTTCTGTGAGACAATTTGTCCAAAAGTGTGTTGACTTGCTGTGAAAATTGCTATTAAAAAACACAGCAGGACATGTCCATTTTAATAGCCTCAAATGCAGTAATGGAGTGCTGGGTGGACCTCACCATGGCCTATCATATCTGTCCTAAGAGAAATAAAAGTAGTCAGAAAAAACATCATCTTGTGGTAAATTTCTTCCACATGGCATCGTGAAAAAAAGGCTGGGTCGAGATCTGCTCAGACATATAAAACAAAGAGACAAGAACACCTAAACCGAGAACTAAAACAATGTGATTAATACATAAATATTATGAAATAATCCTAGAGTGGTCTGCAAGCATAGTGTAAATGCGCTAAAAGTTTTACTTTATTACTAATCTTAAAAATGCATACTATTCTACAGAAAAGTGTGAATTCTAATTTTGTCCAGACCCTGATAATATCCAGTTTCTGAATGTGTCCATACTGAGCTGCAGACTCCTTAAAGGAACATCCCTGTGCTTATAAAGCATCATAATGGTTCTCAGTAAGTCAAATGCTTCTAGCTTATTAACACTGGACTTGGTCAATGTGAACTTAAATAATCCAATACAATTTTTCCTTGAGCGAGAGAAGGACTCACACACACACACAAAAAGGTGTGTACTGTGCTATGTATATCTCGTGCTTATTAGACAATTTCACATTTAGGGGAAAATCAATAAATCTGTCCACCTTTCTTTATGAAAATAAAGGCCATCATTTTCAATTGCTCTTCTATGTGCTCACTAAATATAGGGAAAAGTCAAAAGTTTAGTTTAAATACCATTGGGGAATGAGTAACTATGGTATTATGTGCCTCCAAAGAACCATTGCAATGATCCAAAAAAAGGCATGGGGATAAACAAAAGATTTTATTCTTTATTTCCACACTGTAGTTATCAACATGGATTCTTTTGTCTATCAACACTGACACTAAGCTCTCAAGATTGTATCGTTAAGCATTATGATCTATGGGTCTTATAAATGCCCAGTGCTGTGGGTGAGTGCAAGCACTTTGAATTTCAACCTCATGTGTTTCCTTTATAGGTCTGTGGATATTGCCTCTGAGATCTAGTTATATTTCCCAGTATGTCAGCATTCAGTGTAAATTCACTCAGTAGTCAGCAGGTTGCAATTGTTGGGAGTAGGGTTCTAAGAACCCACATAGAGAAAGATGAAGTTTCCTGTTCAGAGGGCCATGTGAGCAATAAGAAAGTCTTCTGGCTCCAGCTCAGGATTATTGTCTTTGACCATCAAGCAGTGGGCCGTGGAAACTTCAAGCAGATAGCAGTAGCAAAGCAACAAAACATCTCAAAAGAAATCTGTCTTGAGTTTCGTTGAATATAACCAGACAATGGTAAAACAAAACAAACTCTCTTCCATCCTGCCATATGCCACAATATATCGTAGCAGTATTTACCAGACTAACATATATGTGCAAGTGTAATGGGAAAAGTAATATCTTATACTAGTGAATTTGTCTTCCTTTTTGGTTAGAACAAAGTAAAATTCCCTCTGTGTTTGTCTCTGTCTCGCTCTCATTCTCTCTCTCACTCGTTTTTTTTCTCCCAAGCTGAATATATGATAGCTTGTTTTTTAAAAATATTTAACATAGGACAAGAAAGCTCACTTGCTACTTTTACTGTTATTTTTATTTATAACAGCAAAGAAAAATAAAATTAGCATTAACGGTAGTAAAATCACCCATATCCCCTCTCCTTATCCAAATGTCATTACATATGAACCTCTATATGTAAGCAAATACATTTTACATAAATGTAATAATGGCAACTAAAGAAAAAAATCAGTACCTGCTTTTATCTGCCATGCAATATAGACAGTAAGTATCTATTTTATCCCCAAGTTCTATGTATTGCTAATAAGACTTTGAAACCACGAGCGTGCTAATTTTTTTTTTTTGAAGATTTTATTTATTTACTTGAGAGAGAGAGCACAGAGGCACAGGGAGAAGCAGACCCCCCACTGAGCAGGGAGCCTGATGTGGGGCTCGATCCCAGGACCCTGGGATCATGACCTGAGCCGAAGGCAGATGCTTAACCGACTGAGCCACCCAGGCACCCCCCCTTTTTTAAAGAATTTATTTATTTTGCTAATTTTATAAATATTGAATTCTAAAGGGTAAAAAAGTCTCCTAAATGCCCAATATAATGTATATATGTCACCATGGCTACTATGAAAACGTGGAAGTTTCAACTCTAAAAGGGAAGTAATTGGATTCAAAGCCCTGCCCAAACACTTCTCAACTGAATTAAACTAGGTAAATGATTTAACCTCTGTAAGCCTTAGGTTCTTTACCTGTAAAATGAGGATAACATTATTTTTCATTTATGGCATTATTTATTTACCACATAATGGTTATTTACTTCATGAAAAATGCTGAGGAAATGTTATCTGTACAGCACTTAAGAAATAAATAGTATTTAAAATAGCTGTTGTGCTGCTATAATTAAAAACTGGTGTTGATATGGAGGTAGCATGAAAAGAGCCCCTCACCTGTGATGGTACAGCACCACTGAAATTGATAATGATTAAGCCAACTAGACTTGACTAAGTAAATTTTGAATAAAGTGTCCTATTTTTATTTTTTGAGAGAGAAAGCGTGTATGGGGAGGGGGCAGGGAACACACAGAGGAAGAGGGAGACTCTTAAGCCAGGCTCCATGCCGAGCGCAGAGTCCAACGCGAGGCTGGATCTCACGACCCTGAGATCATGACATGAGGTGAAATCAAGAGTTGGACACTTAACGGACTGAGCCAACCAGGTACCCCTAGCCCCTAAAGTGTTCTATTTTTAAAAGTGCAATAATCACACAAAAGAATTTTTAAATAAGTGATTTTGGAATTATTTTGTAAACAATTAACAGAAAGGTAAATATGGCTTTTTCAATTAGTTTTGATTTTTTTTCCATTTCTTCTTGTGGACTTCTTTCCATTTATGATATGTCAGAGCAATACAGTCACTGATTTGTCTCTGTTTCCTAACACAATGTGCTTCTCTTCCACGGGCACTTTCTCTATTTCTCTCCAACCCTTTAATTGTTTAAGTTGTCAAAAAATGAGTACTTAGCATCGGCTCTCATGATACTCAAAATTTTACACCCTTTAGTTAAAATTACAAACTGTACAGTTCAGAGAGCTACTGGAAAATGTAATCTAAAACAAAAGATCATTGAGGGGTGACATCAGCAAAACAGCAGAATAGGTTTCCTTTCCACAAAAACCATCTTCCCCACAAAAATATCAGTGTAGACAATCACTCACCAATGACAGTACCTCTGTGAAGTCCAGAAGTGAAGCAGAGAAGTCCCAGCTCATCACTGAAGGAAAAAAAAATCCAAGATAAGCTGTATTGACGGTAAGTGAGAGAGTTTCACTTTGTCCACATCACCCGTCCTCCAAGGTGGGAAGCTCTGTGCCAAGGACCCTGAGCCTACAATGTCTCCCTCAGGAGAGAATGAGAGCCTATCGTGAGCACCTGCCTTCCTCAGCTGTGTGAGATGCTGCCAAAGGGGCCCGTGTCTTTCTCCCCCTCCCAGGATGCTGCAGGTGTGCTGCATGACTGGGTAGGGAGGGGAGGGGAGGGGCAGCAGTGGCCAGGGCTCTCAGCAGCCGGCAAAGGATAAGCGAACCCTGCTAATCCCTTCAGGGATCCCTTCAGGGATCCCATCAGGAAGCCCGCCAATGAGCCTCTTGGTGTGCCTCACCTGCGGATCCCCCCAACTGGCACATGGCACCCCAACACGTCTCACACCTCACCTGCCCACATCCTCATACAGTCGCCGGCTCTTTTCCTGTGCTCCCGGGGGGCGAGTGTGAGTCTGCAGACAACGCCTG
This sequence comes from Ailuropoda melanoleuca, assembly GCF_002007445.2. Lineage (NCBI taxonomy): Eukaryota > Metazoa > Chordata > Mammalia > Carnivora > Ursidae > Ailuropoda > Ailuropoda melanoleuca. Next base: position 123,908,972 of record NC_048220.1, on the reverse strand, counting down.
AGCTCACAAAGACTGCGGACGCTGCGAGAGTGGGAGAAAGCGTGCAAGCGTGAGCCTCCCGCCGCGCTCTGGGAGAAGGAAGCGGGAGGCTGTCAGCATGCGGACTAACTTCGCGCGATTGAGAGAAAGCACGCAATCCTCCAAGAAGTACCGCCACGAGGAAACAAGAGGTTTGGAGCAGACCATAACCGTAGAAAAGTTCTGGGAAAGCGTCAAGATTTTTAGCAACGCCGACAGAAGGTATTTCTCTCCCAAAGCCAGTTAGTAAAAACTGGAGGAGCTGACTGCTTATTCATATGTGAAGACAGCAATGAAAAATTTCAAGGAACATGAAAAATCAAGGAAACATGACACCATCAAAGGAACACAATAATTTCCCAGTAACCGACCCCAAAGAAATGGGCATCTGCAATTTGCCCCATGAGAAATTCAAAATGGTTGTTTTAGGTAAGTTCAGGAAGCTCCAAGAAAACAAAGAGAATTCAATGAAATCAGACAACTAATACCATATTTATATATACCATGTATATAATGAAATATTACTCAGCCATGAGTAGGAAATCCTGCTATTTGCAATAACGTGGATGGAGCTGGAGGACATTAAGCTAAGTACAATTAGAATAGTGGATACCAGGGCTGGAAGGATGTGGGAAATGGGGAGACTTGGGGGATCTAATATACAGCATGGTGACTACAGCATATAACACAATGTTAAAGCTGAAAAAACACTAAAAAGCCATTAAATAGACAATAAATAAATATATTAACAAATAATTATTTAAAAAAATAGTTTTATCTTTATAAATACTAGGTTTAAAATAAAATTATGATATATCTTATTTATATTGGAATAAATTTTAATTTTAATCGAATTAAAACCTCTTGGAGACCTTTTATTTTTTTATTTCTACATCCAATTTCATCTTATGAGTTTATTGAAGTATCATTTTGGGACTTATCACTTCTACATTATTTCACTAAGTAAAATCTCTTTCACAAGAGCTCTGTACATCACAAAGAAATTGTTTAAAACTTGAAATCAGGTGTTCAAAGCACCTATTTTGTTGAAGGGGAATAAATGAAACAAAATTTGAAGGACAAATATACCCTGCTACAATCAACTATACATTCTTCTTGGTTTAGTAGATTATTATTTATTTATTTTATATAGCAGACACTAAGGAGTGATGTTGGAATGTTAATAGCAAGTAACTGAATACATTGTTTTTCAGTTTTCTAGCATCTTTAGAGCAGTCTACATAAAAATAAATAGCATGGTTTTAAGTAATTCAATAAAGAGTGACTCAAATATTTTATGTATCTAGAGGTTTTTGCTCCTTTTTGAGCCTTAAAAAAATTTAATCTTCAAAAGCTCTCATAGAAAATAATACTGTCTTTAAAATTCAAATAATAGATTTTAATACAATATTGGATTTGGCTTGGAATACATAATATGTAAGTTAAAAAATCAGGTCACAAATATGGGGATATATACACATGGAAAGAGAAACATTTCATGTATCTATACATTAACTTAAGTTAGCAAATACTCTTGTAATAGTTTTATCCAGATCCAATATTGAATATTGATTCAGGAATTGTGGGTCTGTAGCCTCAATTGTTTTTTAACTATGATAAAACTATAGTGTTAGTGCTCCATGACAAACTTTTGCTACCCAGAAACACTGAAACGTATCTTTCACAGAAGACGTATCTATCCTTACTTCTGTGAATTTTGACAAAATAGGGTCTCTTCAAAGAAACAGATGGTGAATGAATGGCATTACAGTTACATTCAAAATTAACGTGAACTCTCATAGCTAAATGAGCTCTAGCAAGAAAATAAGTAGCTGGTGCTATGAGATAATTACTTGAAATTGTGGACTTTAGGGCAATCCAGAACTGGAAACTACATCACCTCACAGAAAGTTTAGTGATCTACTTAAAATTCAATATATCTTTTTCTTTTTTTAATAAAAAAATGTTATTGTGAAAAAATATGAAAGACACCCTTTCATGAAGATCCAAAGGTAATCACTTAGTATTCTTAATAGATGTATGCTATAGCTTTGTCTTCCCTCCTTCCTTTTCTTATTTCTTACCTTCTTTATTTCCTGCCTGCTTGCCTTTTTCTCTCCCCACATCTCTCCTCCCCACCTTATATCCTTCCTTCTGTCTGTCTGTTATTTACCTATTGTCCTTTAGTCCTACATTTGCCCTCGTGTACCCTACTCTGCATTTCTGGGACTGAGAATCTGGCTGGTCTTCCTGCTAACTCCTGACATGTCACCACCTACACTTCACTCCCCCTTTAACAGCCTGCTTTTCTCTGTTTCATAAACCTATTTATTTCCTTCATAAAAATTTGTTTAATGAATCCTTTCTTTTCTATGTGTATTCTCTTTCTCATGAGAGTGTAATACAATGTAAGATTGATGAAAGAAGAAATCCTGACTAGGTTGTTCACTATGGTATTGTAATCCTATCACAACATCTGACATAAAGTAGATGATAAGTAAATGCATATTTGTCTAAAGAAGGCAAAGTAAATGAATCTTCAATCTTCAAATGAAGAATCAGAAGCTTAGAGAAGAGGCTTTTAACTTTTTTTCTTTTTTTAAAAAGATTTATTTTAGAGACAGAGAGAGGGCATGTGGGTTGGGGAGGAAGCACAGAGGAGGAGGGAGAGAATCTCAAGCAGACTCCCCACTGAGCACAGAGCCCAACTCAGGGATTTATCCCACAACCCTAAGATCACAACCTGAGCCAAAATCAAGAGTTGGATGCTTAATCAATGGAACCACCCAGGCACCCCCCAAAAATTTTTTTCAGTGTTAAGCCATCATTTTCTCACTAACTTAGAATGTATGTGTGTTTTAATAGTTTAGTGATTATTGCAAAGAAAAAGACATCCCCTATGGTTTTAGAAGACATATCTTTCTAACCTAGATATCATACACGGGGCTTGTCTATGGGATTTAGATATAGTCAGTCATGAGTATATATCCCTTCCCATGTATGGCTTAATAAGTCACATTAATGACTTTGAGCTTCATACTAAGGATTATGAGAAATCATCAAAGTCTTTTGTTGGAAAGCAATTTAATTGGATTCACATATATATATCTGCACCTTGTGGGAATTTGGACTTGATGACCTCTGAGATTTATTCTGAAACTATGTTCCATGATTCTGTGACTTAACAATTTAAAGGCAATCTTTCTAATATTCAACTAGGGGAAATTAGCAACAAAGACTTCTTTGTATATATTCTGGTATAATCTTATGCTTGTAGGCAAAAAACATGAGTCCTAAACATTTTATGAAATTGTTTCATTAGAATTTATTTTACTCTTATTAACATGTCTAAAATATAGCAAGGTTCTGTCAGAGAATTTGAGAGAATAATTTTAAGACCTAATCTGTTAAGCACATTGCACCACATGATAGAGAAACAAACCACATATTTTTGCTCAGTTTTTAGACCATATATGTGTGAATACTACGTCTATCTTCATATTAGATTGTACATAAAGAAAAATATATAATTAGTATATAGAACATTTATACTTAAGAAAAATAAACTAAACTCTTCCCTCTTCTAAGTCTTGCTATAGATGCCTTTTTTTTGTTTGTTTTCCCGTTAATGGCATCTCATATCAAAGAGGTCATTTGGAAATCTCTTATTCAAAAATAACCCTACTCTCCATATGTCACCATCTATCATAATACTCAGAATTATTATGTTCATGGAACTATTTTCTCTTTGAAGGCTTTTGTTTATTATCTTTCCCCCTTTTTTCTGCATGTAAATGCCATAAGAGCACTGACTTCATCTGTTTTGTTTCCTTCGTATAGTGTCCCATTGCCTAAAGTAGTTGTTTGTCGACAAAAATAAATTGTTAAACAAATGAAAGGCTGACTGAATAAACAGTTATGTTAAGTTATAAGAATCATATTTCAAATCTAAGTTTTGCTAATTATAACAAATTATGGCTTAGTTGGTAGTTATGGGGCTTTGATCAAATCACTTAACCACAGGGCCTTGGGTTCCCTACTTATCTGAAGGAAAAATTCCTTCACAGTATTGTTTTAGTGCTAGAACGAGATAGTGAGTGTGAAAATACTTGACAAACTGTAACAAATAAACTATAATCTAAGAAATCACTATTGGTACCTTGCTGAAGAAAAATCATTTATCATCAAGGATATTTCGGAGGTAACTTGAACTCAATTAAAAATATAAGTACTCTAATCACTTATAAACAGAGTACCTAAGAAAGATTAATTTAAATGCATTTTACCTATCAAATTTGACTGTTTCTCAATGAAGCTGAACATCTCCATTGACAAAATAAATATAATCTTAAACTATCAAGGCTAAAATTGACATTGGCACCTAGAGACAATGATATCACTGATATTTGTTATTCTCTTTATTTAAAATCATCACATTTTGAAGAAATTAATTTTGCCAAATGTTATTAATTTATACAATTCCTTAAAAATGGACTCAGCTTATATGGAGCTTCCCCCAAATGTCTCCTATTTGCAAATGAAAATTTTTTACTTAGGAGAAATTTTTTTCTTGAATATACAACCTCCCTTCATACTTGAAACCTTAAGATGCACACATTACATCTGAAGAGATTATAGATGGTAAAATCCACACATTTTTTAAATAATTATCACTCAATCCACATTTTAAGTATGATAAATTTTGAAGATATAAAAAGTGGGATTTGGGTTTAAATCTCAAAGATATTTTCTAAGAACCAATTTCATTCAATAAAAACACAAGAGTTTTAATCCCAAGACCAAATGCCAGTTTCATGTATTAAAATGTGTATTACATATGCCTCAAATTCAGGTATGTATGCATGAAGTAAGCATAGCTTGCCTCTAGAGCTACCAATAATTGATAATTCCAGCATAAGCAATCTTATTTACGCAAATGAATGCATCTAGGGGCTTTAATTTTCCATGTTTGTGCTTAAAGCACAATGTGGATTTAACTGGCATAAGTTAATATTTTTATCTTTATTCAGCTGGGAAATCTAAGAAAAGTGTTGCCTAACAATCATAAATCAATAGCAGAGAGGAGCCTGTGCCAACCACTCTCTGTCCTGTGGTCAGCTTGGTTTCGTTTCCTCTAATATCTAGCAACAGAAGCTGTGGTGTGGGATGGAAAGCATTCTGACTACATAAACGACTGAGTCTGTGGTATGATCCTTCTCTTCCTAAGACAGGCCATGAATTCCTAGAGCCCTTTGTCTGCCACCAAGTGTTATTTTTTGTAATATTTCTTGAGAACCTACTGTATACAAGATGACATATTAAGCATTGAAGAAGATTCAAATTTAAATAAAATGCTCTCCCTGAATTGAAGTTACTTGTGATAAAATAAGTGCAATCCATATGCCCTATTGAACAAAATGTGTAAGAAGCAGTTCAACAGGCTACAAAAAAATGCACTAGGAATAAGAAAAAGGTCAGGTGAATTCTAAAGAAGGGGTCATACACACTAAGAACGTCCTCTTCTCGAATTCTCCTCTTCTTTCTTTTATTCTTCCTATATCCCTAATTCCACACCTAATAGCAATAGCAATGCTAGATCTTTACATACTATCTTGCCTAATCTTTACACTACCTGAGGAAGTAAAAGATAGTCAGGCCATTTACCAATAATTGCACTCTCACTCAACATTGTTACAGTACTAATTAAGGTCACACTGCTGGTGTCAGGGTCAGAACTCTAACCCAGAACTGTGTGATTCCAAAGCAGAATCTTTCATCCACCTTGCTATAATGGTGTTCACACTTCATTTTGAAGGAAGAAGGGAAACCGTTTTGTAGGATTGGACAAAGGGCATCTGACCCTGAGGGAACACAGGGTACAAATAAAGGCACTGAGTTGTGAGCTTTCATGGTGTCATGAAAGGGCAGATTATCTGAATGAGGCTGGAGGGGTTGTACCTGGGAAGAACAGTAGAAAATGAAACCGAAAAGACTTGGAACCAGGTCATAGAGCACCTTTCTGAGGAAGTAGAATTTCATTTTTAAAAACTTTGATGTCATTATTTTTCTTCAGCAGATGATAACATTATTTTATATGCAATTCGGTAAGGATAGTTCAATGTATGACATTTAAGAGGCATCAAATAAATGTCTAATAAATCAAATAATGGGATAGAGTAAAGGATCTATTACAGTCTTTCAGAAGATAGGAAGCAAGTTCATAAACTATGGCAGTAGAAAAAGCATTAGATTCATTAGATTAGGAGTAAGAGGAATTTGGCTTAAACCTACCTTAGCCATTAACTAACTCGGAGATACTTATTTTTTCCATCTGCAGAGTCTCAGAGTTCTCCTTTGAACTCATATAAATAAAGGGGAAGTTAATAATCTCTACAGTTCTATGATTTTGATCTAGTAAAAGCAAAGGGTACATATTTCTTCTTAAATACAATAATTGCAAGCCTATCCATATCAGATCTTTGCTGTATACAGCATGTATTTGTCACAAGGAGCAAATGATTCTATGAGAGAGGCTGTAATAGCATTAATGTAGATGCTCAGGATAAGTGAGGAATAGTTCCATGAAAATAATGAACTCAGGTTGGGGCATAAGTGGCTGATGAAAGCAGTGTCATTGAAAATGGCCTATGAACAGCCACACCACAAAGTAGGAGCACAGGCAAATAAGTCAAACTGGCAGTATGGTCTAAGGAAGCATAAATAGAGGTGCGAGCTGACGCCTCACGAGGAGGTTAATAAAATCCAGAGAAAGCCCTTGGAATGGAAGGAAGGAATCCATGGTACAAATAGATGCTTTAAAGAAAATGTATCTTTAAAAAAATGTATCAGTGGGGTGGACTGTGAAAACAAGGCCTCAGTACAGAAGTTGAGGAAGAGTGGTAGGTGCAATAGAAGCAAATAAGACATGTGCACCTTCACAGAAATCAAGAAATAAAAAATAGTGCTAAATAGAACCTCCCTACTATGGTGTCATGTACAACAGAAACATATTTCATGATGATATCCAAAAAGCAGGCACTAGTGGGGTTTTGGATTTTTTTTCTTTTAAGAAGGAGATCATTATCGACCTTCGATACAGTTTCATTTGGTGAAGGACCTAAAGATTAAGAAAAATGAGTTAAAGTGTTTTAGAAGGAAGAACTGAACACAGTGCAAGTATTTCAATAGTATTTAGAGATGTAGGAAAGAAGAAAACCTGTAAATGTGTAAGTCGGATCAAAGAAACACATTTTAAAACTAATATAAGCTGTTTAGAAATCCTACACTGCATAGCAAGTCATTTTGCATGTGTTAAGTATTTAAAATACATGTTAAGCTGAACCAAATAATATCTAGGTAGACAAAAGAGTTGAAAATAAAAAACCATTATTTTGAAAGATGTTGAAAATATAAAAAGTTAGGAATAAGTAATGGAGAAGGCCAAGAGGAGGGAAAAAGAGGAAGTGTATCATCAAGAAAACTGTACAAAAGAAACTGTGGCATAACACTAAAAAAGGAGGAAACACAAAACACGGAAATATGCTCTTTAATTTTAGGTGTGCAAGGACTGGGTGAGTGTAGAGGTAAGGTGATGTCAAAGAATGTCTTCTTAGATGGCCTATTTTTATATATACATACAATAATATACATAGATAATTGACCAAATTGGATAGTGAGGATGAGAACGTTCAGTGGCCAGGAAATAATGGTTTAGAAGCTTCTGAGAAAGATTGGACATTTCTACACATCATGGAAAGCTGAGCCAAGTTTGGACAGCATAAAGTTCTAATTATTCAACACAGGGAGTCTTCACATATTTTGGCCCTCTTCAGCTAGGCTTGTAAAACCTAGGAAAAGGAGAATACAAAAGGGGTAATACATGGTCGACATGTGATCAATATTCAATTTCTTCCCCCTTGCTTTTGCAAGTATAATGTGCATTCAAAGCACAGAGGGCTGAAGTAAATCATAGATAAATCCAGGAACCTAGGAGACCAGATTGCTGGAAGAGTTATCTGCATAATAGCAAAGTTTCCCAGAATGGAGACTGGCGTGGGGTTTCTAACTTTACTGCAAGTGGATTTCTTGTTTAAATTGTAGATAATTTAAACTTTAAACTTTGTGACCATTGAAGGATTATGCTCAAAAGGGTGACCAGTGCCTATGAAGGGATGGGACAGGAAAGGAGAGGAAACGAAGAGGGGACTGAGGTTGATAGGTCCTCACAGTGTTTGGGAGAAAACACTTATTTGTTAGCAATACTCCCAGTGACCAGTGACGTGGGAGAACATCCCTGGGTGTGATGGGAGATGCCCCCATGGAAGTGGACCCTAGGGAACAGGGCACACTGGAAGGGCAAAGATTATAATAACTAAGTTTGACAGAAACTGCAGAGCTACCGGATTTCAGGGATTGTGTGTGTTTAGATCCTGAATCTTTCCACAGCAACTAATAGGAATTGAAACTTAGAGGTCCTGCCTTAATTTTCAGGTACCATATCAGTAAATACCACAAACACACTCTTTCCCTGACCAGTGGGGGGGGGGGGACAAAAATAAAAACAAACAAAAAACTAATCTCATACCTTGCATTAAAAATTCCCTAAAAAAGAATATTTTTCACGTCTCACCCTTGGATGACATATATATAAGTTAAAGTTTGATGTATTATATGATATAATAATATCACTGAGAAAAACAAAGTGATTTAAATGCATTAACTTATTAGTCCTTGGAAGACTACTCTAAGAGACAGACAGACTAGGTACTATTTATCCCAGAGAAAACAGGCACTGAGGAGATAGCTACCTATCTAAAGCCAATTAAAAAAAAAAAAAGCTAAAGGCTATAAATTGTAGATGGTTTTATATTGTACCTGACAGGGCTCAGGAAAAAAAAAGAATCAAAAGAGGCAGATTCATGCTTTCCAGGCATGCCCCAGGAAAGGAGGATTCTCTTTTTATGTTAATCCACTCCCTTTGAGCCAAAGCTGACAGTGCACAGACAACAAAGGGCCTGCTAGGTTTGCTGTCCAAAAATACTCACCACAATTTGTCAGGCTTCACATTAAACATGGCTTTTTACACATCGCTGGCCTCTAAACATAAAAGATCCTGTTGGTTTCCCTAATTAAATACAGTGAGATCAAAGGTTCACCAATGTCTATCTGACTATCTCACGGTATTCCAGAACTGAAAGCAAATGAGAGGTGTAAGAAAAATGTGTCAGAAGTTCCAGAGATTTCACTCTCTTTCTGGCTTCTTTACCTTTTTAAAATAAATAAATAAAGCCAGGACAGCCTATGAATGTTGCTATTATTCCTTTTGTTTGTGTTTTCCCTTAATCAGATAATTGTTTTGACATCAGAGTTGAAAGAGACTGAAGTGAAGAATATAGAGATACCAAGCATCTCATTTTTGTAGAAAAGATGGCATTGCACTATGGTCCAAAAATACCACAAATGAATATTTTTCTAAGTAGGAAAAGATCCTGCTGGAACAATGCATTTTCATAAATCTATAACATTTTATAGAGGAAGATGCATTAAAATAAAATATGGCTGGCCTTGGGTGACTAAACTCCCACTTTACTCATGAATCCATCCATAGATTATTCACAATGGAGGTATTGTTTACAGGAAATTCCAGTGTCAAAGAGATGATCTAATCCTGATTCCTTAGGGGTGAGTCAATATTGATTATTCCCATTAAAGGAACAATAAGTAATAGATTTGGAAAGGGTATTCTCTTTGAGGAGCAATTTGTTTTGAAATATAAAGAATTTGAAAATAATTGTTAAAGCTTTAAAGAAGATACGCTAAGATATACTCACAACCTCTATTTCTCGCATTTAATTACTCCAAGATTTATAAAGATAAAAATAAAATAGTTTTAAAATTTTAAAAATACCTTTGATCCAACAGGTATCATATCTAATATTAAAATTTATATATTATATAACCCTAAATTTCCTTAGAAGACTTTTGTATGGGTTTTGTCATGTGCGTATAAAAGACTAACCAAAAATTTAAATGATAAATAATTATGAATGTAAAGTACCAGGGAAAAAGTGTAAATGCCTACATACTTTTCTTAGCAAAAAAAATTGCTTTCTTCAATATGCTTTTTATTAAAATGTAATAAAAATCTCTCCTGAAAACCAGATGGTAGATGACATGATAAATTAAAGCCCCACATAAGTGCGAATAGAAAAAAAATAACTTGCTGCTGACATAAATGACATTTACAATATCACATATGTTTTTTTCTAATGAATATAAGATGATCTTGATATTGCAAAAGACCTTTATTCCAGAAATGAAACAGCTATAGGAGGAAAAATGAGGCAGCAACTTGCATTTCTATAGAAATAGAAAATGCTATCTATGACCTATATTCCAATTTGAAAAAGAATATTTTCAAAAATAAAAATAGTAATAAAAAATAGTAATAGTAATAGTAATAAAAAATAGTAATAAAAAATTGACACAAGTAGAAAGAATATTAATTATTTTTTAATTAGAATCTTCTCTTATTCCTCATTCCTATCTGTCAGATATAAAATTAAAAAAATATGTCTAAAATATTTAATACCTATCTAAGTATATTCATTCTGGTCAAATATACTCCAAATTATTACATTAATATAAACATGATTATGTTGTAATTCCACTTAACAGCATTATGGAAAGGTCCCAATAAGTCTTATGAGTCTATGAGGTTTGGGCTTAACACATACTTCATTTGAAATATGTCTTCACCACATACCAGCTGTGTGACTATGGGCATGTTACTGAACTACTCTAGTCTTTGATTCCTTTTTCTGTAATTGGGGATTTTATTAGTAATAGCATCAAATAGTAGGTTTAAATGCGGTGATGTAAGCAACACAATACAGTACCTGGCATATATTAACGCCTTAGTAAAGCATCAGTCATTGTTATTATAGTTCATAGGTTAAAATAAGTGCAGACAAAAAAATAAATACTTTAATATTAAATGAAGGTCATTTGCTGTCTCAGTTTTACGTCTCATCTCTTAAACTATAACATAACCTGTTTTGGCAGACTCTCTTCAACAGTTGCTATTCGTGCCTGCCTGTGAAAACACCAATGGGTGAGCAGATCTCAGTTAACTCTGCAAACAAAATGTATAAAAATTTCAGAAACTGTTTCTTATTAGAAATGGCCAATAAACTGCTTATTGCTTTGCAAATATTGAACCTGGGAAAATAATGCTACATCTGCTAAAAACTTATGGAGAGTAGCTGATGGCCCATTAAATATATAAATATGGAGGGACCAAACAAGAATAACTGTGAGACCTTAAGAAATCTGGCCTTTGAGTACACTCATGGCAAGCTGAAAAATTGTGATGAGATTCTGAAAAAGAAAAAAAAGACACAAGGAATAAATTATATTCTTAGATAAATTTTAGGTATATCTTAGCCAAATTCAACAGATAGTCATAAAAATGGAAATATTTCAACTGAAAAGCCTGTGTCAAATGTCAAGAGATTTCATGGTTGTTTAGCTCAAATATAGATTCAATTAGCCATAATCGAAAAGGGGTAGCACCTTTTCTTACTTAGGCATATGGGCAATATCTAACTTTGGTGGTAGTTTGCTTGAAGGTTAAAACAGAATTTGCATATCAGCCAACTTAATCAACAAACACTGATATAAATTAATAATAGAACAGCCCTTAATCCAGCCTAAGAAATAGTGAGAATTTGAACCCAACACTTTTTACAAATTGATATCTAGCTACATTTTAATCAGTGCTTAATGAATAGGGAGGTGAGGGTTTAGTCTGGAGACTAATCTCACATGCTGTATCTAGCAGACAGTTTTTTTTTTCCTAGTTGAACACCATTTATGTCTCTTATTGTATATTAAAAACACATAAAAGACGCTGATTTATAAATTTGTATGGATGATGTATCAGTTAAAGTTCCCAGCAGGAAACAGATGGTCTTCCAAGTGTTTAAATGAAGTGAGTTGCATAGACTTTGCACAGAGGTAAAGGTGAAGTTAAGGACACCAAGAAGAGACAGAGAAACACCCACGAATTAGCAATAGCAGGAAGCTGGACCACCCTGAGCAGAAGGGACAAAGAGAAGGTACCGCGTTCCTGAGAGCCCAGCCAGAGCTAGATCTCTGGGAGAGAGACAGCCAAGAGGAGGTGCAGGCATGGAGGCAGGGAGGCACTCTGCCAGAACAGCAAGTATAAACACCCAGACCAGTCTTTTCTCACAGCTTTCCTCTGCTCCAAGTGCCTCGCATTGGCTGAATCCAACATAAAACCAGAGGACAAGGAAACCCACAAACGTTCAAACTCCCAGAGCACAAAATAGGGCAGAGAGATGCTGAGAATAACTAAGGAGGTCTGGGGGTAAAAAAATGGGGATAATCAGAAAAATAAAAGCACAGATGAATAAAATGTGATTGGATTGCAAGCTTAACTTTGAAAATGCCTGATAGTGATATTAAAAAAGAGATGATAAAACTTTTCTTTATGGTAACTGTTCCGCTATATGCATGAAATTGTTACATCCACCACATTTCAGCTTTAAGTATTTTTTAATTCATACAAATGCGTGCAATAAAATGCAATTACAGCTCAATTAAAGTTCCAGTGCAATTAAAGCACATTGAAAATAAATGGTACAAAACAAATCTTTGGAGTTGTTTTTGTTTGCATTTACTGGGATTTTGGCTCTTTTAAGTACCAATCTGTTATTAGAAATATATGGATATACATAGATTTGCTATGTAGTTTATCCAATAAATAAATCATAATAAGCCATTTATCAGATTACTGCGTTCAAATTATACATAAAAATCTGGGATTTGAAATGACAAAGAGAAGGTTAAAAATAAACATTTGTACATTCCAATTGAAGGATGCATGCACTGAAGGTTTGATAGCTTTTCAAAAACATGGCAAAAATTCAGGGAGCTGAAAAACTCTCAAAATGTTCAAAGATGTTTTGGACATCAAAATCAGTAAATTAATGTAAAAATACTAATGCTGAGTAAAACATCTGCTTTCATTTCCAACTTTAACAACAAAAGCTACATGCCACATATCCTGTAGTTTACCATGGTCTCGAATGTTATGGGAGGTTATAATCAGGGCAGCCTACTGAGGAATAAACAAATATTACCTTGATTCCTATCATATTAAGGAATTCAAAGTACCAGGTTAAGTGATGTTAGCACACAAAGAAATCTACATTATTGGATCCTATTTCTAATATGCTTATAATTTAAATGAGGAGATGAGACTTCAGGACATAAATATTCTGTATATACACACAATGGTATAATATAAAAGTTGAATAAAAAACAATAAATTAAATGGTGAATAATGAGGAAATAATTTTAAAAGAAGTGGCATTTGAACCGAAACTTGACAGATATGTAACAATGCTCTAGGAAAAGGAGAACATTCAAAAAATGAAAAACAGTAAAAGTAAAATTGGTTGAAGTACCTATATATGCATATGCACGTATGTATCATTTAAGAGTCACTGAGTAAACATGATCTTTCTAGAATAGAGATTTTAAAGGGAAGTAATGTGTAGTATGTATAAAGTTGCAAAAACAGGGTAAATCTAATTGTTAGTAACCTTATGATGGGGGTCATCCCAAAGGCGTATTCAGGAGTTTATCTCACAGTCATTAGGGAGCCATTGAAACTCTTTCTGTAAAGAAATGGTCTGATAAAAGAGTTTTAAGATTAATTGGAACAGTTAGAGAAAAGGAGCAGGGAATAATATACTCCCAGAGGAATATGAGAGGTTAAAATTAAAAACATTGATGGCAATGATATATGAGGGAAGATATCAGAAATATTTAGAAAAAAATAAGGTAGATTTGAAATTTGTTTGGAACCAGACAGCAGTGAAGGATCGGGAGTTAAAGATAACTGCAGGATCTCAAGCCATAGAGATTAGAATAATGTCAGCCTTGGGAAAACCAAGATGGACAGGTGGCCATAAAGAGAGTACTCATGCCCTCAGGCCAAATGCAGCTCCTGTAGGCGTTGGCTCAGAGCAGCTTTGGAAAGGAAACTACTGTTTCTCTATTCATTCAAAAATCTTCAGACTGTGTGGTGGCCCCAGGGAAATTTTTAATCTTCCTACATTCAGTAGTCCCAACCTGATGCTCTAGGGCAGCTTTAGAGAAGTTTCAGCCTCAGATTAAGAAAGTATTCCTTAGAATTATGTTCATGCTTATATCCTATTATAAATAGTTAGAGTGTCCTGAGATTCCTGGAGTTTTGAGAAATAGGACAGAAATAGTGGTGGTGGTGGTGATGGTGACAGTGACGGTGTTAGTGTAGGGGGCAGGGGTGGTGGGTAATCGAGGAAGAAGAACATCTCGCCTTTCTCACAACTGTTAACAACCTAAACCTGAGTTAAAGTCTCAGATATTCCCTTCCTATTCTATCAGATAGTTTTCCAAAGTTCTAATTCTGGGAAAGATTATTTGGATCATATTAAACTGATTTTTAGCCAAATACTAAGTCTAACATAAAAACTTCCAACACTGGCATCAATTATGTGAATATATATATATATATATATATATATATATATATATATTATATGTGTGTGTATATATATATATTTAAATTTCTAAAAAAAATTGCAAAGCAACATTTACAACTCAGTTAGAAGGAGTCAAAGACATTAATCTCCTAAGAAAAGTCACTGCAGTGTAGTTTCAGATGCTGAATCAGGAACTTTTTGTTCATGTAGCTGTTCTTACAGTGCTTATATTTTTTGTCATAAACTTAAGGAACGTGTCACATCTCTCTGGATCCCTGCCTCTCCTCACAGGATTGTTTTAAGGATAACATGAAGAAAGGAACGTGAACTGCTCTGAAGAGTGTAAAACCATATTCAATCACGATCCTCTCTACAAAGAGTATTGATAGTTCTTTCAGTCACCGACACTGGTAATACTTTTAACAAAATCCAATCAGGTGAGGAAAACAGAGATCAGGCTTAACCCTTCAAAAGGGGGTAGTTAATATGGGGGAATGAGTTCCTAGCATCTTGAATCAGCTGAAAAGCCAAAATGGAGACTGTGAGGCAAAACAGAAGTCATCAGCAAGTCATATAGATTCAACTCCAGAAGAACAGAGGTATGGAAGGAAGAGCGGTGTTACAGAGCCTGGGCTCTGAGACCATGAGGTGGCTGCTTGGCTAGAAGGAGGAAGAAATAAGGAGAAAGTGGGTTTTTTGCTGGGAGTGAGCACAGAGATGCAGCCACTCTTGGGGATGCTGTCTGAGGAAGAAAAGTTGGGGAGAAAAGTCCCAACTGCTCTATCCTTCCTGACAGTGTCTCCTATTAGTGAGAACTGCATAGAAGCTTATTGACAAAGGGCTCTGGAAAAGTAGATGTCAGGAATCAACTCACTACAAAATAGGGTAAACATGGAGGGATAAGGAATGGACCTGAAAACAAATTATCAGCAAATACAGAAAAAAAAATCACTTAAATACTAATTAAAAATTACCATCTGGTCCAATTAAGAAACAAAAGCCTAAAATCAGTAAAATGATACTAACCTGTTTTGATTAAATAGATTAAGGGACTAGACCATGACCAAGACTTGTCAATACAACTTCCACATATAATTGAAACACTTCTCCTTAGTTCCTACAATAATTCTTTTATTTAGAAGAGTTTAATAATATCAAATCTCCCAATATATCATCTACACTCCTATTTGATGAGTGATGATTCCAATTTAAATATAATTATTGTCAAAGATCTGATTAAAATCTTTAAATAGCATATGTTGACTGTAGGATTATGACCAAAATACATGGCAAAGCATTTTTCAGCATACACGATGTAACCTTGCTTACTGCCATGATCTGCCATATACTGCTCTGCAGTCACATATAAAGTACCAGCAACCCCAAATTATAACATTTCCATAAAGTACCATTGTATATCTGAGCCTATTTTCATAAGTCCCACATTGCAATATCTTTTAGCACATCATCTAAACTGCCCAAGGCATATTCATATTCCAATACTTATCTCTTCTCCATGAGTTCATTTCTGAGACCATCTTGCTAAGTAAAATTGATCACCACTCTTTTGTGCCTCTACTAGTCCCTGTATATCTGCAATAACAATTATAATAGCAGCTGTGGGATACCCCATTAGAGGTTAAAATTAATTTTTTAAAATTTTCTCTAGTTAGGGAAGACAGAAGCTGAGCAGTCTTTAAAGTAACCCCTTTAGAAAGAGTGATAAAATCACCTGTAGTTTCTAGAGGTAGCTTCCATCATAAGAGTAATGTAGGATCACAAATTCAAGGCTAATCTCCCTTGGATGGTGAAAAAGTAAACCAGATTCTAAGGAAAAAATTGCTAGGGAGTAAGGAGGACATGACTACTGGGATTTACAGATGTTGGGACATTACTAAGTTTGGGGGGAAAAAACATTCTTGGGGTAATCTGGACTTCTGATACTTTTGCATGGAAATTCACACATCTGTAGACCAACTACAGTCATGGCAGAAGGTTGCAATGGGGGGCGCCTGGGTGGCACAGCGGTTAAGCGTCTGCCTTCGGCTTAGGGCGTGATCCCGGCGTTCTGGGATCGAGCCCCACATCAGGCTCTTCCACTGTGAGCCTGCTTCTTCCTCTCCCATTCCCCCTGCTTGTGTTCCCTCTCTCACTGGCTCTCTATCTCTGTCAAATAAATAAATAAATAAAATCTTTAAAAATAAAAAGGTTGCAATGGGGTGTGCTGTGTTCTCACTGAAGAACCACTGCAACACTGGCTAAAACATTAATTGGTGAGAAGTCACTGTGACACTAACGCAATATTTTCCACCTCTATGAGGATGATTTCAATACTGCAGCAGCAAGAATCAATACCAGAAGTAGGCAGTTAAGACTTTAATTGGGGGCGCCTGGGTGGCTCAGTGGGTTAAGTGGCTGTCTTCGGCTCAGGTCATGATCTCAGGGTCCTGGGATCGAGACCTATATCAGGCCCTCTGCTCAGTGGGAGCCTGCTTCTCCAGTAAATATAAGTGGGGTTACCAAGCTATAGTATTGCCTACCATTAGGGCCATTATAGTCTTGAGCATGTAAATAAGAAAATTATTTAATTTTAATAAATATATTCATATTTTTTCTGCTAAAATTCATACTGCTAAAATTTATATGAATTAAATATTGCTTAACTATAATGCATTGTCTACCCCTTCCTCTCCACTCTACTTTTTTTTTTTAGAATAAGACAAAAATTTTACTTAGTGTCTCAAGTGTCCTTCCCAGTTTTTGGAATCTATTACAGAATCAGTAAGATTTTCATTATGGAGAAATCATCAATAAATAAATGAATCATTTCATTGATTTCATTTTTGTGACATGGACCTGAATTTGAAGAGGATAATTATACTGAAGTTCTCTTTACATACATTTACTGAAAAAAAGAAAAAAGTCAAAGCATAAATAAAAACTATTTTAAGTAGGTTCAGTGACAAATTATGAGGGGAGAGAATTGAATCAGATAATGGAGAGCAGCAACATACTCTTCTATGATGTTAGTCAGTAGTTGATAATAGGTAATTAATTCCTCTGGGTTACAGAGTCAAGGTACATCACTCATTATCCAAGTCATTCATTTTCGAATACTGCCGAAATATGAAATGACTAAATTTATGTGTAGGAAGTTTTATACACCTATGCCAAACTCCAGGTATTGTGAACTTGCAAGATCACCTCAGTTTTATGTGCCTGAACTAAATAACAACTCATGTCATAAAAGAAGGGACAAAGGATATGTTAAGTTTCTTTAAAACATATTCGACATTTTGGGTCATCTATAGGCAACTCTTCCCTTCAAACTTACTAGAGAACTGCCAAAATAGAGTAACTAAAATAAAAGGCAGGGAGAGAAAAGTGGACATGTGTTGACAAAGGGGCAAAGCTTGAAGAAAATAGTCTACTTAAGAACATGACCTGTTCTGAAGCCAGGGAACTGTACTTATTTTCAATAGAGCAAAGGGTTCATTAATGAGAAAAGGAAGAGATGAGGTAGGAAAAGTAATGTGACCCAAGAGTCACTTATGTGAGAAGCTCAAGCCCTCCATTCTGCCAGGATAACTTGTCTTTAGGCTTTAAATAAAACTACTAGTAAGAATGTAAAAGAAAACCCATTCTTTCCTCTATTTCTCAAGGGATTCAAAGAGAGCTTATGCTTCCCATCCTCACACCTGACTCTAATTCTCTGCTTCTACTGCTTAATTTCAGCAAGTTCTATTCTTGCAGAATGTTTTTCCAAATTGTCCTTTTCTGGGGGGCACATGCCAATCACTTACATAAGAACGAAAATGTAGGAGGCTTTTATTGAAGTGTTGGAGTAACAGGAAGAATAAATTGTAGAAAAGCATAAGAAAGGTTTTAAAATTAGGTATTAGTAATCCTTTTTAGTAACAGACAGAACTACTGAAATGAAATGAACCAAGAATTCAATGGCTCAAGTAAAATAGAGCTTTATTTCAACTGCATGTAATAGTACAGAGATGAGTAGAACAGGGCTGGGGTGGTAGTTCTATTTGTTCAAAGGGCGGCTTTCAGTGTCCATTATTTCCCAGTCCATGTGAAGGGGGAAGAAAAAAGCCCATGGCAAGTGATGCCTTCTTTAAATAAACAAACCATAAGCTGCAAACTTCTGGTCAAACCCATTGGTCCCACATTGGTCTTCTGGTGGCATCTATTTGCAAGAGAGGCTGGGAAATGCAGCTATTACTATGGAAACCAGGTGCCTAACTAAAATTTAGGAGACTCTATTTCTAATAGAAGTAAGCATTGGCCTCTCTACACCTTGTTGTATAAAAAAATAACTAGTTTCTTGGTATTTTGCTAGGATTCTCCTATCCTTGCTACCCCCCAAGATCTTCTCATCCTTCCTACTTGCCTGAATAAGCTAAAATATTGTCTTACCATGTTATGCAAAGCAATTTACTTTATTTTATCTCACTTCTGCCTTCTGGACAATGCCTTGAAGATTTACTGTCTCATAGCAAAAAAGCCCACCTTGGTATTTTTCTTAACACAGAGTATATGCCCAAGTGAATTATTTTGTTTCTCCCTTAGGAAGCAGAAATTCAGATGGTAAGTTCTACAGAGTAATTTCTTTTTCTTTACTATCACAGATAAGAAAGCTAATGTGGAAGACTGAATGCAACCATAAGAAATTTGCGCATTAGGCAGTAGATTAAATGGAGTCCTTAAAGATTTCCATCAAGGGAAAGAACTTCCTACCTTAGAAGGAAAATGCATCTGGCATTATATGCAAGTTTAATTGTAACAGGAGGGGTAAAAGCTGGATTCATTCAGAAATGTATCTGTGTTCATAATTCTTTACAACACCAAATACATCTTAACCAATATTTTAAAAATTATCTCCCTCCAATCCCTTATTAATCAGTTTAGCTTTTTCCTGGACTAAAAGTATTGACTAAATAAATAAATATTGCCTTTTGTGCCCCTACTGCAAAGTTCCTTATGAACAAAACCTCACAGTATCATGTTATTGATGAATGAACACAAGACATTTAGTTAATAAATATTGTGCCAGGAACTTCACAAATTGCTGGAGATAATAAGCTATAGATAGAGATATAGCTCGAATCCCACAAGAGGTTACAACCTACTAAGAAGAAAGACAGGTAAAGAGACAATTATCACACAATATTGTAGACACCTTATAAGAGGTTAGCAGTGGGTGCCATAGGTTCACCTTGAAAAGGCACCCTCAAAAGAACAGGGAGGTCTTTTCAGACAAGTTGACACCTATGCTTTGTCCAGGGGTACAGGAAAGAGATTCCTCCAAAGGGATGAGTGCCTAGGCTAGAAAGAGCTTAGATATTGCTGACATTAAGAAGAGTGCATTGATTTGAATACTGTGCCAAGAGGACAGTAAAGGTGATATGAGGCTGATGGCTTTTGAGGTTTTCTTAAAGCTTCTAAATTTTCACATGATAGCAAAAGAGAACTATTGATGGATTTTAAAGAGTAAGTAACCTCAACAAAGTTTTATTTTCATCTTGATGGGTATAGAATGCAGGAAACATGAAGGCATAGTGACAAAATCAAGACAGGATCCTGTAGCAAGTTTGTGGTTGCCTCCCAAAGATCCCTACGGAGTAGCCATGGAGATTGGCTAAAACTCTCAATCCCAATAGTAGATGAACTGCTGTTAAAATTCTGATATACAAATAAACGTGTGCATAACTTTATATAATAATATGTACACCTTTTATAATATATAATTTGCAGATGTTTATGTATATGTAAGTTTTCCAAAATAAATCAGTAATAGAACTCAACTTTGAGAAACAGCAGCAGCCAAGAGAAAATTTTTCAGACCTATATCAGGTCACTTAAAATCTCTGCACAAACCTCCCATGCCTTTCCATCACACACCTAATAGAAACCTCTTTGTCATTTCAACCAACCCATCATGAATTGACCAGAAGAGATTTTTCTGATCTTGGTTCTTACCACTCTTCACTCACCACTTGGATTAAGCCACTCTGGTGGCAACGACAGTGCAGACTTTGTCCATTTTACTCATGGTTAAATCTTCTTTACCTAAAATAGCATCTAACACCTAATGAGCACTCAACACACATTTGTCGAATAAACTCCGAATGCATATATGCAGTGCAAAGCAGCTATCTAGTAATAAATAAATCTTGGTGTCACATTTACTGGGGGAAACGGGTTCAATTGTCCAGAGACTACTCAGACAGAAGTAGATTTTCATCCACACTCTGAGCTACTAGCAGTCTCTGAATATTCTAAAGGGCAATACTGGTGCCATCTCATCTTAACATTGTTTAAAGTGGCAAAATGAGACACTAAGAAAAATTGGGGGCAGAAATTGACCACCTGGCAGCGGTATAAATGGCACTTAAAAAGAGATATCTTACTAGTTAATGACTATATTTACAAGGATTTTCGTTCAGTGAAACAGTGAAAAAAGGTATCAGGTATTGCTGTCCTTAAACTCATTTAGAACATCAAACTTTCTTGCTAGTTTCTGTGAGGTACTAAAAATAAGTATTACACAAGCCACACCCTCAGGAAGGTACAATCAGTTGATCAGATTAAGTTCAGATGACAAATAGTTATCAATATGTATAATTGGTATGTTGTGTATAATTGGTATGTTGTATATAATTAATATGTCATAGATCAGATTTGGGGCACAGTGCATGTTTAAGGGAGCAGAATAAACAAATGGAATATCACAGTGATTTGGACTTTTTCAATAGATTTGGTTAAACAGAAGATGGAAGGGACAAGAGAGAGGGCAATGTTATTAAAGGCATGGATGCCAGTGCACATTAAAACAAGTTCCCTAAAAGGAGTTGGTCAGCCTAGCTTAAAACTTGAAAATGTTCAATCTGTGAAAAAATATTTGAAATTTGGGGCACCTGGGTGGTGCAGTCATTTAAGTGTCTGACTCTTGGTTTTGGCTCAGGTCATGATCTCAGGGTCATGAGATCAAGCCCCATGCCAGGCTCCACGCTCAGTGCAGGGTCTGCTTGAGATTCTCTCACTTTCTTCCTCTGCCCCTCATGCTTGTGCACTCTCTCTCTCCCTAAAATAAATAAATAAATCTTTAAAAAAAATAAACATTTGAAATTTAACAGGGTCAGAATATGAAGGGTCTTAAATCAGGTCAGGATAAATGAATAAATATTTCTGATTGATTGATTCATGCAGATTGAGAGCTGCAGGGATTTCTGTCATTATCTCATCCATTTTAGCATTTGAATTAACCTACAACTCAAATTATATTTGATTTGCCCTAAGAATCTATGGTAATGTGCAAATAGTACATACAATTCATAAGCATGGGTAGGCTAAAAAGATTTGTACAGAACACACAAAAAAATAGAAAAAACAAAGGGTGCCAATTGCAAAACATATTTTTAATATAAGAGGTGCTAGATGGGGCACCTGGATGGTTCAGTCAGGAGAACAGGTGCCTCTTGATCTCAAGGTCATGAGTTGTTCAAGCCCCTCGTTGGGCTTAGAGATTATTAAAAAAAAAAAAAGTGTGTGAGTATATATATATATATATATATACTCACACACACACACACACAAAAGTTTATAGTTACAAAGTGAAATTTTACTTCTTGAGAATGTGGTAAGTTTGTTTCAGAAAGTATACTATCTAGGTTTTATGTAAAGAAATGCTGTAGGAAAATATATTGTTTATTAACTAGAATTAAAGTTCTATGGTCAGAGTAGAGTTAAAAGCTCTCAAATTTTAATTCTGGTGATGGTTTTATGTATAAATCTTACTTTATTTAACTTAAAGTTAAGATTCTATAACATTAAAACATATTAATGGATTTTTCTTCTCCTCCTCCTCCTTCTTCCTTTCTTCTTCTTTTCCTTTCCTTCCTCCCTCCCTACCCTCCTTCCCTCCCTTCCCTCCCTCCCTCCTTCCTTTCCCTCCCTTTCTCTCTCTCTCTCTGTCTCTCCTTCTTTCTTTCTGATTGAATTAGAGAGGCACAGCTTCCCAAGAAGTGTACTATGGCATTTCATAGTGCATTACAAATTTGTTGGAAGATTTAGATTATTTTTTACATTCTTTCAAAAATTGATATTTTATAATTATAGTTGAACACTAGGTATACTTTTTCTGAAAACTCCTGTATTTAAAAACCATTATTTGGGTCTTTAAAGCTTTATTTTTAGCATCTTACCATGAAAAAAAAAAACTTTAACATTTATAACAATGAACATCTCCCCTGATTAACACATTTAATCATCCCAGGTAGTCTTATTACATTTCAATTTTCTTTTGTAATCACCAGTGAAATTATTTTTTATGTGAATATTTAAAATACTCAGCTTTGCTTTTGATTTCATGTGCTCTTATTTTTCACATTTTTATTACACCTTTAAGATTTTACAGATAATACCCACTAATAGAAAACAACTCAGCAGTAGTAATATTATATAGGACATCTCTCTCTGACATTCCCATCAGAGCATTTCAATCATTAGTACTTCAGTAATAGTCTATTTATCAGGCATACAATTCTTCATTTGGCATGGATGTTTTTATTGTACCAGATTAATCTACTGAGGTTAGGAACTGCACATAGTTTATAGCACTAGTTACGATCCTTGAAAAAATGATTAAAAAAAAGGATTATTTTTACCACAAAGACATATCAACACAAATCAACTTAAAATAGAATCTTAAAATATTCAGCATGGTAGGTGAATACACAAGCTATCACAGAGACACTACCTTACACTATTTCAGGGACAGTATTCTTATGTCCAAGTAATATGTTGTTTTGTTTACAGAGAAGGTATCTATATGTAAAATTAAACCACAGATTTAATTGTATTAAGTGGAATAAAGATAACACTGGGGCGCCTGGGTGGCACAGAGGTTAAGCATCTGCCTTCGGCTCAGGGCGTGATCCCAGCATTATGAGATCGAGCCCCACATCAGGCTCCTCCGCTATGAGCCTGCTTCTTCCTCTCCCACTTCCCCTGCTTGTGTTCCCTCTCTCGCTGGCTGTCTCTATCTCTGTCAAATAAATAAATAAAATCTTTAAAAAAAAATAAAAAATAAAAATAAAATAAAGATAACACTATGCACATACTGCAGTGATTAAATTCTGAAAATACCAAATGTCAGTAAAGACATAGAACAATAGGAATTTACAAACAGTGCTGGTAGGAATAAAAATTTGTGTAACTACTTTGGAAAACTGGCATTATTTCCTAATGCTAAACAAATGCATCCCAAACCAAAAAATTCACATAGGTATGCAAAAATCCATACCTATGTGAAACAAAAGACATATACCACGATGTTTACAGAAACATCACATATAAGAAATAAAAACTAGAAACACCTCAAGCATGTTAATGGCAAAATGGATAAATTAATTATAATATATTTATATAGTGGAATACTCTGTAAGAAGAAATGATCAAAATATTATCACATAAAACAACATGCATAAATCTTTCAAATGTCTTATTGGGTGAAGAACTGAAAAAAAAACCCATATCCCACTGATTATGCACCATATGATCCCATTAATAGAAAATTCCAGAAGAGTCAATATAAAACATCATGTTAAAAGTCAGTATTGTTGATTCATTTGGATTGGAGAGTAGGGATAGTGATAAAAAAGAACATGAGGGGGACACCTAGGGTGCTGGATATGTAACCCCCTTGTACTAGATGAAGATTTCTCAGGTAGATTTAGCTTATAATTCATTAAGTTGTCAACTTTTGATGTGCTTATGAGGAGATGATTTTCAATATATACCTTATATTTTGATAAAGTTTATTAAAACATTCATTATGAATAATACTTAGACAATATTGTGATTTGTATGCTAGTGAAGAATTTTTATGACTAGTATAGCAAAATTTGTGTACACCCGTGCAAACTCTTTATCAGCATTTTAAAACATTTGGCATGCAAAATTGAAATGGATTTAATATTTAAATGGATCAGGAAGTTTCAACTAAGAAGTTCAATGATATAGTTACATGATCAAGAAACTTCAATGAAGAAAGCTCAATAATACATTTATTAATCAATAAAAAAAAGATGGTGGTAGATTTGAATAATGGTCCCATCTTAAAATATAATATGAAAAAGTAATTCTATCTAAATTTTTGTTAATGCTTAAAAAGGATTTTTTGTTGGAGAAAATATCTGGAGTCTTTTGCTCCTGCTGACTTATGTGAAAAATTCTTCTCATTGATGGTGAGTATAAGAAATTAAAAGATAGTTCTTAAGAAGTGTTGACTAATAATAGTATTCTTTATCATTCCAAAAACCACGTTTACATTTTTTTATACTGGAAGTATGGTAACATTCAATAATTGTGCTATAGAATTGCAAGCCGAGAAGATGTGGATTTTGCCTATAAAACTCAGGGTGGGAGTAGTTTGGAAGGACCCTCCCAAAATGTTTCTCCTGGAAGTAGATAGGATGCATTACTCAAAAGGATTTGCCAAAAGACTGTTTCATTATTAATTAAGGTAAGTAGCAGGTGTTCTTATTTATGATAAAGGAGATGACCCAAGAACATTCGTATGGAAGAGACACGCAGAGCAAAGTGTGGGGGATTAGATGACACTGAACACCCACACTCTGTCTGGAAGTGCCATCAAGCACTTCAGTGTGGTCACCAAGCCAAAATTTCCCATAATTGTATTTTAATACTAAATTTTTTAAAAATCTTGATGTAACAAAAGTAATGCTCACAGATGGAAGTTCAATTTTCCTATTAAAAGTTATTTGGAATTTTTTTGCAAATGCAATATTTCAATATTGTATAGAATTTATACAATTTGATTATTTATATAAATATATAACATTTCTTATGTTACACACACACACACATTTTGCCAAGCCCAATATAGAGTGCTTCAGATCTCTTTCAGTTTACCATGTAAGTCTTACCATTTTTTAACCAAGCCAGATGTGCATTTTGCAAAGCACTGTTATAAAGAGTTAAGCAGTAATTCCCTTCACATAGATGTAAACAGAGCCAACCCATGATAGATTTCAAATGAGTTTTTCTTGCTAGATCATTTTGCATTTTGTCATCTCCATCATTTTCCCAAATTCTCCAATCTCAAAATGATCTTAATTGTAAAATCTAGTTAAGTAGGATTATTGTTTTGTTCTCTGCTTTACTCCATTTTCTATAACTTAGGTTGAATGCATTGTTTAATGAGTATAAAAATGATTTGCCTGATTTGATCACAGTTTTCTCAAGCTACTGGTGTTAGGAACAGTTCAGAGAATAAATGAGAATTAGATATTCCCTATATGTCAACTATAGATAAAAGTAAGATGTACTATTTCAATATTCCTATTAGTTCATTGAAGACATTTACTTATTCCTAAGTAAACCTAAGTGAGCTTTGACAGGTTTCCAGGAATCTTATTAGTGTTCTATTTCCCTGTTTTCTCTCTCATGCTTTCAACATTGACCTTATTTTACAGTTGCTTCCCTTTCTAAAGCTTTTAAGAGGACTTCTTTCATATGTCTTTTCAGATCCAAGAGTTACTTGAAAACTGGAGACTGTAACATTATATAATGTAAGGGTTAAAAAAAAATGAACTTTGCTCCTCATGCTTATACAAACTAGAGAAAATGCATGAATGCAAGTAATCCAAATAGACTGAAAGTAGATTCTTTGCTTTTCTTTCTCTGGTTGTTTCAGCAGACAAAATATCTGATAGCATCAAGATTTATACCCTTTTCAGAAAGCTGATAGAATTAGTCATTGCTTTTCAAAAGTAATTATCAAGGACAGCTAAAATCCAGTCTCCTGCATCTTCGATCATGCCCAGAGCCTAAATCTCATGAAAGCTCTTTAAGTCAGAATGGGAAGCTTATGAGAATTTTCCTAACCAAAAGAAAAAAAGCCTTAGCCTGGGGACGATAAACAAAATGATTTTTTGCAAGCAGTCTGAAAAATATGCTTCATGCAATTATGATATGTAAAGATTATTTCAAAGATTCAATTTACAGGCTTCTAATTTAACTTTAGAAAGTTCTTGTAATTCATTATCAGTTTAAACTAAATTAATTTAAACTTCTAGCCTTAAAAATAAATCTTTTCTTGTCCTTTATACACATCCAGACTGTTCTGCCCTCACTGACCTCATACCAAAAGACAAGTTCTCTTTCTATTAAATGGAACTGTGTTAAAAAAAAGTCATTTTAAAATCAAAGTTAGATGAATAATAGTAAATCTTATCCTGTCATTTTTACCATTGATACTTACGGCTACAGAAGGCTGCTCAGGGATATCCTGTTTTTAGGAAGTTTAATCAAGTTTGGCAGCCTGTGTAGGAGTAGACATCATAGAGTGGTGTAAAGAGTCTCCTTCCCGATGGGTGGTTGCACATGAGAGATCTTTGAAAACTTAGTTTTGTTTTCTCCCTAAGTGAGAATAGCTCATGAGAAGGTCTCTGGGTTACTTAGAAGAAACCATGAATTGTGAACAAACCAGAAAGAAAGAGAAGTTGTTATCTTATGTCCCCAAAACTTTACCATTTGTAATCTAAGGATAAATAAATGTGTTTTTTTTTTTAGTTGACATTGACCTTTAGAAAGGGTGAATTTAAAAATACCTAATAACTCTTGCAAAACATATCAAGAAATGTTGTCTTTCAGTTTTCATGTTTGGTTTCAGTCCCGTCCTTATCTCTGTTAATGGTCCAAACCAAAAAATGACATACTTGGGATTGGATCATACCAAATAGAATTGTATCATGCCAAGTCAATTTATTATCAATTTTCTTCCATAAAAAGACTACTTTAACTTTTGGTGAGGGGTTTTTAGTGAGGATGTTTCACACACAACCCATAGTTTATATAATGAATCCTAAGTGTGAAAATGGATCATATCACCCAGTTTTTCAATCATCAGTCAGACAATGCATAAAGAATAAGAGAAAAGTAAAACTCTATTCTTGTTGAAAAGACCTTCAAAAGAGATTCACTGAACTTTCTGTCAGAAAATATTCTACTACTAGCTAACTCAAATCCGTCATGCTTAATATTAAGCCTAGTTTCCCTTGTTCTGTCTTCAATATAAGAAAAATATTGATTACCATACTTCCACAAAGCCCTTTATATATTTGAAGATTTATTAAATCATTCCTTTTTCAATTCTTACGTTCCTAGTTTCAGGGTTTGTTTTTTTTTTTTATTGTTCTATACTTTATTCAGCTCATCTCTTTCCCTGAAACACTTCCCCATTTTACATACCTTACTTTGGAATTTCACCTTTCAGCTGACAAAATTCATAATACTATGATAATGAGAAGGTTTGTTTTAGGATTAGTATTAACTACTCTAATAATCAACAAATGGTGCATAGAATTTTATTGGATTGTATTTTAATTAATGAGCACTCCCAATGTCCTTTTCCTCTTGAAAAGGAATGAAGTTTTGTTAAGTAAAGGACTATATATTCTCAAAGCTACTTTTGAAAACTTTTCTTCTCTTTTGTAATATCCTTTTTTTTTTTAATTTTTGGTTTTTACATACCTTACCATCTATATTTTATCATCATTTTGGTCAAGGATGCTTTGGCTATCCCCTCCCTTGATCACCATGTTATAGTCATAATATTTTTAGTAGTTTCCAACATTTTGTACATTTGGATCTAAAAACTTATTTTGTGGATATTTCTCCTGCAACTTGTTTACCTGGATGGTAGAGCTTAAAAAGAATAATTTTCTTTCTAAATGCAGAGGTTTCAAGTATTTGTAAGGTGAATAGAATGCCATAGTTTTAAACTATTTTTCAATGTTATAAAACTATTGAATTGAATATTTAAAATAGCTGTTTAGCTATCACATAATTAAGAAGAATATTTAAAAATCAGTGAGAGGGGCGCCTGGGTGGCGCAGTCGTTAAGCGTCTGCCTTCGGCTCAGGGCGTGATTCCGGCGTTATGGGATTGAGCCCCACATCAGGCTCCTCCACTATGAGCCTGCTTCTTCCTCTCCCACTCCCCCTGCTTGTGTTCCCTCTCTCACTGGCTGTCTCTATCTCTGTCAAATAAATAAATAAAATCTTTAAAAAAAAATCAGTGAGAACAAATAACTGATTGTTTGCCAAAGCTAAGGAACATTATATATAAATATACTGGTGTGTACACACACACACACACACACACACATATCCCGAGACTACTGGTTTCCCATATTCAGGGTCCCCTTTTCCTACACTAACAAATAATTATTTCAATGTTGCAATATATTCAGCTGACGTTGACATTTCCTGGTCTTCCTGATGTTCAGTGTACCACGTGATTGTGTCATTTCCCAAAAATATTTGGAAGAATACATTTGTTAGGTAGTCACAGTTGGGACATACTCTTTGGCCCTTTCTTTCTGCTGCTTGCAGTGGAACAGAATGGAGTTCTAACATCCACCCTGGAATAAGGTAATCTCAAGCATGGAAACCAGTGCTATGGAAGACAGAGCTGAAAGACAGAAGGGGCCTGAATTCCTGAGGACCACAGTGTGCGCAGAACACCACAGGACTTCCTTCTTCTGTCTCTGTTGATGTGAGAGAAAATACAATCTTAGGTTTCAGCCATTTATTAAGAGTCAAGAAATGCAACCAAAAGATCAGGGAACAAAAGTGGATGTCATATTCCTTAGTTAAAGTTATAAGTATAGTGAACACAGGGCTGCACCGCTCAAATTCTGCCTCAGCATTAAAGAACTTAATCCTCTCACCGCAGGGACTGTAGCCAGCAGGTAGTCTTCGATTGCTGCCAAATCCAAGAATGGCCCTTTGTCTAAAGAGTCACCCTCCTGAAGGTCACACCCCTTTACTGGGAACAACTCGCATCTAGTGGCTGGTTAATGTGGGGGTATAAGTCCAGGGTCCCACGGTCCCCACCTAGGGACAACTCAGGGCCATTCCAGTGTCACAGCTCTGAGTGGTGTCTGCAGGGGCTTTTGTCAAGCTTTCATGGAAGCCTAGTTTGCAACCCTCTATTCTTTCCTTCTCCTCTTCCCTCAAGGCTATGATTGTCAAAGCATGTCCTAATACACTTCTTGCACACTGATCTTCACCTCAGTCTGCTTCCTAGAAAACCCAGTCTGCAATGGTACTAATAGAACTGTTAAAGTTTAAAATATGGAGAATTTGATTGCAATGGTGAGATCAGCATAAGTGTTAAAAAACACATCCTTCATCTCTCATAAATGTACAAATTATTTGGAGCTTGATGGTAGAAAAAAAACAAATAAAAAGAGGAAGAGTTAAAAGAGATGTTTCACTTCCCAATTTTTGTCTCAGAATTTTTTGGAATATTTTTCATCATGCACATTTAAGACTTTTATTTAAACAATTAACAGAAGTCAGTTAAATTCAGTGAATTTAGGGTCACGTTTTAAAACTGATACACACTGGTATCCACTAAGGAAAAAAAAATGTTTAAAACAGTTTTAACCCTGGAGAAGCTCTTAAGGACATAAATAGTATTTTTTCCATCAGAAGGAAAAGTGTTTACAACTGAAAACAGTCTTTCTAGCCATTATTAGGAAATGATGCTTACTCATGCAGACAATTGAAATTTGAGAATTGACAGAGTTTAATGTTGTGGTCCTTGTGGTGCATTTCCACTCAAATATAAGTGCAAATAGCACTGTGATATAAAACGGCTTGTCTTCCCCGGACATCGATGAACATTTCTCTGGTAGTCACTGTAGTTAAGATTTGATATATATCCATGTACGGTGCCACCTAATCAAGTAAAGCTTTCCCTTGCCACAAAAGGTTTTGTGAATTTTACAGCAAAGTCATGAGCATGTTTTTTAAAATGCAAAATGACATTTCTGTTCTTCTTGAGCAGGTGCTGACATTTCCCCTTGAGCCTTCCTAAAGCTCCTTTCCTCATAAATATCCTACCCCTCCTTCAATAGAGTTCAAAGTCATTTATTTTTTATTAAAAACCCCTGCAATAAAATCAGTCTTTTTCTGAGGAAGAAAATGATGCTAACCAAATGTGTACATTTCACACAAAAAAGTGTTTGCAGACAGGAGGCCAAAGGTATTACCTAATTATTCACTTTGCTTTCACAAGCTTAAAATCTACTCTGAAAAACCCTCTGTTGTTGAAATAATACCCATCTTTTCAGGTATAGTTTTTACCATGCTAGAAATTAGGCAATGCTGAAATATCTTGTGTTGTCAAAGCATGTTTTCAGATCATCCAGTGGTCTTATAATCTCTCAAAGCACAAATTAATCATGTGTACATGATAACGCCATTCCAAAAAGTGGAACGTTCTCTTGCCGACAAGTAATTGGTTGACTAAATTAAATCTGCTTTATTTAAACTATTTTGTCTGTGGGGATAGAGCATTTTGCAATTCACTGAAATTGGAGACAAAAATACATTCCAACTCAATTGTAGAATAGAAACTTGTTTTTAAAAAAGTTTGTGATATGATATAGCTTTGTATGTGTTCTTTCTTTCTTTTTCTTTTGCTCTTTCTCTCTTCTTTCATATACATATATTTATATATGTATATGTATGTATGTATATGTAAATATGTGTATATATATATATGTATATACAGAGAGAGAGAGAGAGAGATGTATTTTAAGGAACTGGCACATGCAGTTGTGTGGTCTAGCAAGTCCAAAATCTGTAGGGTAGTCAGCAGCCTGGACATCCAGGGAAGAGACCATATTGTAGCTTGAGTTTAAAGACAGTCTGGAGGCAAAATTCCTTCTCCTCCAGGGAACTGTAATTCTTTGTTTTTAAGGGCTTCCACTGAATGCATGAGGCCCACCCACATTATGGAGAGTAACCTGCCTTACTCAGTCTACTGACTTTGATGATAATCTCAATCTAAAAATGACCTTCATGAAAACATCTAGGCTGGTATTTGACCAAATATCTGGGTACCATGGCCCAGCCAAGTTGACATATAAAATTAACTTCTCTTCCTCCTCTTCCTCCTTTTGGGTTTAATTTTAATTTTCTCTATGAAATATATTTCTGGTGTACTAATAGTTTTTGATAAATTTTGCAGAAGTTTATCTACATTTTCTTTTATGGGCTAGTTCTTTTTGTTTTCTTTAATTAATCATTAAATGAGTTGGCTTTTCTTAGGCCCTATATTGGCAGAAGATTTCTGTGGCAACGAAAGGATGGAGTAATGCAGAGCCATATACTTTCTCCTTCTCTGCTACTCCGGAGACAGACAGCATCTTTCCAATATGGCTTCTCTGTGTGAATCCCTGTGAAACCTGTCCTTCTCTGCTTCCCACAACCAGAATAAGTGAAAGAGTGCTTCTCCCACCATCCTTGTATTCTCTATTTCCCACAACCTTTGTTAAACATTAAACATAGTAGATTTAGCATTTTAGAGTGAATCTATTACCTTGAATTTCTAACATTTACCATCACTGTCTCCCCCTCAAATTTTTGCATTCCTTTATCTTTTATTGAATGAAGTTCAAATGCATGTGAAATAAATAGTAATGAGATATGGGGCAATGAATGGTCTAATTATATGAACTTCTTGAAAGTACAGGGGAGGGCTTTAGAGATAATCTTTCAGTAGATAGATGTTGAAAACACAAGGGGATAGTCTTGTTGTGTCAATAAAAGAGATTATGTTGAGCCAGGAAGTTCAATATTTGGGGGGTTATGGTAGACTCATTAAGTTTCCTACTGTCGGGGTCATAATCAGTGTAAGAAACTGAGGGGTTCACACATCCAACTAGGCTTACTCCTCCTACACATAAGTCATAACTTCGGAGTCCAGGAACAGGAGACACCAGGTATATTTTTCATAACAGTTTGAATAAACTGGCCTGGGTTGTCACCATTTGAGAAACTTGAACAGTTTATGTTCTGCATAGCACTGGCTAAAACCATATCAACAAATATCCAAAATGCTCTTTCAAGAATATTTTTTAAAGTTATAAATATATTTCTTCCTTTGATCCATGCATGGGAAGAAATATGTATTGATAAACAAAAATATGTGGACATATGCAGGTGGAATAAAATACTTTCCAAAAATTTTACATAAATTCAGGACAAGACTTCTTTCACTTACATGTTTGCAAATAATCAGATAGCTTTATTTGGAAATAACTTCTTTTTCAGGTTCTTACAGTTTTGCTAGCTGTATCAAAATTTAGAGGAATGTGGTATTTGCAATATTTTATTAAAATCTAATCTTGAGACAGTCTTGACCTACTTTTAAAATTAAAAGTTTTCATAGTTTATTAAAATTCAGTTGAATTTTTAGTGATTGCTATCTTTACAGGAAACTTCTCTTATTTACTATCGAGCCATCATATCTTAATTCATGTAGATTAAAGAATTTTAATAATATAACCATTAAGGGGCGCCTGGGTGGCACAGCGGTTAAGCGTCTGCCTTCGGCTCAGGGCGTGATCCCGGCGTTATGGGGTCGAGCCCCACATCAGGTTCTTCTGCTATGAGCCTGCTTCTTCCTCTCCCACTCCTCCTGCTTGTGTTTCCTCTCTCGCTGGCTGTGTCTCTGTTGAATAAATAAATAAAATCTTAAAAAAATATATAACCACTAAATCCTGCTATGTTTATTTCAAGGAAATCAAAGCAGACCTGAACAACATAGATAATATACAGTAATCCACGAATATACTAACAAGAAAATCTGTTCTAATTAAAATACATTAAGCATTAATGAACTTATTCCTATCTTAGAATCAAGTACCTTCTCCTTTGCTCCTCTGTGGCCCCCACCACACAAAAGCATTCAGTGGTTACGCTTCAGATGACAATGGTTTCAGCTACAGATATTTGGAATTAAGGAAGAATGAAACATAAAATTGTGAAAAGAACTAATCAATGAATTTATATAAGCCCGTCATTAACTAGTTGGTCCTGATACTAACTAGTTGGTTGACTTTAGAAGTTGTAAAATTTTATAAAATCCTCAAAGACTCTACATTTCATTTTATTTATAATACAATCAATTTTCTTGAAATAAAACCAGTAAGATATTCTGGTTACATTATTAAACAATAAACTCAGTATAACATTGTTAAAATATTAAGTTGAAATAAATTATTTATATCCATTATAATGATACAGTTAAGCATTCTTAAGTCTCTTCAAAGCCAGTATTCTCCATATATATGATGAGAGAGAGAAAAATGTTAATAAAGTACACTTTCATCAACATTTGCATTTCCAAATATTCATAAAGAGCAAACTAAGATATCTAAGATTAGGCGTGGGTATAGACTGAGTGTGGGTGTAGAGGGAATTGGAAGCTTAAGATTAGTATAGTGGAAACTACCCATGCTAGCCCAGGTCCCCTCAGATCCTTGTCTCTTTTCTATGTGACACTTGCCCAGCTTTATAGTGTGTTTGATTTTATAAGCAGCCCACAGCAGCAACTGTTCTTTGGGATACTGCCCTCCGGGTACTAGAGCAAATTTGCTTATACAAGCAGAGAGAGCAGAGGTAACTCACAATCATCTCTTAGTCAATAAATAATGAATGCAGGTGTAAGCGTAGCTCTTGTTCCCAGAGCCAGAAAAAAAAAATCTAGTATAATTTATGGCTGAATCCAGGACATTGCTGAAAATTGCACCCTTTGTTGACTTGTCCCCCTTCCCTCTTCTCCTTCATCCATTCCTTTCCTGGTTTTGCTTGGAAATGTTTCCTTAATTTATTACACACAAATGAATCCTCACCTAAGGATCTGCCTCTGGGGAACCCCATGTTGCAGTGATACCTTTTAAAAACAGAACAAGCAGGACATGGAGAAGTTTGAATGAAAATAACCACTTAAGTACTATCTGTATTTTTTTTAAGAAAACCACCTAAATTTTTCATTTTTATCTTCATTAAAATCACCTAAATTACCAGTCATTCATAGAAACAAATCATACTTCAAATGAAATTATGGAGGAAATGAAAAGCTTTGTGAAGAATTATTAATTTCAACTTTAATAACAGTGAGGAAAGAGTAAGTAATAACAACAACAAAATATAAAGCTAAGGATATTTTATAAAGTTATTCATTTAAATACAACCATTAGGGGGAAAAAATAACCTTACAGAAAATAATGGAATGACACATTTAAAATTATGAATGAAAAACAAATATTACGTGAGATAAGTGGAAAGGGATAAGAGAGAAACCATAGATTAGAAATATCAAGAATGAGGGGCGCCTGGGCAGCTCAGTCCGTTGAGCTAATAAAACTTGTTTTCCAGTCGGTCATGATCTCAGGGTCCTGAGATCAAGCCCTGCATTGGCACAGAGTCAGCTTGAATTTCTCACCCTCTGTCCCTACCCCCAGTTGTGCATGCATGCACCCTCTCTCTTTTTCAAATAAATAAATCTTAAAAATATATGTATACTAGGAATGAAAAAATGCCACCACAGATCTTTTAGGCATTAAAAAGATTTTTAAAAATTCCTTTTCTGGGAATAGTGGATTAAAAATTTATTGAATAACTGCCCTGCAGAAAACTTTTGTTAAATTAAACACAAAAACTATTAACGTAAAGAAAAAAATGATTAGACTACATTAAAATTAAGAATGTCTGTTATTCAAAATCACCATTATGGAAATGTAAAAGCAAAGCACAGATTAGGAGAAGAAATTTGCAATATATGTATTATATATATTCAAAAAGAGACTTAAATCCAGAGTAATGAAGAACTTTATAATCAATAAGAAAAAGACAGCTCAATTAAAACATGCAAAAGACTTAAAAGCTACTTCATACAAAATATATGTCTGTAAATATTCAGTGAACATTTGAAATTTTGCTGAATTGCATTAGCCATCATAAAAATGTTAATTAGGAGGAGGTTAAGACGGCGGAGAAGTAGGGGACCCCTTTTTCAGCCGGTCCCCTGAGTTGAGCTGGATAGGTACCAGACCAGCAGGAACATCCACGGGAATCAGCCTGAGATGCAGGAAGATACATCTGGATCTCTACAAATGAACATCTCCAGCGCTGAGTATCGAGGTACGAAGCGGGGAGCCGTGAAACCGCGCACAGATATCGGAAGCTAAACAGAAGGGGGAGGGAGCCGCCGTGTCAGGGCGCCGGGAAGCGGTAGCCACCTGCAAGGGGGAGCGGACAGACCGCGGACCCGCACGCTTGAGACAGCAGGCTGAGAAGGGAGCTCCGGGAGCGCACGCGGGACGGCTGGCGGTTGGCGGGCCACCTGCACGGGGGAGCAGGCGGACTCGCGGACGGCACCCGCGAGACAACAGACTTAGAACGCGAGCTCCAGGAGCGCGCGCAGGGCGGCTGGCGGGCCACCTGCACCGGGGAGCGGGCGGACCGCGGACCCGCACTCTGGAAACGGCAGACTGAGTCCGTGAGCCGGGAGCGTGCACCACCAAGCATCTCACGGAGCTCCGGAGCTCCGGTGTGCTCACTGGATCGAGGCTGAGACCGGGAGCTCCGGGAGCGTCCGCGGGGCGGCTGGCGGCTGGAGGGCCACCTGCACGGGGGAGCAGGCGGACTCGCGGTCAGCACCCGTGAGACACCAGACTGAGACGGGGAGCTCCGGGAGCCCGCGCGGGGCGGCTGGCGGCGGGCGGGGTTGGAAACACAAAGGACAGAGACGTGCCGGCCCTGGAAGTGAGGGCTGGGACGCCGGGTGTGGGGCGCACAGCCCGGGATGCTGCAGGGTTGAGCAGCACCAACAGAAACAGAGTTAAAGTGGCCAGAACATCAGTGGAGAACGATCCGCGATCCCTCTGTTCTGAGACAGAGGCTGAATTTCAGCCGCTGCTGCTCTCTCAGAAGAGGCATAGCAAACCGCCAGGGAAAGCCGCCAGAGAACAAAAGCCCGGAAATACCGGCTCACAGGGTGCCCATCCCCATCCCCCCTCGCAAGGGACACAGAGACTCTACCCAAACAGGGTTTTCTGAGTACCTGCAGGCAGGCCCCTCCCCCAGAAGGCAGGCTGAAAAATCAAGAAGCCCACAACCCGGAGCGCCTGAGTGGCGCAGTCACCAAGCACCTGTCTTCGGATTAGGGTGTGATCACAACGCTCCGTAAGGAGTCCTTCATCGGGCTTCTCCACCGGGAACCTGCTTCTTCCTCTCCCACTCCTCTGCTTGGGTTCCCTTTCTTGCTGACTGTCTCTCTCTCTCTCAAATAAATAAATAAACTCTTTAAGGAAGAAGCCCACATCCCTAAGATCTCTATAAAACAAGGGCGCACGGCCTGGGTCCCAGTCAACACTTGGGCTCTGGACAACCCTGCAATCTCTCTTCATCAGAATGACGAGAAGGAGAAGTCCCCCCCAGCAAAGAAAAGATAATGAGTCTGTGGCCTCTGCCACAGAATTGGCCTCGGCCACAGAATTAATACATATGGATGTATCCCAATTATCAGAAATGGAATTCAGAGCAACAATGGTCAAGATGATGAGTAAACTTGAAAAAAGCATCAGAGAAAGCGTTGCTGAGAATATAGAATCCCTAAGGGCAGAAATGAGAGCGAATCTGACAGAAATTAAAAATTCTATGAGCCAAATGCAGTCAAAACTAGAGGCTCTGACGGCCAGGGTCACCGAGGCAGAGGAACGCGTTAGCGAATTGGAGGATGGGTTAGTAGAAGAAAAAACGAAAATAGAAGCTGGTCTTAAAAAAATCCACGCCCACGAATGTAGATTACGGGAGATTACTGACTCTATGAAACGATCCAATGTCAGAATCATCGGCATCCCTGAAGGGGTGGAGAAAAACAGAGGTCTAGAAGAGATATTTGAACAAATTGTAGCTGAAAACTTCCCTAATCTAGCAAGGGAAACAAGCATTCGTGTCCAAGAGGCAGAGAGGACCCCATCCAAGCTCAACCAGGACAAACCTACGCCACGGCATGTCATAGTGCAATTCGCAAATATTAGATCCAAGGATACAGTATTGAAAGCGGCCAGGGCAAAGAAATTTCTCACGTACCAAGGCAAAGGTATCAGGATTACGTCAGACCTGTCTACAGAGACCTGGAATGAGAGAAAGGCTTGGGGGGGCATTTTTAAAGCTCTTTCAGAGAAAAACATGCAGCCAAGGATCCTTTATCCAGCAAAGCTGTCATTCAGAATTGATGGAGAAATAAAGACGTTCCAAAATCGCCAATCATTAACCAATTTCGTAACCACGAAACCAGCCCTACAGGAGATATTAAGGGGGGCTCTATAAAGGTAAAAAGGCCCCAAGAGTGATACAGAGCAGCAAGTCACAACCGATACAAAGACTTTAAAGAGAAATGGCATCATTAAAATCATATCTGTCAATAATCTCTATCAATCTAAATGGCTTAAACTCTCCCATAAAACGCCACAGGGTTGCAGATTGGATAAAAAGACATGACCCATCCATTTGCTGTCTACAAGAGACTCATTTTGAACCCAAAGATGCATTCAGACTTAGAGTAAGGGGATGGAGTACCATCTTCCACGCAAATGGACCTCAAAAGAAAGCTGGAGTAGCAATTCTCATATCAGATAGACTGGATTTTAAACTAGAGGCCATAGAGAGAGATACAGAAGGGCACTATATTATTCTTAAAGGAAGTATTCAACAAGTGGATATGACAATTATTAATATATATGCCCCCAACAGGGGAGCAGCAAGATACACAAGCCAACTCTTAACCAAAATAAAGAGACATATAGATAAGAACACAGTAATAGTAGGGGACCTCAACACCCCACTATCAGAAATAGACAGAACACCCTGGCAAAAACTAAGCAAAGAATCAAAGGCTTTGAATGCCATACTCGACGAGTTGGACCTCATAGATATATATAGAACACTACACCCCAGAACCAAAGAATACTCATTCTATTCAAATGCCCATGGAACATTCTCAAGAATAGATCATGCTCTGGGACACAAAACAGGTCTCAGCCAATACCAAAAGATTGAAATTATCCCCTGCATATTCTCAGACCACAACGCTCTGAAATTGGAACTCAACCACAAGGAAAAACCTGGAAGAAACTCAAACACTTGGAGGCTAAGAACCATCCTGCTCAAGAATGACTCGATAAACCAGGAAATCAAAAAACAAATTAAACAATTTATGGAGACCAACGAGAATGAATACACAACGGTCCAAAACCTATGGGATACTGCAAAGGCAGTCCTAAGGGGGAAATACATAGCCATCCAAGCCTCACTCAAAAGAATAGAAAAATCTAAAATGCAGTTTCTATATTCTCACCTCAAGAAACTGGAACAGCAACAGAGGGACAGGCCTAACCCACTGACAAGGAAGGAGTTGACCAAGATTAGAGCAGAAATCAATGAATTAGAGACCAGAACCACAGTAGAGCAGATCAACAGGACTAGAAGCTGGTTCTTTGAGAGAATCCATAAAATTGATAGACCACTGGCAAAACTTGTCCAAAAACAAAGAGAAAGGACTGAGATTATTAAAATTATGACTGAAAAGGGAGAGGTCACGACCAGCACCATTGAAATTGCAAGGATTATTAGAAACTTTTATCAACAGCTATATGCCAAAAAACTAAACAATCTGGAAGAGATGGAGGCCTTCCTGGAAACCTATAAACTACCAAGACTGAAACAGGAAGAAATAGATTTCTTAAATAGGCCAATTAACTATGAAGAAATTGAGTCAGTGATAAACAACCTTCCAAATAATAAAACTCCAGGCCCAGACGGTTTTCCTGGGGAATTCTACCAAACATTCAAAGAAGAAATAATACCTATTCTCCTAAAGCTATTTCAAAAAATAGAAACAGAAGGAAAGCTACCAAACTCATTCTATGAGGCTAATATTACCTTGATCCCCAAACCAGGCAAAGACCCCCTCAAAAAGGAGAATTACAGACCGATTTCTCTAATGAATATGGATGCCAAAATCCTCAACAAGATCCTTGCTAATAGAATCCAACAGTACATTAAAAGGATTATCCATCATGACCAAGTGGGATTCATACCTGGGATGCAAGCATGGTTCAACACTCGCAAATCAATCAATGTGATACATCATATCAACAAGAAAAGACTCAAGAACCATATGATCCTCTCAATTGATGCAGAAAAAGCATTTGACAAAATACAGCATCCTTTCCTGATTAAAACCCTTCAGAGTGTAGGAATAGAGGGTACATTTCTCAATCTCATAAAAGCCATCTATGAAAAGCCTACTGCAAGCATTATTCTCAATGGGGAAAAGCTGGAAGCCTTTCCCTTAAGATCAGGAACACGACAAGGATGCCCACTCTCGCCACTATTATTCAACATAGTACTAGAAGTCCTTGCAACAGCAATCAGAAGACAAAAAGGGATCAAAGGTATCCAAATCGGCAAAGAAGAAGTCAAACTGTCTCTCTTTGCAGATGACATGATACTCTATATGGAAAACCCAAAGGAATCCACTCCCAAACTATTAGAAGTTATAGAACAATTCAGTAAGGTGGCAGGATACAAAATCAATGCCCAGAAATCAGTTGCATTTCTATACACGAATAACGAGACTGAAGAAAGAGAAATTAGGGAATCCATCCCATTTACAATAACACCAAAAACCATGCGTTACCTTGGAATTAACTTAACCAGAGACGTAAAGGACCTATATGCTAGAAACTATAGATCACTTTTGAAAGATATTGAGGAAGACATAAAAAGATGGAAAAATATTCCATGCTCATGGATTGGAAGAATTAACATAGTTAAAATGTCCATACTACCCAGAGCAATCTACACTTTCAATGCTATCCCGATCAAAATACCGAGGACATTTTTCAAAGAACTGGAACAAATAGTCCTTAAATTTGTATGGAACCAGAAAAGGCCCCGAATCTCCAAGGAACTGTTGAAAAGGAAAAACAAAGCTGGGGGCATCACAATGCCGGATTTCGAGCTGTACTACAAAGCTGTGATCACAAAGACAGCATGGTACTGGCACAAAAACAGACACATCGACCAATGGAACAGAATAGAGAACCCAGAAATGGACCCTCGGCTCTTTGGGCAACTAATCTTTGATAAAGCAGGAAAAAACATCCGGTGGAAAAAAGACAGTCTCTTCAATAAATGGTGCTGGGAAAATTGGACAGCTACATGCAAAAGAATGAAACTTGACCACTCTCTCACACCATACACAAAAATAAACTCCAAATGGATGAAAGACCTCAATGTGAGACAGGAATCCATCAAAATTCTAGAGGAGAACATAGGCAACAACTTCTATGACATCGGCCAGAGCAACCTTTTTCACGACACATCTCCAAAGGCAAGAGAAATAAAAGATAAAATGAACTTATGGGACTTTATCAGGATAAAGAGCTTCTGCACAGCCAAGGAAACAGTCAAAAAAACTAAGAGACAGCCCACGGAATGGGAGAATATATTTGCAAAGGACACCACAGATAAAGGACTGGTATCCAAGATCTACAAAGAACTTCTCAAACTCAATACACGAGAAACAAATAAACAAATCATAAAATGGGCAGAAGATATGAACAGACACTTTTCCAATGAAGACATACAAATGGCTAACAGACACATGAAAAAATGTTCAAAATCATTAGCCATCAGGGAAATTCAAATCAAAACCACACTGAGATACCACCTTACGCCAGTTAGAATGGCAAAGATAGACAAGGCAAGAAACAACAATTGTTGGAGAGGATGTGGAGAAAGGGGATCCCTCCTACATTGTTGGTGGGAATGCAAGTTGGTACAGCCACTCTGGAAAACAGTGTGGAGGTCCCTTAAAAAGTTAAAAATTGAACTACCCTATGACCCAGCCATTGCACTACTGGGTGTTTACCCCAAAGATACAGACGTAGTAAAGAGAAGGGCCATATGCACCCCAATGTTCATAGCTGCATTGTCCACAATAGCCAAATCATGGAAGGAGCCGAGATGCCCTTCAACAGATGACTGGATTAAGAAGCTGTGGTCCATATATACAATGGAATATTACTCAGCTATCAGAAAGAACGAATTCTCAACATTTGCTGCAACATGGACGGCACTGGAGGAGATAATGCTAAGTGAAATAAGTCAAGCAGAGAAAGACAATTATCATATGATTTCTCTCATCTATGGAACATAAGAACTAGGATGATCGGTAGGGGAAGAAAGGGATAAAGAAAAGGGGGGGTAATCAGAAGGGGGAATGAAACATGAGAGACTATGGACTATGAGAAACAAACTGAAGACTTCAGAGGGGAGGGGGTGAGGGAATGGGATATACTGGTGATGGGTAGTAAGGAGGGCACGTATTGCATGGTGCACTGGGTGTTATATGCAACTAATGAAGCACCAAACTTTACATCGGAATCTGGGGGGGTGTTATATGCAACTAAT
This sequence comes from Ailuropoda melanoleuca, assembly GCF_002007445.2. Lineage (NCBI taxonomy): Eukaryota > Metazoa > Chordata > Mammalia > Carnivora > Ursidae > Ailuropoda > Ailuropoda melanoleuca. The sequence continues at coordinate 123,867,016 of NC_048220.1, read as the reverse complement.
GAAGCATCAAACTTTACATCGGAATCTGGGGATGTACTGTATGGTGATTAACATAATAAAATAAAATAAAATTTAAAAAAATGTTAATTAAAACCACAGTGAGGGACCACTACACACTCACTAAAAAGGTTAAAATATAAAAGACGAGCGATACCAAGATTTGGTGAAGATGTTGAACAACTGGAATTCTCCTACACCAGTGGTAAATTGGTATAAGCATTTTATGAAAATATATTTACTGAAACCAAGCAAACAAATGCTCCATTACCCAACAATTCCACACCTAAATATATACCTAATAGAAATATACTAGAATGCTCTTAGTAGCTCTCTTGCTAATAGCCAATAATTGCCCACAACACAGATGCCCTTCTACAGTAAAGTATTCCTCTATAATGGTTTCACAGGTTGAATTCTCTGGAAGAAGATTCTGAGATACAGCTTGGGGTGAAAGATGTTTATTAGGGATTGATACCTGTGAAAAGAAGGAAAAGGAACTGCTAACTGAACAAAGGAGGAAAGTAGAACTTTGATGCACGACCAACAAGACCTCAGTCTGAAACAAGCAGGAATCTTGGGCATGAAGATATCCCATCAGAATTGTCTAAATTGGATTGAAATAAGGGGGGTCTATGTAACATCTGTTAAGCTCAGTAACCAGATGTGTACTGTCACAGGAAGTGCACGACGTAAGTGAGGAAATCCTCTGCAGGTGAAACAGAACAGACAGAAGATGACAGCAGGTGGCCCTTTGCTGACAATGCTCCCAACAGCTGGACAGGAAGTCTTCTTGAAGGAAGATCTGAGCAGCCCTTCTCAACATCAACAATTAATGGAATACTATGACAATGAACAACTTACCACTCCATGAAATATGGGAAAATACTACAAACATCATGTTAGGTGAGAAAAAAAAATGGCTTAATTCTATTTATATAAAGTTCAAAACCAGGAAAAGCTAAACTTGATTTTCACAGCCAGTATATGGCTACCAAAAGGGAGTGGTAAGTGACTAGGAGGAGCCAAGGGATTTCTTGGGTGATGTTAACATTCTATTTATTGATTAACTGCATAGTACATGAGTGTGCTCACTTTGTTAAAATCAATCCAACACTAATATTATGACTTGTTCCGTATGCATACTCTGTGCCACGAGAATGCAAATTGCAACAACAGCTTTCATAGGGTAGAAACAACAGGTAATGTGAGGAGAGACAGATAGAAACCCACCAATCACAGGGATTTTAAGACACCTCTTACAATTAAGTGGACAAAATGTTGGTAAATGTACATGACATTAAAAAGAAAACACAGAATCAAAAGTATGTGGCATATATTTTACTTATATATTTGAGCCATGATGAAAATATACTTTTCCAAATCTTATGGAACATTCACTCCCATACATTAGACCACACACACCTCAGTAGTTCCCAAAGAATCAAAGTAACAGAAACAGCCTTCACTGAGCAAAATGAAACAAAATCAACGTTAATAACATATCAGAAATGAAAAGGCCCCTTTATTGGTAAATAAAAACAACCTTGAATCCAAGGGGAAATACAAAGCAAATTTAAAGATCTTCTTGGAAATAAAGTGAAAACAAAATGTATCAAAATGCATAAACTATAGCCATGAAATGCAGGTAAGAAGTTCCTAGCTCTTTAACACATACATAAACCAAAGTTCACCAAAACTTCTTGAATTTGGTCATAGTTTTTTCTTCCTAGAATATTCTTCCTTTCATTTCTCCTATTGGAATCCAACCCTCCCTTTCAGATCCACCTGAAATTAATTCCTTCATTGAACACCCTTCTTTGTTCTCCAAAACCAAATAGAAGCTTGTCTTGTTCAACAGAGAAGATATAAATAAATCAATTTCATTTTATTTCAAAGATTTGAGCAGGCATAGGAATGTGTTTGTACATCTTTATGAATATTTTTATTTTCTATTGTTGCTTGTATTTGATTTATCAACTTTTCTTAATCCTCAATTTGACCCAAGAGCTAGACCAACTTTTATAGATCTTTAAATATATTGACCTCTTTGCTTTGTTAGTAGACGGCATTTAATATGTATCTTAAACTAAATTAAAACTGTCTAAAAGTTACTTGTCCATTTACCCAGATTTTATCTTCTTCATTAAGTAGTTTCTTAAAGTTTTAATATATACAATTACAATTATGATTTCGGCATTTGTATTTAATACAACCCCCATAGACTTAAAGTCAGAGGCATGAAACTCTGCACATTGTCATTCAAGTGAAATTTTCAGTTCTGAATCAATATTTCTTAATTAGTAACTTCGAAAAAGCTTAATATTTTGGATGGAACGTATCTTTCTCTCAGGGTCTCTATACAAACAATAATCATTGGTAGCAATTAAGACTGCCTAATCTTTGATGAGCATATTTTTGTTCACTTATGAGTTTCCCACTTGCTTCTTTTATCTCTTAATATTAGACTGATAACTTTTAATGTTATATCCCTTCCCTTTTCATAGGAGAAGTTCAGGTCAGCTCAGGTTGAATTTTCCCAAGTGCTTTGATAATCAGAATAATGTTCCTGGTGTGTACACGAAAACTACTGGTATAAAATTTAATATGCCGGTGTGCCAAAGAAATAAATGGTGGCAGCATTCCAGAAAGGATTAAATTCATTGAATAGTTGTTAATAAGGTTTTTACTCAGGGGTGATTCTTCTTTCTCATTTCCTCTCTTGGTGCTAGCAAGTCCAAAAACAGTTTTCCCTGATGAATTATTGAATCAGCCAAGATAAAATAATATAAATGAACATAGCAAAATTTCTATTAAATGATACAATCCTGAAGACTTTTACAAACTCACTTATTATGTAAAATAATTTTAGATAGCTGAAGAACACAGAAACAATAAGATGAATAAATACTTCTCTGTGACACAAGAATTATAAAGATATATTAGTTATATATAAACATGGTCTTAGCAAAGGTACACTTTAAATATCTGATATAGCCTTCAACTATAGAGGGAGGCAGAAAAAAAAAGTGGTTATTTCATGTTGCCAAATATAAGGAGTCATTTTTACAATAAAGGGAGCTGATTTTCTTATTGCACACAAATTAGTCACATGATTCATAAGTTAAATATTTATAAGAAACAAATTTATATTGAGATACTAGTTTTGATAGATGCTTCCCACAGCCAAGAGAAAAAATTACACTAATGTGCTTTCTTCCTTAAAAATTCAGGCATTCCCACTTTGTTTCTCACTGCAAATATAAACTAGAGGCAAAAAAAAAAAATAGTACATTTTCAGGTAACAAAAGCGTCACTAAAAGAAAAGAAAATATCTTAAGGTTATTAAGTTGGAGAAATAATTTTATAGACTCCTTTGTCTTTTCTATTACCAATACGTATAAAAATTGTCTCCTTCATTAAGTCCTGAGTTTTTCAAGTGCCAGCTAATAGTTTTTAAAATGTATGCAGAGATATGCTAATATGCTGCTTACACACTTAATACATCTTTTTTAACCACAAAATGATTATTTAGGCATCACTTACACTAAGGAGTATGGGCGTTAGGGTTAGATGTACCTGTGTTTGAATTACTCCACTGACCTGCTGTGCTGTCTTGGAAAATTTAGGTTTACGGCTTTGAGCTTCAGTTTTAATATATAAAATGGTGAAAAAACAGCTATCTTGTAGTGTTAGTCTGAGAATAAAATAAGATAATAAATATAAGGGGCCTTGCAGAATGTCTAACATAATGCACACTAAACAGAAAGTGTTGGTACCATAATAATACCATTAACACTAACATCATTATAAAACATGGCACCTGTCACAATATTCCCTTTAGACTTTTTTGAAACTGCCTTTCATGATATCCTATGGCTTTTTTCTTAACTTCTATGAACCCCAGTGTACTGAGATTATAACCTGTAACCACAATAATCTAGAAGAGAGATTGCCTCCACTCAATGCATGAAGAATAAACTTGCTCTCTTCTTCTCAATGGTAAAATATGTGGTTTTTTGAAGTTTCTGAAATTAGTAGTCTTTCAAAGTTCACTTAGTAGAAGGAAATATAAACCCTCCATTAAAACATCTTCAAATTATAGATTAATGTGCAGTGGTATAAAATAGCAAAGAATGAAAGATATATTTAACAAATATGTGAGAAGTGAATGAATAAATGCGGTGAGGGATCTGAAATATATTGCTGCAAAATTTCTTCCGTTACGCTGCATTGGATCATAAAGTCCTCAGCCTTCTAGGGGTGAGTGGGAGACTAATACATAGAGAGTCTTCCCTTTGCAAGTTCTAAGAGACAGAGTCCGCTTCATGCCTCTTTGGTATTTTGTCTTTCTCCTTACAAAATTATGCACCTTTGGTGACACAAACAGGTAATGAGATTATTAGAGTCTATTGTTTATTCATCAAAGCATGAGTTGCTTTTTGATTTTATCATAAAAACAAAGGTGTTCACTGTCAGAAAAGTATTAAAAACACTAAATTAAGACACATGTAAATTTGCTCAATTAGTGTTACAACCTTACAGAAATCACTTAATTGCTCCTGTAGTATGGCAATTTTCTTACATTTAAATTGGAATGTTTGGGACACCTGGGTGGCTCTGTCGGTTAAATGTCTGAATCTTGATTTCAGCTCAGGTCATGATCTCAGGGTCATTAGATTGAGCCCCATGTGGGGCTCCATGCTCAGTCCAGAGTCAGCTTTATATTCTCTCCCTTCCTCTCCCTCTGCCCCTCCCCTGCTCGTGCCTCTCTAAATAATTATACAAATAAAAGCTTTAAAAATAAGTAAATTAGTAAATAAATTAAAACGTTTGACAAGATGTCACTAGTGATAAATTATAAAATATTTAGGTATTAGAGGACTTAAAGGAAATTAGATAGAGAGATAGAGCAAATGATGTATCAAATTAAAGTGAGTGTTATGTGAATGTTTTACTTTTCCCATTGGTAGCAAATAAATAATTGACTGGATCTTAAAATTTCACGTATTTAGAAGCAAATCATTTTCTCATCCTCTTGTATTCTCTTCTCCATAATTACCCAGACCATCTTTATGCTGTCTTAAAAGCAGATTCCAAGATAAGATTTCAAGTGCAAGATGTTTATTTGAAAGGTGCAGAAAACAATCTCAGAGTGGTGGAGAAGTGAGGCAGGAAAAGGCAGGAAGCCAGCAACCACAGTGATCATCTAAAATTTAACCACATGGAGAAATTATGAGAAATAATGTGGCACATGTCTCAGGATTTTTCTACTGTACGAGCAAGAGGAGAGGGAACTGGGGTATTAACATATCAACTCTTGTTCCTTGTGGAGCTGATGCCCTGGGAGTGTAATTCCCTTGCTGGTCAGTGTGACCCTGGAGGAAGAAAGGGTTTCAGATAAAGCCCCCAGACACCAAGATGTATATGGTAACAATTGGAAGTCCACTGAAGTAGGCTGTCATGGCAGGGTAGATATTCTGGGTATAGCATCTGTATACCAGCTTCATAACAGATAAAATAGACAAATTAACTCTGCAACTGTCACAAAAATAGCCGGGGAGAGAGAAAGAAAGGGAGAGAGTGAAGGAAGAGAGAAAGAAAGAGAAAGAAGGAAGAGAGAAAAAGAACAAAGAGAGAAGAGGGAATTCAAATGACCTTTTTTTCTCCTCAGGTCAATATCATTTTCCCATTTTATAAGGATGATGAAAATAAAATTTTAAAAAAGTCATTGTCTTTTCATATCCCCATATTTGTTATCAATGGATATACAAATGGGTACCCAGTTAAATACTGCAGAGCTCAACAAAACTGTAAAAAAGAAAGAGATTGGTTTGGAAAACAAAAAAAGTGGGATTCTTATTAATTTCAATATTATTTCAACTCAGTTTTATTTTCACTTTTTTTTCATCGAAGGTAACTAAGTGAAATTTTTTTCATACACAAGCCATTTATACAGGGCAAACTTCATAGTTATGGAGGAAAGACTGACATTTCCTCTCTGTGAAAACAATCATTATACACTCCAGTGGAAGATTTTGTGTTTTGTTTATACATTCAGGTAAAGTTAATTTATAGCAAATTTTTTTCCTAACAATATTTTTTAATCTTTCTTCTTTTTGTCTTCTTAGAATTTTTAATAATAGTATAATGTGCTATGACCCACAGAAGTAGAGAACAAATATATGGACAAATATGTCTAAAGACTCCAACAATCACAGCAGCCAGAACAATTATGCAGGTTAATGAGGTATCCAAGTTCGTGAAAGTCTGATGTGAGGCATTTGACACCCATCAATTTAATTCCTCGACTCATCAAATTTTAGTGGGGAATTAAACTATGGCTAAAGTAGGAGTAAATGCTTGTAGACTCCAAAATGTGTCATGATATTAATTAAAAACAAATCTCTGATGGTCAAACCCTCAATTAAACAACTCTTTTCACTTATATCATAAATATACAAGCAAGTCTCAAAATAAACCTGAAAGATTTTAACAATAAGTGATCACATTATTTTCTGTTGTTTGTAAGCATTTCCGTTTCTAGTCATTTATATCCATACACCTGTATCTACCATGAGGTGGGCTGCCTCTTCACTCACATTCAGATGGTGATTGACTCCCCAAAACAACTATCTCTTCAATAACTTTATAAATATATTTTAGAATAGTTTGGATTTACAGAAAAGTTGTTAAGACATATGGAGAGTTTACTCCACAGCCTGCTTGCCCTGTCATTAACATATTACTTTATTATGGTACATTTATCACAAGTAATGAACCAACATTGCTACATTCTTAACCAAATGCCATACTTTATTTGGATTCTATTAGTTTTCGCCAATGTTCTTTCTCTGTTTCAGCATCCAGTATAGGTTACCATGTAACATTCAGTCATCATATGTCCTTACCCTACCCTAGACCAAGAGAGTTTCTCAGACTTTCCTTGCTTTCCATGACTAAGAGTTTTGAGAAGTATTGTACAAATATTTTATAGAATTTTCCTCAATTTGGGTTTGTCTGATGCTTGTCTGGTGGTTAGGGGAGAAAAAAACACAATTTATGGCTTTTGGGGAATAAGACCAGAGTTGAAGTGCTGTTCTCATCCTATCAGATCAAGTGTGCATACTTCAACGTGATTTAACACTGATGATGTTAACATGACCACCTCGCTGAGATAGTGTTGGTCACGTCTCTTCACTCTGAAGTTTTGTTTTTTCCTTTCTCTACTCTGCTCTTTGGAAGCAAATCACTAAGCTCCCCCACACTTAAGGGATGGAGAATTAAATTCTACCTTCTTGAGGGATGGGTAATATAATACAGTTCATTTGGAATTCTCCTGTATTTGAGATTGTCTCTTCTCCATTTTTAAAGTATTCAATCATTTATTCATATCAATAGAAACTCACACATGTTTATAATATACTTTGGGTTATAATCTGATAGTATATTCTGTATTTTGTGGCAGCTTTGGCTATTAGGAACTTTTTCAGGTTGATCCCTTTGACATAATTTCATCGTTTTGTTTTTTTGAGTACTTCCCCAATCATTTCTTAAATATCCAATTATGGGGGCGCCTGGGTGGCACAGCAGTTAAACGTCTGCCTTCGGCTCAGGGCGTGATCCCGGCGTTGGATCGAGCCCCACGTCAGGCTCCTCTGCTATGAGCCTGCTTCTTCCTCTCCCACTCCCCCTGCTTGTGTTCCCTCTCTCGCTGGCTGTCTCTATCTCTGTCGAATAAAAAAATAAAAAAATAAAAAAATAAATATCCAATTATGTTCAATACATAGAAAACAGGTAGAATTCTTGACACCAGAAAGGTCTAATTAAGCAGAAGTTGCTATACCCTAAACATTACCATTAACTTAAATTTATATTTTATTTGTTTGTGTATAGTGCATGCAGATCTTGATATCTGAAAGTATTGAGACCTGTACGAAGATATTACTATGGTTTTTGACATTTACATTATTTCAGAAGTAATTTTAATTTTATTTACAGAGCATGAATTTTATCAATTTTTGAATATATAGCATGCACATTTATGATATTTACTATGATTTTTCCAATGCTTTTAACCACGGAAATAAAATATGTGTGTGTATATATATATATATATATGTGTATATATATATATATATATATATATATTTGGTCACAATAAGATACCTAAAGAGTTATTTGTCAGATAGAGATTTTTTCCCCAAGATACAATTTAGTAAACTAAACTTCATGGCTCTATATCCCTTATATTAAATACATTTTAAAATAAAATAAATAATAACTAATTTTGTTAAAACAATAGTCATTCAATAAAGGTAAAGGGATTTTCCATAAATACTATGCCCAAATCCAGCTCTGCTCTATAAATATTATTACCATTACTTTAGTTTTATTTATAGATTATTCAATATAATTACATACTTATATAAGAATCAAAGAAAAACATAGTATTGTTTCTTTTTTTAATTTTATATAATTTCTCTGTGACTTGCTCTTCCCATTTGTGAAATGGGTGTAACAACATTTCTACCTTGTCAATTTTGGGGAAGATTACTCCTCTTAATACAATTTTTTTTCTTAGGTTAGTGTCTGGCATATAGAATCATATATAAATTTTTTTAAATACACTAAGAATATTTTATAAATATGCATAAAATCTAGTATTTTTTAACCACTGCATTGGATTCCATAGAATGTGTGTCTGTGTGGTTCATTCAAATAATCCTTACAGATGAGTTTTTATATTTGTTTTATTTATTTATTTATTTATTTATTTATTTATTTATTTATTACTATTTAAAATCTCTCTGTCATCATCACTCCTGTGAAAGTTGCTTTGAACATATATGTTGAAGTGTAGAGATGCAAATATGTCGAATTTGATACGTATTGTTAAATAGCCCTCCAACATACATTGGATATATTCTTTCATTTTTTTTTTGTCATGTTGATTGGTAAATAGGGCATTTTTTAATTTTAGTTGTGATTTCATTGATTTCCGTCAAAACTACAACTTTTTATCTATTACTAACAATTAGAACGTCCTGTTCAGTAAATTGTCAATTCTTATTCTTTATTTCATTTCCCATTCAGATGTTTGTATTTTTCTTTTTGACTTGTTATAAATATTTGAAATATTCCCTATCAATCTCTTGGTTTTTCAACTTTTCCTGGGTCAGAAGTTCACAATCCATTGATGTAATCTATCTTTTGCTGTGCATCTCATATTGTGTCTAAGGTGACATTTGCTTACGAAATGTCATAAACTTATTTTCCTCTATTTTCTTCTAATAAAATATTTTTATCTATTTTGTCTTAAATTTTTCAGGAATTTAATTTATTTTGGTAAGTAGTATTTTAAAGATTTGTTATTTTACAAATAGCCAATGATCTCAAAACAGTTTATTGACTGGTTCATTCTTTCTCAAATGTCTCAAAATGCCACTGTTACAGTTAATTCTCACACTGAACTTTTTCTGTAAAACAACTATTTTGTTTTACAATTTTTACAAAGTTATCCTGGCAACCTCCTAACTATTTTTGGCCTTCATTGAGTTTTAGAACCAGTTCATCAGGTTACATGAAAATTACCAATTTCTTAATAGCATTGCACCAAATTTATGTATAAGTAAGGTAGAAATGACATATTACAATAATGAAGATTTCTATATAGAAACATGGTACATTTCTCTATTCAATCAGAGTTTCTACTCATTAGGAAAGTTTTATATTTCTCTTTATATGGGTATTATACATTCTGATTAGTTCTATTCCAATTTATTTTATAATTTTGCTACTATTATGGCTGACAACTTTCTCTTTTATTTTAAATTGGTTTTTGCTGATGCATAATAAACCTATTAATTTTTATGTTAATCTTATATCTGCTCATATTGTTAAATTCTCTTATTTTAATGTTTCTCAATTGATTTTATTGTATTTCCTAGATCATCAAATATCTACATATAATAAAAGATTGTGTTTATATACAATGTAGTGTTTATACTTTTATTTCTCTACCGCACTATTTGTTTAACTAGAAACCTAGTGGCTTTTTATTATTGAATAGTATTAATGAGGGTAGTCATCTTGCCTATGTTACTTAATTTAGATTGCTACTAATACACACACACACACACATATTTTTTCTACTGAGTATTAGTTTTGTTGAAAATCTCTCTTCTCTTTCTCAAACAAATACAAACACACATCAGATGGATATAAAATTTTCACAAATATATTTAGATTTTCAATTGAGATTAATACATATTCTTTTTAATGTATTTATGAATACCTTCACTTCAATATTATTTTAATGTGAATCATTTTGCTACTGCAAGGCACGAGTGGGAAACTCACTTGGCTCTAATACATTATTGTGTTAGTACACCAATGTACTTAGTTAAATAATATTTTATTTAAGACGTACACCTCCACATGGATATATGAGATTGACTTTGGGTGTTGGATTTATTTTGTTGTTTGTTTGCTTGATTTAAAGTTAACCTATGTGTTTTCCTTTATTTTTGTATTTTATGCTGCCCTTACCTAGTTTTGATTATGGGTATATTACTCTTAGTAAATACACTAAATAGCTTTCACCCTCTTCTGTAATCTAAAATATTTTATTCAATTTGGAAATTATCTGTTCCTAATATTTAGACAGTAAGTTCTAATCACACAATTTGGGACTGGTATCTAATATAAGTATAAACATGTGACTTCCTTCTTATATTGTTATGACTTCTCCAATTTTGAGAGGCAAATGTTTAGAATTTCTATAAACAAAAAATATTATCCATTATTTCTAAAATAAGAATATACTTGAGTCGGGATTGGAATAGTTACAGCTTATGTCTTTTTCTAATTTGAAACTCTTGTTATTAAACCCATTGTGTGGGTGTTAAAACCTGAATCCAACCAAAACTGGGTGTAGGGGAGATATGAGAGAGAAAAGCTTTAATTTGGTGAAGATACAATATTGAATACCTCTAAATTATGGCTATTTGTTAATACCTGAGAAGGTCCAAACATAAACTATGGCATCTGTGCACACTTCTATCTAATCTAGAGGTAAGAAAGAGTGATCCAACAAAGCAAATTTGAAGGAGGTGTAAATAAAAACAAATAAACAAAGTTGCTTTCTGCTTACTCCAAACAGACTCCAACTTGCTCCATAAACCAGTTACACTAGTGAGCAGTATTATTAGAATCTTCAGGATACAACTCTTACCACAGTAGGGAAATCTTTATAAATCATTATGAAGTTCATTTATCTCCCCATTGCCTAGCCCTTCCCTCTTTAAGAATAGTACCATTGCCTTACCACCATATCACTATTTAAGTATTTTTTTTCTAAAATGAAGGAACCTTTCAAAATTAATTCAAACTTCTGTCTCTAATGAAACAGATTTTTGATTGACACCTAAAGTCTAAAAATGGCTGCTGTTCTCACCCTGAGCTCAATTCTATTCTTCAACAATTCAGAAAGTACAATCATTCTGCAGTTATATTCCCAGTATCTGGTGCTACCATCTGCTATATAATAGGCACTCAATAATATTTAAAGTATGTCTCACACACACATACTCACACAAAGGTACACACACACAAGAAGATAGATCCATATTAACTTTTTTTCAGATCTCATATGCTGTTGTGTCTTAAGTCATAGTTAAGTTGGAGTAAAACTGTCTCCAATCTATACATCCTACCCTAATTCAACCAGTCTGTAAGCAGAGAACTCCCAAGTGAGCTATGTTAATTTTATTATCCAGTCTTCCCAGAGAAGTAGATAATTGAGATATATTTTCTACTTATTATCTTTGTTATACTGATTTGCAAACAGTAAATTTAGCTAAATTGGAAAAAAAAACTGTTATGTAGAGGTACTGAAACGTGATTTTAAATAAGAGATGGAACTTTAATACATTATCCCCCCCTGTAGAACCCCAGCACATTTTTGCATATGAGGACATAAGGAAATTAGGGCAATTAAGCAACTTGGTAAGAAATAATTTGTGGATTTTTTTTATGACTTTATTAAAGTTCTACTACCAGGAATAAAACACCTAATGTGCTCTAATATATTTTAATTGTATTTTTTATACATTGATTCTTTAGTCTCTACACCATATTTGATACCTCTATGGTCCTAAGGGCAACAATGACTGCTTTACATTTCAGTACATTGAATTTCTTATAAGGTAGTGTTTCTGTAGAGTAAAAGGTAGAGGCATCCTTAGTTTTTTATACCCTTGTTGCCAGGCTTTGTCTATGTTGCTAATAAAGCTAGTAGAATTCTGATGAAGGCAGTAATCTGTAAAGGAATGTTTGGCATCAGATAAAAACACTAACATAGATCCAAACACTGAGGCATATGAATTCCACAGAAAGGACTTGAAAATACTGAGCAACACAATCCCAATGCCATCACCCTTACCACAGTGTGGGAAAAATGAATTATTTCTGAATTTACAGAAATATCCATTTACCATCACCTACCTACTCTCAGTTTTGTCTCACCATCCAGCTCAGAGTGGAGCATAAATTGTTAACAATGAAAAAAAAAAAAAAAAACCTTGAACTGACTGTTAGTTGTCTTGAGTTTTGAAGGGAAACGTGTTTCCAAATGGAAACAAACAGGTGATAGGATATAAGGATGTAGAAGGAGGGTTTTCTCCAAACAGCCTGGTTTCCTTCTGATTCTTGTATGATAACAAATAGACATGCTTACAAAGGGTAAATTTCCAAATGCATGTTAAATTTATAAAAAAATAAAAATAAGGGAGTTTATTTAAGGACAAAACGCAGGAGATTTCTTCTTAATGAAAAAAATGTAATAAAAATCTCTAATATAAAAAAACTCTAACATATATGTTGTCAATAGCCAGCAGATAACTTTTATGCAGTAAAGGAGTATTATTACATGAAACCTATCTTAAACTAAATTTTGTATGGATACTAACATATCCTCCAATATATCCTATGTGGTAAACTATCTTTTATGTCAATACTAACATTATCAACTTGATCATATTTTGAAATGAATTACAGAGGGGTAAAAGGATGTATTAACTCCTATGAATTGCTTCAGCTTAAAAAAAAAAATCACAGGGGCGCCTGGGTGGTGCAGTCGTTAAGCGTCTGCCTTTGGCTCAGGGCATGATCCCAGCATTCTGGGATCGAGCCCCGCATCAGGCTCCTCCGCTAAGAGCCTGCTTCTTCCTCTCCCACTCCCCTGCTTGTGTTCCCTCTCCCACTGGCTGTATCTCTCTGTCAAATAAATAAAGTCTTTAAAAAAAAATCACAGATGATGTCCTTTTCCTGGAACATAAAACACATTTTAAAAATTAGTTGAAATAAAGCTACAATTAAGTTGACACTCAAAGGAAAAACATTCTAATATGAATTCTGGTGACCTAAGTCTCTGCCTCTCTTTATCTCTGTCTTTCTCTCTCCTGCATGTACTTTACTAGTGGACTAAATGAAGAGAATATTAATAATGTTCTCTTAACACAATAAGAGATAAGGCTGAAGTTGTTTATTTTTCTATAATTTTTATTTTCCTTGACTACTTGAATCCAAATAATTTAAGGATATGTGATCTTTGCAAATGAATGACAATTCGCCTTCTAAAAGGTTTCATCAGATCTATGGATTTAGGGATGTGTATGTATGAATAGAGTCCAAGTTCACTGAATACTAATCCCAGCCTTGCTGGTGATTTATGGTGTGAAACTGGGCAAACTGCCTCCCATCTCAGTTTTCTCATCTACTAAAAGGAAACAATAAAGCGCTTCTCCTGAAAGAATTGGGTGTGGTCCAACTAATCAAATATGTTAAAGTATTAGGTAAACACATTTTCATAAATCATGTTCATGAAAGAAGGCCTCTTCTGGAGATTTAGAAGAATTCAAGTGAGTTTTTTTTTTTAAGTTTGCCCTTAATAAATCAACATTTTTGTCCATTCCAGATTCACAGAAATGTACACTTAGTAAGGTCTTAAAACACAAGCTGCTAAACCCACACATTTATAGTGAACTGATCTTTCACAAGGGTGGGGGAGCAAGAATACACAAGGAAAAAGAATAGTCCCTTCAATAAATGGTGTTAGGAAAACTGGATATTTACATGCCAAAGAATAAAATTGGACCTTTATATTATGCCATGCACAAAAACCAACTCAAAGTAGATTTAACAACTTAAATGTATAACCTGAAACTGTAAAACTTCTAGAAGAAAACATAGGTAAAAGGCCTCTTGGTCATAGCAATGATTTCTTGGATATGAACCAAAGCATAGGCAACAAAAGCAAAAATAGACAAATGGGACTACATCAAACTAAAGTGCTTCTACACAGCAAAACAAACCATCAACAGAGTGTAAAGCTAACCCATGAAATGTAAGAAAATACTTGCAAATGATACATGTCAAAAAGGTTTAATATCCACATGAAAAAATGTTCAATATCACTGAACATCAGGGAAATGCAAATCAAAACCACAGTGATGTATCTCCTCACACCTGTCAGAATGGCTAAAAGAAAAAAGACAAGAAATAAGGCGAGGATGTGGCAAAAAAGGAACCTTCTTCATGCATTGTTGGTGGGAATATGAACTTGTACAGCTGTTGTGGAAAACAGTATGGAGATTTCTCCAAAAATTAAAAAACAGAAATATAATATGATCCAATAATTATAGTACTGAGTATTTACCTGAAGAAAATGAAAGCACTAATTCAAAAATATATATGCACTTCTATGTTTATTGCAGCATTATTTACAATAGCCAAGATATAGAAGCAACCTAAGTGTCCATTGATCAGATGAATGGATAAAGAAGAAGTGGTATATCTATATCCCATATTATGCAGCCATAAAAAGGCTAGGATCTTGTCACTTGGGACAAAATGAATGGACCTAGAGGATATTATGCTAAGTGAAATAAGTCAGACTGAAAAAGACAATTACCATATGATTTCACATACGTGGAATCTAAAAACCAAAACAAATGAATAAACGAACAAAAAGCAGAATCAGACCTAGAAATACAGAGAAGAAACTAGTGGTTACCAGAGGGGAGGGGGCTAGAAGGATGGGCAAAATGGGTGACGGGGAGTAGGAGATACAAGCTTCCAGTTATAGAATAGGAAATAATAGGAATACAAGTTATAGCATAAGGAATATATAGCATAAGGAATATAATGACACTGTAATAGCATTATATGGTGACAATGGTAGCTATATTTATAAGCACAACAATGTATAGAGAAGTTAAATCACTATGCTGTGCATCTGATACAGCTATACTAAAAAAATGTTTTTAAATATACAGGACTAGAGGATGTAAAGAGAGAAAAGGTAGGAAGAAAGAAATTCAGGAGATGGAGAATATGGAATAGTTCTAAGCATAACCATTGTATTTAATTAAATTTCAGTTATAGGGATTTCGAAAATCTTAGCTGATTCCTAAATGCTATAGACACTTAAGTCTTGTGTTTTAAGTGCTGAATAACAAAATTAACCTTAAAAACGGCTTAATATTCAAAATATATAAGGAACTCCCAGAACTCAATAGCAAAAAAGCAAAAACCTAATTAAAGAATGGATGACATACCTGAATAGATATTTTTCCAAAGAAGACATACAAATGGGCAACAAGTATATGAAAAGACCCTCAATTTCACTAGGCATCAGGGAAATACAAATCAAAACCACAGTGAGATATCACTTCACACCTCTTAGGATGGCTATTATCAAAAACACAAGATAACAAATGCTGTCAAGGATATACAGAAATAGGAACCCTTGTATACTTTTGGTGGGACTATAAATTGGTGCAGCCACTATGGAAAACTAATAGAAAGTAGAGGTTTGAGGTTCCTCAAAATATCAAAAAATAGAGCTACAATATGATCCAGCAATGCCACTTCTGAATATTTATCCAAAAGAATTGAAATCAGGTTCTCAGAGTGATATTAACACTCACATGTTCATTGTAGCTTTATTCCTAATAGCCATGATTTGGGGAGGACCCCTAAATATCAACAGATGAATGTATAAAGAAAATATGGTATATACATACAAAAGGATATTATTCAGCTTTAAAAAAATAAGGAAATTCTGACATTTATTACAAATGGATGAACCT
Source organism: Ailuropoda melanoleuca (assembly GCF_002007445.2). Taxonomy (NCBI): domain Eukaryota; kingdom Metazoa; phylum Chordata; class Mammalia; order Carnivora; family Ursidae; genus Ailuropoda; species Ailuropoda melanoleuca. Next base: position 123,850,865 of record NC_048220.1, on the reverse strand, counting down.
AGAGAATGTTATGCTAGGTCAAGTCAGGCACAACAGAACAAATACTGTATGACCCCACTTATAGCAGGAATCTAACAGTAAAGCTCATAGAAACAGAATCCAAGGGTGGTTACCAGGGTTCAGAGGAGGAAGAATTGGGGAGATATTGGTCAAAGGGTATATAGTTTTAGTTATACAAGATAAATAAGTCCCAGAGCTCTGCTGTACAGGATAGTGCATATAGATAACAATACTATATATTGCAAACTTTGTTAAGAGGTTAGATCTTTTGCTAAATGGTCTTATCACACACACACTCACACACACACACACACACACAAGGAAGGGAAACTTTTATTTTACTTTTTAAAGATTTATTTATTTGAGAGAGAGAGAGAAAGAGAGAGGGGGAGAGAGAGAGAGCACGAGCACGGGAGAGAGACCGAGGGAGGAGAGAAATCCTCAAGCAGACTCTCCCTGAGTGCAAAGCCCGACACAGGGCTTGATCCAAGGATCCTGAGATCATGACCTGAGCCAAAATGAATCAGTGCCCCTGGAGGGGAAACTTTTAGCCAGAATGGCTAAGTTTATAGCATTGTTTATGGTGATTGTTTCACTGGTGTATACTTATCTTCAAACTCATAAAATATATACATTGTACAACATTTCTGCATGTCAATCATGGCTTGATAATAAACAAAAAAAGACACAAGCTGGGGCGCCTAGGTGGCGCAGTCGTTAAGCGTCTGCCTTCGGCTCAGGGTGTGATCCCGGGGTTCCGGAATCGAGTCCCTCATCGGGCTCCTCCACTGGGAGCCGCTTCTTCCTCTCCCACTCCCCCTGCTTGTGTTCCCTCTCTCGCTGGCTGTCTCTCTGTCACAAAAATAAATAAAATCTTAAAAAAAAAAAAGACACAAGCTAAACATTTGTCCCCTGTAGATATATCCATACACATATCTATGCTCCAAGCTGAGAGCTGTTACTGACCCAGGAGGGTTAAACTTCAGTGCGGGATGCCAAGTAATTAGATAAGTGACATTAGACCATCATTTATAGTCCTGTGCAGTCATGAATGACAATGTCAGCTGAAACAAGGACAAATGAATGAAAACCAGCAGTTCATAGAAGCCCCTGAACAGCACAGCACCTACAAAAAAGTTAACCTAAATGCCAGACCAGCATAGAATTCCAATAGAATTTTGAAACAATTATTGGCTATTTTTTTCTAGCAGCAGTCAGTACGAATAAGACTGAGCCAAGTCAATAAGCTCACAGTAAATGTTATTTTCCCATATTTGCCCTTTTAGGGAAGAAAATTACAGTAATAGCTATCTTTATCAGAAGAGTGTAAACATGTCCTATCAGAGAAAATGCTATCATTTAACAGTGGCTTAAACTGTTCATGGTTATCCCATTCAAGTAACAAGCACAGTTTTCTATTCATTGTTGAGGGTCTATGATTTTTCCCTTTTTAAATTTTCATTAAATATTTTAAATAACTAAATATTTATATCTCTAATTTAAAAAAGTCCTGAAACACTTTGTAGTCCAGACAATTGGCTTGTTTTCTTTAACTTGTCTTTGCTTCGTATTTAAATGACAAATGTCTATATACTTAAAACACATCAAATTAGATTTTTAAAAGGTTCTAAAAAGCATGTTTCAATGGATTTTTCTATTTTAAAATAATTTTATAGCATAAATATTTTCTCAAATTAAAAACACAATTTAGGAAATAATGCTTTTAGGCCCGTGTAAAATAAACTTTAATGTGCTCCCATTTAGTACGGTTAATTTTAAAAAATCAATAAATTAAGATTTAGATAAACAAAAATTGTATTATATGTATAAAATAGTTTATACAATTTATTTATTTAGAAAATGCAATATAATTAAATTTATAAAATGATGTATGGTATCATTATATAAAATAATATTGGCCAAACATGTGCTTATTTTTTCATACAAATAATGCCACTTATACCTCACAATAAATAGTAAGTATACAATTGTGGTGATTATTTTATATAATATAGTTTGTCATCACTGCCTAGCAAACCACTGCAAAACACAGTAGCTTAAAACAAGAAGATTCATTATTGCCCATGAGACTACAAGTCAGCTTAGTGGTTCTGCTTATCTCCTCTGGGTGAAACTGATCTCAGTTGGGTTTGCTCACACATCTATCTACAATAAGCCAGTGGGTCAGACGGGATTGGCTGGTCTAGCTTGGTCTCACATGGATAATTCAATGGCCCTGTTTCCCTTCTTCCAGTGGACTTGGCCAGACTAGTTTTCTTGTGGAGGAAGGAGTCTGTGACAGTGAACCAAAGCACTGTATTTCAAGACCTACTCTCAGACCTGCTGCACCATCTCTTCTGCCATGCTCCAGGGGCCAAAGTAAGTAATAGGTCTGTTTAAATTCAGAGTGGGGGAAGAAACACCACTTCTTCTTTTTTTTTTTTTTTTTTTTTTTTTTTGGTAAAGATTTTGTTTATTTATTAGAGAGAGAGAGAGATCACAAGTAGTCAGAGAGACAGGCAGAGGGAGAGGGAGAAGCAGGCTCTCTGCTGAGCAGAAAGCCGGATTCTGAGCTCAATCCCATACCCTGAGACCGTGACCTGAGCCAAAGGCAGACGCTTAACTGACTGAGCCACCCAGGTGCCCCCGAAACCCCACTTCTTGATGGAAGGAGCTGTAAGGTCACATTGAAGGACCATATATAGGGTAAGGGAAAGAATTGAGGCCACTTTTACAATCATTTGGTCATAATGGCTAAATTCAAATAAGGAAACTGAAAGAAATAGAGAAATTTGAAAAATGTCAATAGTAAAATTTTCAACTACAACCTAAGTGTTCCGATTTTAAGTATAAAAGCATTACATGTCTGTAAGATTTTTCAATATGTCCTCAAAAATACTTTAAACAAAACCCAGTATCAATTGCCAAAATGGAATAATAAAATAACATCCTATATTAAATTATTGTTAGCACCACAGTGTGAGATGAGATTTAAAGAAAAAAAAAAAAACTCCATCAGAATACTTACCATATAGGTTATTAGAAGAGTGGAAAGTATACACAACAAAAGGACTTCAGCACAAACAATCTCAGTATCAGCAGTGTCCTGCTGCGAGAATACAATTATAATAATTTTTACTTCATTAATCTGCAAACCTAATTATTTTCACAAAATATCCCAGCAGTTTCAACCTACTTCTTGTAAATATTTATATCTTAAAGAAATAGTTGGTTTTTTCTTGTAACTTCATTACTCCCATAAAGCATACATTAAGTGGACAAAAGTGTAAAATAAATTGTATAAAACCTAATTGGTTCTAATCGGGTAAAAACAAATTATATCTTAGAGTAAATCTAACTATTTATATAGTCAAAATCCTCAAGATGTGATGGTCTCTATTACCTGACTGGAAATTACACACCCTGTAGAAAACCCAGGTATATTTCAGCTGGAAGTATTAGTGAGTGATCTTGGGGAGGAAGGTAAACTGTAGGATACAGAACTTTATTTTGCAGAGGCATGGCATTAACACACATTTTCCAGAAGCTGTAAAGTTCAGTGTCACACAATATGTTGGTTACCTACTACGACATTACAAAGCACACAAATGTTTGCTTACTTAACAGCTACCTATTTGGCCTACAATTTTTTGGTTTAGGAATTTAGGCTAAACTCAGCAGGAATGTTCTTCTGCTAAAGAGTGGGATCCCTTAAGATTTGTGGTTAGCTAAGGTTTGCCTGTGAGTTCTCTTTTGCTACGGTGGCTGGGCTCTCTCAGATGTATGTATATGGAACCTCAGCGGGAACTTCTGGCTAACTCAACTCCAGTCCATGGAATCTTTCTTCCCCCAATTCCCTAGTTTGAGTGTATTCAGATGAAAGGAAGGAGTGAGAAAAAAAAAAAAAAAGCAAGTGGAAATGCATGCGGCCTTACAAGTTCTGTGCTTGGAACTGGGATCCCTAATTACTAGCTCAATGTATTGCCCAAAGAAATCACAAAGTCAGGACTGATAAAGGGGGTTAAAAAAATTACAGTCCACTTGAGAAGAGTTTCAGGCACATTACAGAATGCACTGATACAGACAGAAGGGGTTTGTGGCCAGTTTTGCAAACAATCCTCTATAAAACGATAGTTCACAATTTTTTGACAGTTATGATAGAGGATAGTGAGATGGTAGATAGAGGTCAGGGATGCTTCTAAGCACCTTACAATACACAGGACAGTCCCTCACAACAAAAAATTATCAAACCCAAAATATCAATAGTTCGGAGGTTGAGAAACCCTGATATAGGTAGCATGACTCCAAATTATTCTGTTCTGGATACATAATAGATCTATAATACAACCTAAGAATGCATTACTTTAATTTATTTTTGGTACTCAGAGACTTGAATAGCACATATATATTGCATTAACTCTGTTTTCATTAATTTAATTGTTCTGCCACCACATTACACACCTATTTTCATTTCTTACATATTCCTTTCCAGATATTCTTACAGGTAGGCATATTTTAATTGACAAAAAAATTTACTTTGCATCTGTTGTTCTTTTCCCAAAATTGTAATAAAAGGTTTCTAGGTTCCTATATAACCTTCAAAATTAAAATAGACCTTAATAATCTTAATATTCATTAATCTGCTCTTGTCCAATCTAATCCAATTGATTCTAGATATTTTGTCATTCTAAATAATAAGTTTATACATAAACAAATTTCCATATATATATATAGAGAGAGAGAGTTATTTTAACTTTTTTTTTTTTTGCTTAGGATAAATTATACTTGGGATTGTAAATTAAAGCATAAAAACAGTTTTATGATGCTTGAGAAACATTGTCAACTTGATTTCCATTGAGTTAAAGACCTCACCTCCACCAATGTGTGTATATATATACTTTATTCCAAGATTTATAGCATTGATTATTATTATATTTATAATTTTCCCTAATCTGCAATGCAAAAATGTATCATGTGGTTGCTTAATTTGCAAGTGTCTAGCCATTAGTAAATTTGAATATATTTTCTTATATCTCTTTATAGCTAAGGGACTATGGCAGATTACTTAACCTTGATAAACCCATCAAACATAGATAAAAAGAATACATACTTCAGATTAAGTCAAAAAGTACATGTAGAGCACTTAGCCCAGTGCCTGAAAAATAGTGTTCAATAAATGTTGACTTTAACTGTTTAAGTTAATAATATTTTAAAATAATTCTCTCTTGTGTATTTTTTCCTTGGTCTTTATCCATTTGTCTAAAGCAAGCATAATGTTCTTTTATCAATCTGCATGAATATTTCAATACATTTAAGATATGAACTCATTTTTTCATAATTACTCTAAAATACTATTTTTTCACTTTCTTTTCTATACATGAAATCTTCTGGAGAGTATAATCATATTATTTCCATCAATGAACGCCGAACTTATACAAAGCAGATGTCACAGGGTAAAGTACACACCACTATGATAAAATGGTAATTTTAAAGATGCTTATGTTCCATACCAATCTCCAGAATTTCATCTTTAGGTATGGTCTTGTCTTATTTACTACTTCTATCAATGGCATAGATCCCATACTGATTAACTTTGTGCTTGACATGAAACTAGGAAGTTAGATATAATTTAGATGTTAGATTTTGGATACAAAATGATCTTGACAAGCTGAAATGATGTGCCAAATAAAATTCAATTTAACAAAGATTTATTGAATGTCAGGAATGTGCAAGATATTGTGTTTAGTATAAAAAGCTATTTGTACTGAACTCTAAATAAGCCAGTTGCACATTATGAAACAAGAATACTATTTATGTCTATATGGGTTCCAAACATAAATTAATTAACTTAAGGCAACATTCTTTCAGGCTGCATTATATAAACTATATTTACCCAGGGCAGAATAATTCAGAGTCCCATTCTCTATATCAGGGTTTCTCAACCTTGGCACTATTGACATTTGGACTGAATAATTCTTTGAGTGCTTTCATTGTGCATTGTAGGATTTTAGTTGCATCTCTGTCCTCTGGATACCAGAACCACCCCTCACAGTGTCAACCCAAAATCTCTCCACACATTGCCAGATGTCCCCTGAAGAGTTCAATGACCCTGGTTGAGAACCACTGACATATAAGTACATCAGCCCACTTTGATACCACTCTTAAAAAGAGACATTAACAGATTAGGTAAGAACCAAAATGGCAGGGGACCTCATACACATGTTAAAAGAGGAATGTTTTTTCATTGTTGTCCTCTTAATGGGCTTGTCTAGAAAACAAAAGCTTCCCAAACTGCTTAAAATCTTCAAACACTTTTTTTTTAAAATTTGTTTGTATTTGTTACAACCTTTTAAAACAGAATATGACTTGAGCAATACATTTCCACTCACAAAACTTGTGGAGTTACTTCTTGAAATTATAAGCCCATTTAGGCACTTTGTAAAGCTGTTCGAACACTTTTTATATGAAATTGCTATCACACGGTAGTTAATCTACAGTCACCTTCTGTGTTCCTACTAAATGCCAGGCTCTGGGCATACGGGGCTGGATACAGGAGCTTCTGTGCCTTAGGGGTGTTAGACTCCAACGGAAAGACCAGTCATTAAACAATTACTTGTCAACACATATCTAATCAACTTCAATTGTGCAAAGTGCTCTTTATGAGAAATATCCTGTACCATGAGGAAACATAACAGAATATTTTAGCCTAAACTGTGGATTTAGGAAAGGGTTTCTAGAGAGAAAATGGTGTTCAATTTGATATTGGAAAGAATGAGTTTGAAATCATGGCGTAGGGACAGGACCATTCCAAGCAAAGACAACCACACACATGACAGTCCACAATGGACCTCGGAAAACCCAAATGGCTCAAATACAGTGAGAGAGGCAAAGAGTAGGGCAGCAGGACTGCAGATCATGCTGAATGTTTTGAGGGCATGTTGGGATTTCAGATTTTAAAATAATTAAAAACCATTAAAGTGTTTTAAGGAGAGAAGAGACATAATTGTATTTTCTTCTTCAAAGACTCAGACAGCTGTGTTTTGTGAAGCCCTGGAAGGTAACTAAGAACTATGGGTAGAAAAGGAACCGATTTCCAGCTGTCACCCTGTACTTGCTAGAGTGATCAATATACCAGGGCCAAAATTCCCATATGCAGCACTTATCGATGATATAAGTGGTTTTGAAAATGGTCCATGTTTTAAGAAGCCTTTGTATCCTCAACAAAAATGTTTGTTCTGATTTTTAAATGTTCTGCGTTTTTTTCTTTATAATAATTAATGACCTTGTAAGAGGTTGTAAAGCCAACATTGATCTATTTTAATAGTGTTGAAATTGGTCATTCTGTTCTAAAAGAATATCTGATATCATTGCTTAAAAACACTTTTCTTTGCCTAAGCTATTCTTATGCACACATCAAAAAGGACTTTGGTTTTAAATCCATGGAATTTTATCCATGTGTAATTGCATCTGATTATGCTTTTGTCAATACAAAATTTGAGAGCAAATAAGTAAACATTCAGCAATATTAGTAAATGTCCTTCTATTTCTCCTTGCTACTATGGATTTAGTTAAATAACAAGCTTGCACACATGAATTTATATATAATTTTATGTATGTACATATGTGCATATATGTGCATGTTTCTACACATACTGTAGTTTTCACATACCAATATGAAGCTATGTATTATGTATTTCTGTATTGTATTTCTACATAAAAGTAATTTCACTAAAACTTTTTTCAGACAAAGTTGTGACTACATGCTCTAATTGAGCAAAAATTTCTAACTTTTTTGATTCAGAATATATAACCAAATGAGTATTGCCACAAATATCACTGGTAAAGTTCATTCAGCTTTAAATCTCATTCATCTTTAAATCGTAATTCGTTTAGCACAATGGCAGCATCAGAATTCCCAGGCTTAGTCTCATTCACAACTATTCCTGTTTGAAATAATCATAATTTCCCTAAAACAAAAAGTTTCAACAGAACTTTATAATCTACTAATCCCACCAAAAATATAGATGCCTTCTCTACTTAGAATCTTATAGACAAATGGCAGACTATTCACTTACTTTTGAACTTTCCTCTAACTGTTGGGAAGAGAGCTAGGGTGTTAGCATCAAGGACAAGAAAGAGTAAACCCCCAGTCTCACCACTTATGAATCATGGAAGAATGGGCAAATGATCCATAGTTTCTCACCTTTAAAATAATATTGTCTTAGTGTATAGAGTTCTCATGAGGAAGAGGATGTTAGCAAAGTGCATTTATTACACAATCAAAATTATTTTTTTTCCTCTTATAGATAGAAATTTTATTTGTAGCATCATTAACAGTTGGCTAGCCAACTGTCTTGCCATCTTAGAATAAAATGTAAGACGATGGAAACATGTCATCCTGAAAACTAATTAAAAGGTACCAACCAGTATATTATTATCCAACTTACTTCAGTCTTTTCACTCCCATCAATCCAGAAATAAAATATTATAGTAACATGATAGATAAGTAGAGGCAGATTGTACCCATACTGTGAAGCAATGAAAAGTTTTTCTGATGTTATATCCAATTTTGAGATATGTGCCCACATTCAACCAGGACCACTGTCTAGACACCTGCATTGTCATTCAGGTAATCCTGTTGGTTTCTCATACATTTCCTTCTGAATCTGTTTTTGTATCTTCATCACTTTCACCACGACTAAGTGTCCAAACTCCTGATGTTGCTTTTCCTCTCTTCCTGCTCCTCCAACTGGCATTCCACAAGTTACCACTGTAACAGGAATTTCATCTTGGGGGGAAATATAGACATGTGCTTCCCAACTATGCCACCACACAGATGAGAAAGCTGAAGTATCAACAGAGCATCTCCCGTTAGTCATTTGTTGACAGCTTTTCCTAGGGGCCATTATTTCTTCTATATTCTCAGCATACCATATGGAAGCAAAGAAGGTTTGACTACCAGAGAAAAATCCTCAGGCAAAGAAAAGTGGGTGCTGGCAATTGGAAATCAAGTTGAAAGTGTAAAAGGCCAAAGGGTTTGGGCCAGGTACCAACAGCATCTGCTTCAGAATTAGAAAAAAAGTTTCATGATATATTATATTACACATGCATGCACACACACACACACCCTCACACACGCATGTATACATACTACAGGGTATATACCAGAACTTTCCCTTTCTTTACACAGAAAATGAGGCAGAATTACTCCATATATAAAAAATAAGGTACCAAGGAATTCAGAATTTCAGTTAAACTATCTATTTAAATAAATGTTTTATTTATGTCCAGCTTTGCCCCCTTTCATATTTAGTTTTAATAACACAAAAGTAGGTGCTTTAAGTTGATTGGAATGTATATCAATCTGACCCTGAAGATGCTGAAGACATTTAGGTTATGGAAATATTCTCAATATTGGTAAAGTGTAGGCCATGTAATTTAATGAATTCTCACTTGTAAACTGATTTTGAAAGCTCCAGGCCAAGAAGACAATTTCCATGGAAAGTACAGGAAGAAGTTAATGAAGCAAAACAGGTAATTGCTCTGGTGCAGACAAGAAAAACGGCTTCTAAACTCCCTGATATGATTGAACATACACTGACATGAAACATTATTTAATTAATATTTGCTTTGGGTTGAGACAGAATTGATGATGAGACTCAATACAATAAATCTACAATGCTTAAATTTTCTTAAATTTCTAATACATCATAATTTGGCTAAGCAATTTGGTGACGTTAACCTTTCACCACATTTAAAGATATATTGATTTTGAATCAATAGTGAATAGGAGCAATATATTCACTAAATTTGGGAAATAAATTGTTCTTCGTGCATTTTGAAAGAACTTAGAAAACCTATAAGGTAACCCTCTTCATACTTAGTTTATTCACAGTGAAAACTGCTTGTATTTTCTTTTCAACATATAGTATAATGACTTTTATGCCTTTTTATAAAAACAATGATCAAAGATGTCAGTTTTCTTTGTAGATGTAGATGTCACTGTATCTAATTTTATTAATCTGCATTTCTTTTAAAATATTCCATAATTTAGACACTACACTTCACAATTAGTGACAAATTTACGAATCAACTACAAACACACTAACAAGCAGAATTTATAAACTATATGTTCACACTCACCTATTTCCATATAAGTATTAAGTTACATAGATTAATTCATATTCTTTGCTACTTATATAACAAGATACACTTTGGGGTCACTAATATTTTTAAAATCATAATTTTTAGGAAGCTGTACATCCTTCTTTTTCTTTTTTGTTTAGTGAATGCATTCTCATCATTTTTATGAGCCTTATAATATTTTATATATGTAGGAATTCACATTACAAATTCATATATAATTTTAGAACACCTGGCATAGACCTTAATTTCAGCAGATAAATACATTGTAGATAATGTGGAAGAAAACCTAATCACTCTAAATTGTAGCTCATAAATCATGTTACAGTGATATTTCTTTGAATAAACTAATAAAATTAATAGAGGAGGAGTTACAATGGCAGAGTAGTAGGGGGGCCCTGAGCTTGCCTCTCCCTCAAACACAGCTAGATCAACATCCAACTATATTGAACAACTAGGAATAAGATCTGAGGATAAAGAAAGCAATCTGTACCGTTGGAGGGAGAGAATGTGGCAGATTCGAGGTTCAGAGCCATGAACTGGGGGAGAGGAAAGCCTTGGGACCACAAAGGGGAAAGAACCCTTTCTGAGGAACAGTCAGGGAAAGGGCTAGAACAGGAGAGAATATAGGGATCACACAATCAGCTGCTGTGAGGACATCCCCTGAGTCGCACTGGGAGAGTTCACTCCCCTTCCCAGCATACATTTGGAAGAGTGTATTTTGCCTCTCCAAGGACAGGGGCCAGCTGGGAGCCATTGAATGGCCCTTAGGAGCAGGGACAGAGGTGTGTTTAAAGGGCACATAACCTTGAAGCACCTTTTCACTGAAAGCCACAACAGCTTAAACCACCATGTGCACACTGAGCGGTTGCTTTTCTGGGACAGACCTGAGCAGAGTGCAGAGACACGAGCAGAACGCAGATAACCTGGTCCCTGCTTTTCCCAGTCTGCCACAATAGACACAAGACTCTGTGTGACTGCTTTTCTTTTTTTTTTTTTTTAATGATTTTTTATTATATTATGTTAGTCACCATACAGTACATCCCCGGTTTCCGATGTAAAGTTCAATGATTTCATTAGTTGCGTATAACACCCAGTGCACCATGCAATACGTGCCCTCCTTACTACCCATCACCAGTCTATCCCATTCCCCCACCCCCATCCCCTCTGAGGCCCTCAGTTTGTTTCTCATAGTCCATAGTCTCTCATGGTTCATTCCCCTTCTGATTACCCCCCCTTTCTTTATCCCTTTCTTCCCCTACCGATTATCCAAGTTCTCATGTTGAGAATTCGTTCTTTCTGATAGCTGAGTAATATTCCATTGTATATATGGACCACAGCTTCTTAATCCAGTCATCTGTTGAAGGGCATCTCGGCTCCTTCCATGATTTGGCTATTGTGGACAATGCAGCTATGAACATTGGGGTGCATATGGCCCTTCTCTTTACTACGTCTGTATCTTTGGGGTAAACACCCAGTAGTGCAATGGCTGGGTCATAGGGTAGTTCAATTTTTAACTTTTTAAGGGACCTCCACACTGTTTTCCAGAGTGGCTGTACCAACTTGCATTCCCACCAACAATGTAGGAGGGATCCCCTTTCTCCACATCCTCTCCAACAATTGTTGTTTCTTGCCTTGTCTATTTTTGCCATTCTAACTGGCATAAGGTGGTATCTCAGTGTGGTTTTGATTTGAATTTCCCTGATGGCTAATGATCTTGAACATTTTTTCATGTGTCTGTTAGCCATTTGTGTGTCTTCATTGGAAAAGTGTCTGTTCATATCTTCTGCCCATTTTTTGATTTGTTTTTTGATTTGTTTATTTGTTTCTCACGCATTGAGTTTGAGAAGTTCTTTGTAGATATTGGATACCAGTCTTTTATCTGCAGCATCATTTGCATATATATTCTCCCAATCCTTGGGCAGCTTCTTAGTTTTTTTAACTGTTTCCTTCACTGTGCAGAAGCTTTTTATCTTGATGAAGTCCCATAAGTTCATTTTATCTTTTCTTTCTCTTGCCTTGGAGATGTGTCATGAAAAAGGTTGCTTTGGCTGATGTAGAGTTTGCTGCCTATGTTCTCCTCTAGAATTTTCATGGATTCTTGTCTCACATTGAGGTCTTTCATCCATTTGGAGTTTATTTTTGTGTATGGTGTGAGAGAGTGGTCAAGTTTCATTCTTTTGCATGTAGCTGTCCAATTTTCCCAGCACCATTTATTGAAGAGACTGTCTTTTTTCCACCGGATGTTTTTTCCTGCTTTATCAAAGATTAGTTGCCCAAAGAGCCGAGGGTCCATTTCTGGGTTCTCTATTCTGTTCCATTGGTCGATGTGTCTGTTTTTGTGCCAGTACCATGCTGTCTTTGTGATCACAGCTTTGTAGTACAGCTCGAAATCCGGCANTCCGGCATTGTGATGCCCCCAGGTTTGTTTTTCCTTTTCAACAGTTCCTTGGAGATTTGGGGCCTTTTCTGTTTCCATACAAATTTAACGACTATTTGTTCTAGTTCTTTGAAAAATGTCCTCGGTATTTTGATCAGGATAGCATTGAAAGTGTAGATTG
>NC_048220.1:123742888-123838061 GCF_002007445.2 Ailuropoda melanoleuca | reverse complement strand
CTTCTTCTTTAAAGATTTTATTTATTTATGTGGCAGAGAGCCAACCAGCAAGAGAGGGAACACAAGCAGGGAAGTGGGAGAGGAAGAAGCAGGCTCCCAGCGGAGAAGCCCGATGAGGGACTCCTTTCTGGAACGCCAGGATCACGCCTTAAGCCAAAGACAGGCGCTCAATTTCTGCACCACCCAGGCGCTCCAGGATGTGGGCTTCTTGATTTTTCAGCCTGCCTTCTGGGGGAGGGGCCTGCTGCGCCAATACTCAGGCAACCCTGTTTGGGTAGAGTCTCTGTGTCCCCTGCGAGCGGGGATGGCGGTGGGCACACTGTGAGCCAGTATTTCCAGGCTTTTGTTTTCTGGCAGCTTTCCCTAGTGGTTTGCTGTGCTTCCTCTGAGAGTCAGAGCAGCAGTGGCCGAATCTCAGCCTCTGTCTCAGAACAGAGGGATAGCAGCCCGGTCTCCACTGATGTTCTGGCCACTTTAACTCTGTTACTGTTGTTGCTGCTCAACCCTGCAGCATACTGGAATGTGCACCCCACACCCGGCGTCCCAGTCCTCACTTCCAGGGCCAGTGCGTCTCTGTCCTTTGTGTTTCTAATGCGGTCAGCGGCCAGCCGCCAGCCGTTCTGCGCGTGCTCCCAGAGCTTCCGGTCTCAGTCTGGATCCCATGAACACACGGGGATTCTGGAGTTCCGTGAGATGCCTGGTGGCACGCGCTCCCGGCTCACGGTCTCAGTCTGCTGTCTCGCGGGTGCCAGTCCGCGAGTCCGCCTGCTCCCCCTGCAGATGGCTACTGCTTATCGGTGCCTGAACATGGCGTCTCCCTCCCCCTTCCATTTATCTTCCGATATCTGTGTGTGGTTTCATGCCTCCCCGCTTTGTACCTCAATACTCAGCGCTAGACATGTTCATTTGTAGAGATCCAGATGTATCTTCCTGTGTCTCAGGCTGATTCCGTGGATGTTCAGGCTGGTCTGGTATCTATCCAGCTCGACTCAGGGGACTGGCTGAAAAAGGGGTCCCCTACTCCTCCTCCATCTTACCTCCCTCCTTCGGGACTGCTTTTCTGAGACAGGATGGTGTTGGGCACAACTCAAGCTTCTCCTCTAGGCAAGGGGAGTGGGTCTGCATCTTGCCAGGCCCTTTAAATCTTAGAGTTTTGAATCCCAGCCACTGGCCAAAAATAAAATGCAGGAGATCTGTGGTTCCAACAGCCTGGGAACAGACAGGTTAAGGTCAGGGATCTAATGAAAGCCCAGGACACAGGAAACTGTTTGCTTTTCGGTGAGGGCCTCATGAACAGTGGTGGCCAGGAGTTCCCCTTCCCAGGGAGGAGACGGTGGGGTGAAACCATCTTCCTCCCCACCACCCCACCCTCTGCCCCTCTCACCAGCACAGTAGGACTTAGAGAGAAACACAGCACCTCCAGTGGAGGCTGGAGTCCTTTCACTAAACCCCACCCCCCGCACCTGGCAGGGGCATCTTTACAAGGGCAAGTTGGCTTGTGAGCCAGCCCAGGAGGATGCTCCCTCAGAAGACCAACACAGACCCCCTGCATATACCAAGTCTGTTGATTAAAAAGTTCTCCAAAACATCAGCTTCTGGTGGAAATAGGACCAGGCTTCCTTTTTTTTTTTTTTTCTAATTTTTTATTTTTTTATTTCTTATTTTTTACTTTTTTTTAAAATCTTTTACATATTTTTTCCTTTTTTTCTCTTTCTCTTTTAGCTTTTTGGGGGTTATCAGGCTTATAATTTTTTCTTCATTTCTTGGTTTATTTTTTTCCTTCTCTTATTTTTTGGATCAGGCTTCTTTTTTCTTTTCTTTTCTTTCTTTACTCTCTTCTCCTTCTTTCTTATTCTTTGGAATCAGGCTTATAGTTTTTTGGTATTGTTTGTTGGAACTTTTGTTCCTTTTCCTTTTTCTTGTCTCGGACCAGGCTTTTTTTTCTTTTTTCTTTTTTCTTTTTTTCTTTCCAGGCTTATCTTAACAAACAAAAAAAAGCACACCTAGTTAAAGGTCCAAATGCTACCCACTACAAGCAAGGAGGAACTCTGTAGTGGATGGAGCAGTGGGAAAGAGCAGCCAAAATGCAATAGCAGAGTGTACACAGCATACACCAGAAACACTTCCTGAAGTTTTTGCTGTTGTTGTTGTTATTGTTGGTTTTGTTGTTATTTTTTTCTTTCCATTCTTCTTGTCTTTTCTGGACAAATGACAAGATGGAAAAATTCACCCCAAAAGAAAGAACAGGAGGTAGTACTCACAGCCAGGGATTTAATCAATATGGATATAAGTATGACATCTGAACTAGAATTTAAAACAACCATTATAAAAATAGTAGTTGGGCTTATAAAAATAGCAGTTGGGCTTTAAAAAAGCATAGAAGACACTCTGCAGTATCCCTTACTGTAGAGATAAAAGAACTAAAATCTAGTCAGGCCAAAATTAAAAATGCTATAACTGAGATGCACTCCCAAGTGGAGACCACAAAATGAGTATGAATGAAGCAGAAGGGTGAATCAGTGATATAGAAGATAAATTTATGGAAAATAATGAAGCTGAAACAAAAAGGGAAAGAAACAAAAGTAGACAGGGAACTCAGCAGTTCTATAAAGCAAAATAATATCCATATTATAGAAATCCCAGAAGAAGAGCAGAAGCAAAGGGCAGAAGGTTTATTTAAACAAATTAGTTGAGAACTTCCCTAATCTGAGGAAGGAAACAGGCATTCAAGTCCAATAGGCACACAGAACCCCCCTCAACATCAACAAAAATAGGTCAACACCATGACATGTTATAGTGAAACTTGCAAATTACAAAGATAAAAAGAAAATCCTGAAAGCAACTCAGACAAGAGGTCCTTAACCTACAAGGGAAAACACATAAATCTGGCAGCAGACATGTCCACAGACACCTGGCAAGCCAGAAAGGACTGGCATGATATATTCAGCATTCTAAATGGGGAAAATACGCAGCAAGAATACTTTATCCAGCAAGGCTGTTATTCAGAATAGGAGAGATAAGAGTTTCCAAGACAAACAAAAACTGAAGGAAGTCATGAACACTAAAGCAGCCCTTCAAAAAATATTAAAGGGGACATTTTGAGTGAGCCAAATATATATTTGAGCCAAATATATAAATCAATTAATAACAAACTTAAAGAAATTTATTAATAGTAATATAATAATAATAGGGGACTTTAACACCCCACTCAAAGCAATGAATAGATCATCTAAGCAGAAGATCAACAAGGAAACAAGGGCTTTGAATAACACACTGGACCAGATGGACTTAACATGTATATTTAGAGCATTTCAACTTAAAGCAGCAGAATACACATTCTTTTTGAGTACACATGGATCATTCTCAAGAATAGATTACATACTGGGTCACAAAACAAGACTCAAGGGGCACAGACTGAGATCATACCACACCTCCTTCAGACCACAATGCTATGAAAGTTGAAGTCAACCACAAGAAAAAATTTGGAAGGACCACAAATACATAGACATTAAAGAACTTCCTACTAAAGTATGAATGGGTCAACTAGGAAATTAAAGAGAAATTAAAAAAGAATACATGGAAGCACATGAAAATGAAAACACAACAGTTCAAAACCTCTGGAATGCAGCAAATGCTGTCCTAAGAGGGAAGTATATAACAATATAGTCTTTCCTCAAGAAGCAACAAAAGGCTCAATTTAATCTTACACCTAAAGGATCTGGATAAAGAACAGCAAATAAAGCCTAAATCCAGCAGAGGAAGGGAAATAATAAAGATGAGAGCAAAAATCAATGAAATAGTAATAAAAAAGTAGTAGAACAGATCAACGAAACTACGAGCTGATTCTTTGGAAGAATTGACAAGATTGCTAAACCCCTAGTCAGACTTACCAAAAAGAAAAGAGAAAGGACCCAAATAAACAAAATCATGAATAAAAGAAGAGAGATAGCAACCAACAATACAGAAATACAAACAATTATAAAAGAATATCATGAGCAATTATATGCCAACAAATTAGACAATCTGGAAGAAATGGATAAATCCGTAGAAGTATATAAACTACCAAAACTGAAACAAGAAGAAATAGAAATCTGAACATACCCAAAACCAGCAAAGAAATTGAATCAGTAATCAAAAATCTCCCATCAAACAGAAGCCCAGGGCCAGTTGGTTTCCCAGGGGAATTCTACCAAACATTTAAAGAAGAATTAATATCTATTCCTCAGAAACTGTTTCCAAAAATAGAAATGGAAGGAAAACTTCCAAATTCATCCTATGAAACCAGCATTACCTAGATCCCAAAAACAAAGACCCCATTAAGGAGAATTACAGATCAATATCCTTGATGAACATGGATGCAAAAATTCTTACCAAGAATCTAGCTAACAGGATCCAACAGGACATTTAAAGGATTATTCACCACAACCAAGTGGGATTGATCTCTGGGTTGCAGGGGTGATTCAACATCTGCGAATCAATCAACATGATACACTACATAAATAAAGAAAGGATAAGAACCATATGACCCTCTCAACAGACTCAGAAAAATCATTTGATAAAATACAGCATCCTTTCTTGATAAACACCCTCCACAATGTAGGGAAAGGTGGAACATACCACAACATCATAAAAGCCATATACAAAAGACACACATCAGATATCATCCTCTTTAAGTTTTTCTCCTAAGATCAGCAACATGACAGGGATGTCCACTCTTACCACTGTTGTATAGGACTGAAGTCCTAGCCTCAGCAATCAAACAACAAAAAGAAATAAAAGACATTCAAATCAGCAAAGAAGAAGCCAATCTTTAACTATTTGCGGATGACATGATACACTATGTGGAAAACCCAAAAGACTCCACCAAAAAATTGCTAGAACTGATACAGGAATTTAGCAAAGTGGCAGGTTATAGCATCAATGCACAGAAGTCAGTTGCATTTCTATACACTTAGAGCGAAGCAGAAGAAAGAGAAATCAAGGAATCGATCCCATTTACAGTTGCACCAAGACCATAAGATGCCTAGGAATAAACCTAACCAAATGGGTAAAGGATGTGTACTCAGAAAACTATAGAACACTCATGAAAGAAACTGAGGAAGACACAAAGAAATGGAAAAATATTCCACGCTTATGGATTGGAAGAACAAATATTGTTAAAATGCCTATGCAACTCAAAGCAATCTACGTATTCAATGCAATCCCTAATCCCAAAATACCATCACAATTTTTCTATGAGCTGGAACAAACAATCCTAAAATTTGTATGGAGCCAAAAAAGACCCTGAATAGCCAAAGTAATGTTGAAAAAGAAAATCAAAGCTGGAGGCATCACAATTCTAGACTTCAAACTGTATTACAAAGCTGTAATCATCAAGACAGGATAGTACTGGCACAAAAACAGATACAGATCAATTTAACAGAATACAGATCCCACAAATGGACCCTAAACTCTATAGTCAACTATTCTTTGACAAAGCAGTAAAGAATATGCAACAGAAAAAGGACAGTCTATTCAACAAATGGTGTTGGGAAAATTGGACAGCCACAAGCAGAATGAAACTGGACCACTCTCTTATACCATACACAAAAATAAACTCAAAATGGATAAAAGATCTAAATGTGAGACAGGACTGTATCAAAATCCTAGAAAAGAACACACCCAGCAACCTCTTCGACCTCAGCCACAGCAACTTCTTACTAGACACGTCTCCAAAGGCAGGGGAAACAAAGACAAAAATGAACTATTGGGACTGCATCAAGATAAAAAGCTTCTGCACTGTGAAGAAAACCGTCAACTAAACTAAAAGGCAGGCTACAGAATTGGAGAAGATATTCACAAATGATATATCAGAAAAAGCTCTAGTATCCAAAATCTATAAAGATCTTATCAAACTCAACACCCAAAAAACAAAATAATCCAGTCAAGAAATGGGCATAAGGCATGAATGGACATTTTTGCAAAGAAGACATATAAATGGCTAACACACACATGAAAAAATGCTCAACACCACTGGGCATCAAAGAAATACAAATCAAAACCACAATGAGATACTACCTCACACCTGTCAAAATGGCTAAAATTAATAACCCAGGAAACAACAGATGTTGGTAAGGATGTGTAGAAAGGGGAACCCTCTTGTACTGTCGGTGGGAATGCAAACCAGTGCAGCCATTTGAAAATAATATGGAGGTTTCTCAAAAAGTTAAAAATAGAACTCTATGATCCAGGAATTGCACTACTAGGTATTTATCCAAGGGATCCAAAAATAGTGTTTCAAAGGGGCACATGGACCCCAATGCTTATAGCAGCAATGTCCACAACAGCCAAAAGGCGAGAGCCCAGATTTCCACACACAAACACACACACACACACACACACACACACACAGAAATATTACTCAGCCATCAAAAAGAATGAAATTTTGCCATTTGCAAGGATATGAATGGAACTAGAAGGGATTATGCTAATCCAAATAAGTTAGTCAGAGAAAGACAAATACCATATGATTTCACTCATATGTGGAATTTAAGAAACAAAACAGATGAACATAGGGGAGGGGAAGGAAAAATAAAATAAGATAAAAACAGAGGGAGGCAAGCCATAAGAGATGCTTAATTATAGGAAACAAACTGAAGGTTGCTGGAGGGAAGGTAGGTGGGGCGGGATGAGGTAATTGGGTGATGGGCATTAAGGAGGGCACTTGATGTTGTATGTGACTGTTGTACGTTGTATGTGACTGTTGTATGTGACTGAGCACTGGGTGTTGTATGTGACTGAAGAATCACTAAATTCTACCCCTGAAATTAATAATACACTACATGTTAACTAAATTGAATTTAAATAAAAAAATTAAAAAAAATAATAGACACTTCATAAGCCTGATCAAGAAAAAATATATTTTTCACAAATTAAAAGTAAAATGAGTAATATGAATAATTTTAAGCCAAAAAGTGTTGAAATGATCTTGTCAAAAATAACTTACCCACAACTCTCATAAGAAGCAATTGAAATTCTGTCAAACTTTTAACATATAAATATCTTTTAACATATAAAATAAACTTCTTTATTCTGTGAATCTGATATTCCAACATAAATATTCTTTACAAATCTGGTTCTCTCTTGTTGTTTATGAGTGGCCAAGTGTTGAGAAGGCTAGAAGGTACTTTCAGAAAATAGTTTTATTAGTTTTGATTTTATGTGGCCCATATCTAACAGAAAAATATTTTTCCTTTTATAAAAGGCTCAGAAGGAAGTATAAAACAGGAGTTTAAAAGGTTGGTACTATCACTTTTCTGTCACCTTCCAATTGGAAAGGAAAGAACATCTTCTTAAGTGAAATTAAATGAATGAGTGAATGAATGAATGAATGATTTAATGCATCACAAGTAATAAAAATGTATAATAACCAAACCCTCCTGTTAATTATTCACTGAATCTCAGATACAATTTGAGTAATTCTGAATAAATGTTGCCTGATGACTTGCAGGGCATATCCCACTCCCCAAAACAAAAGAAACAGTATAGATGAATTGAATAAGTGATGATATGCAAAATATGTGTGCAATTTTTAAAAGTATCTCCATGGGATAGCAGAGTAACTTTGCAGAGGTGCTATCCTACTGATGTCTAAGAAAGTGGAGAGAGGAGGGCAGTAAGCTGAGGTATGAGCTTGAGCAAGTACCCAAGAGTTGATAATGACATGTGGAGACAGCCATTTTCTTGGCAGCTGAAGAAGGGTAATGATGTGGCTGACACACAGGGGTGAAATAGACCTAACATCTAAGAAGGTGGCAGTGGGAGTGGAAGACAAATGAGTGGAAGTGATGAAGTATCCAAAAACCAAAGTTGTGGGGAGGAATTGAGCAAATACGTAAATAAATTGAGGGTAATATAAGCCAGAGAAGGATTTACAAATATGGCATGTTTGCATACTGGAAAAAATTGTGAGATATTGCATTGGAATTTATAGTATTAGCATGAACTTCAGTTAAGGTTATTAATCATAAATAAATATATAGATAGAGAAATAGATATAAGTATACATTTATTTCCTAAATCTTTCCTTGCTGAGAGAAGCACAAGTGTTTCTAAATGCCTTTTTTTTTAATTGAAAGAATCTACTGCTTATGAGAGAAATGGCTGATTTCATGGCTGAGTTTGGAAAAATACAAGATGAGCCTGCACAATTTTGTGCAAACAAAAAAAGTAAGTGCCAAAAAAAAATGATGGCTGTATGTCAAAAGGATGCAGAAAGGGCTCACATGCTAAAATAAAACAATTTCAGCATCAAAATTAATAATGATAGCAACAAAATGCAACTCATTGATTAAAACAAGAATCCATGAGTCCATAGGGATACAAATTTTTTAAAAAGTTTCAAGAAGAGAGAAAGGATCTCCTTATAGAAGAAAGACAACTAATAGCTACAAAGGAAATGATGGAAATACAAATTCACAATTAGACAAGATGCATAATGGTGGTTGATTCACATAGGAATCATCAATGGATGTTTAGGATGGTGGGTGAAGTTTGTATGAAGAGCAGAATATTGGCCTAGGTTCTGAGTATCTTCCTGTAAAATACTTAGCAACTACAAATTGGAAAATGCTTTTCCAGTGGAAATTTTTTCATACATAAAACTGACCATATGATCAGGTCACCACCGCCATTAGCAGGAGAGGTCCACAGCGTGTGCCTCCTCGTGTGATGCACTGAGACCAACATATGATCAGGCCGGTGGGATTCCTGCAATACATACATGGCTTAAATTTGATCATGAGGAAAACATCAAATAAATTCCCTTTATAAATAGAAAAGAAACCGTCAAGGTCTTGATAGAAGACAGCAACTAGAAATGGTTCCACATTAAGAACACTGGAATGGCATGACAAATAAACGCTACACATGATCTTGGACTGGCCCCAGGACCAAAAAGGAAAAAGAAACATCGCCCACAAGGATGTCAACAGAGACAGATGGCGAAATGTGGGTCCGGTCTGTGAATTGAATGGTGGTGTTGTATCAAGCTTGACTGTCTGATTTGAAGACAGTGTGACTACCTGTCCTAATATGCCCAGGACTATACAGATTTTACCATAGGAAGTGTAGTATTATGGGAAACTTCTCCCCAGCCACAATAAATCTCTAAAGTCCACTTGTGCGTGAGGACAGGTGTAGGAGGTGGTGAGGAAATTACAAAACCCATGCTACAGGCCAGAAAATGGAGAAAGAAAGCAACACTCTGTCACAACATAGATTATCCCCCTTCCATAGTTTCTGGTGTTGCTTTTATACTTGGCCACTGATAATGAGAATGATTCGTAAGTCTTGATTCGGAGTACCCATTGTTGTTTCACTCTGAATGATGTGACAAGTGTGCAATGTATATGAGTTGTAATCATGATGTCAAGAGTACATCTTTGACATTTCCTGTGGAATAACTGTTGCACTTTGTATCTAGATAGCTTTAGGTTAGTTTTCAACATTGTGAATATTAGGGTTATTTTTCTAAGTGTTCCAATAAGGAAAAGGAGAATGATCACAGTATTTGCACCAGCATGACACAAATACCACCGAAAAAGAAGACTAACCCACTGTGCTATTTTAAGATGGACACACACAAATGGAATAGGGAGATGAATAAGGAAAGGAGAGATTACTGTACAATATGTAAAAATAAGTTGGGACTGGGGATAGTAGAGAAAGATCTGTGAAAGCAAAAATGAAGAGTGAATCTAATGAGTATGGGATGAGACAGGCATGTTTTTCTAAATCAATCAAAATTTTTCATCTCCCAAAAGAACACAATTGCTTAACTGGAAAAAGTAGCAGTGAATTAATTTGGGCATACCACAGGAACACAGTATTGTATTGTTCCTTTAATTGATCTGTGAAACTGAGTAAATTTACATCCCCTATACCAGAAGTTGCAACTAAACTGACACGTGGGTGAACAAAAGGAGAGATTTTGATGACAGATGCATTAGACCTTTACAGTGAAGAGCTGATTCTGTAAGATCATGCCAAAGATCACATTTTCTATCAAGTGATGCATCAAATCATAGCAACAGCAAAAAATACAAAGCTCCTGAGCTCTTTAGTACTTTGATTTTAAATATAGAGCTTCAAATTATAGTCTTGAATTAACAAGGATTTCAAGAAAACCTCAGAAAACATTAAACAAATATTTGTTAGTATCATACCCAAATAAAAATTAGGTTTTGTTCATGTACTTGTATATTCAGCAGACAGTGCAAATGTAAATTTTAGCAAATTCTATTAAGCCTATAACCTTCTTACTAAAGAAAATGGTATTTCCTTCTAAATGTTTTACATACCTTTTACATACTGCTACCAAAATAGATATGTTTTTCCTGCCTGTGTTACTGCAGATTTTGCAATTTGGGGGGTTATTTTTAGTTTCCTCAAAACGTGCAAAATCACTTGATGAGACTTTTGACTTTTTGGAAATTGAAGGATATAGTCTCCTCAGACATGTACCTATAAGATGACTATGACCATTGCCAGAGATATTTTTTAAAGTTAAAATGTTGACCTGATGAACCGTCATATTTTCAAAATATTGAACAGTAAGAATGCCCTTCTCTAATTCATTTTTTTCACTGAGGTGTAAATGATATATAACATTACAATAGTTTCAGGTGAACAACATGATTCAATATTGTATACACTGCAAAATGATCACCATAAGATGCATCATTACTACCACCATACATAGTCACAAATTTTTTCTTGTGATGAGAATTTTTAAAATTTATTCTCGATCAACATTCAAATGTGCAATATAACTGCCCTTCTCTAATTTGGAAATACATTGCAGATGAAAATTATTAAAAGGACTACAGTAAAAAAAAATGTTTAGTTTCTCAAAAATATTGGTATTATTTGAAAAGATCATAAGGAGGCTAGAAAATGATGAACTGACCACATATTAATTGTTCAATCTTATGTGTAGGTTATGACAAAACTATATAGCCAAAAAAGATCCAATTTTTGGAAATTAGATTGCTTCAGAACACAAAAAAGTCACCAAAACAGTGCAGCTAACTGAAAAGAAGAATTTCTCAATTTCTTTACTAAAAATATAACTTATTTGATATCCACCTTCACTTTCACAAGTGCAAATTACTGCTGTGCTTTAACACCATTTTTTCCTGAGAAAGAGAGGTTTGCCTTATGTGCTTCAGAGTGTAGAAACGGATAGTGTATATGATGGCTCTATGGATGAAAAGGATTTGAGAGAAAAACACTGGTCTTCCAGAACAAACTTGAGATGTGCAGATTAGACATTTTTTGGAGAGCTAATTCCTACAAATCTAAAAATCTGCTGTCAATAATAGTGAAATTATAAGTATTACTCCTCCCTCATGCCATATACAAAAATTATCACAAGAGCTATCAAAGACCTAAATATAAAAACTAAAACTATAAAAAAAAGATTCAGAGAGAAAACATAATAGTATATACCCATGATCTTGAATTTGGCAATGGACCCAGATATGACACCAAAAGCACAAGAAACAAATGAAAAACATAAATTTGACTTCATAAAATTTAAAACTCTCTGTATCAAAGGATATTATCAAGAAAGGGAAAAGAAAACTCACAAGAATGGAATATTTACAAATTATATATCTGATAAGGTTTAGTATACAGAATATATATTTCTTTTTTTACTGAATAAATCTGACATGTAACATTGTGCAAGTTTAAGGTGTACAGCGTGTTGGTTTGATATATTTATATATTGTAATATGATTGCTAATGTAGCAATATTTATCACATTATACAACTGTAATACAAAAATACTTTCTGCATTTGCTATACTTTGCATTGTATCTCTGTGGCTTATTTACTACTTGTTACAAGTTTGTACTTTTAAACACCATAACTCTTATACCCTCCCCCATCCCCTGGTAACCACCATTTTACCATTTTTATAGGTTCAACTTTTTTAGGTTGCACACATAAATGATATCAAACAGTACTTGGCTTTCTCTGTCCAACTTATTTCGCTTAGAATAATGTGTTAAGATCCATCCATGTTATTGCAAATGGGACAATATCTTCCTTTCTTGTAGCTGAATAATATTCCATTGTGTATATGTACCACGTCTTTTTTTATCCATTCATCCATCTATGGCAATTTGGGTTATTTCCATATTTTGACTATTGTGAATAATGCTGTGATAAACATGGGAATGCTGATATGTCTTCAAAATTCTGTTTTCATTTCCTTCAGATATATACCCAGAAGAATTGCTGGATCATATGATAAATCTATTTTTAAGTTTTTGAGGAGCCACCACACTGTTTTCCATAGTGGTTGGACCAATTTACCTTCCTACCAACAATGTATAAGAGTTTCCTTTTCACCACATCCTTACCAAGAACTGTTGTCTCTTGTCTTCTTGATGATAGCCATATAAATAAGTCTATAACTAAACAACAAAAAGACAATCTGATTTAGAAATGAGTGAAGGATTTGAACAGACATTTTTCCAAAGATTACAAAAATACCCCAAAAGTACATGAAAAGATGTGTAATACCATAGTCATTAGGGAAGTGCAAATCAAAACAACGAGATACCAACTTCATACCCACTGTGGCTGTAATAATAGTAACAATGCAAATAATAATACTGAAAATAACAAGGGGTGTCAAAAATGTGGACATCGTATATTCTCATAGAAATGTAAAATGCTTCAGCTACTGTGGAAAACAGTTTATTGGCTCCTCAAAAGTTAAACATGGAATTACCATATGATCTAGCAATTACACTACTAGATACACATGGAAAAAAACTAAAAATAGGTATGCAAACAAAAAATATACATAAATCTATATACCAATACTATTCACAATAGACCAAAAGTGAAAATAATCCATATATCCATTAACAGATGAATAGATAAACAAAATCTGGTGTATACCCACAATGGAATATTATTCAATCATAAAAAATGAATGAAGTACGGATACCCACTACAATATAGATGAGCCCTGAAACATTTTGTTAAGTAAAAGAAATCAGACAGAAAGGTCACGTATTATATAACTTCACTGATATATCCCTAAGTAAGTAAATCCATAGGGGAAAAAAGCAGATTAGTGATTGTGAGGGCCCAAGGGAAGAAGAAATGGTGAAGGACTGCTTCATGGGGGAGGATTTCCTTTTGAGGTGTTGAAAATATTTTGGAATCAGATAGAGATGATGGTTATACAGCAGTATGAATATACACTTCAAAATAGTTAACAAACGTTGCCCTTTTATGTTTTGGGAGTTACACCTCAATAAAAGTTGTCTTAAAAAATTAACATTTTATAAAACATCTATGTATTTGATGCTAAAAAGCTTTTTTTGAGAGTATATTTAGCCTGAGGTCATCACATCCAATTGACAACAGGAATGCATGTAATATGCACTTGACAAAAGCAAAGCTGCAAGTCAAAGTGAATGTTATGTTGGATGGTATTGTTTTACATCAAAAAAAAAAAGAAGAAGAAAAAAGAAAAGAACAGGTTAAATATGTTTTAAAGGCTGTGAAAGCTGCGGGCAGTTCAGAAGTCTAATATTAAAAAAAGAGAGTAAAAGTATCCTACTGTATCATAGGGAGGAAACATATCATTGTTACTTTTGTTAAGAATAGGCAATAACTATGTAATTAGCCTTATTAACATTCTCCTTTTAAAAAGGAGATATAGGAATATATAATAATATAACCTATAAAATATAATTAATAAACAAATAATTTTTAAAAGTAGGTTAAATAAATTTCCATTTCACAAGACAGAAAGAAACATAAAATATTGTTATATTCTTTACATATATTATTTTAATTAGAAATATTAATTACTACTAGTCGAAGCTGTTAGCTAGTCTTATTAAAATAATAGCATTGATGTAAGAGAAAACTATAGAATAATATATATTTTTTTGAATAAACACTTATTTCCATATATTTATGTTAAAATAATACATATATGTATATTATGGATTATTATATATATGTATATATATTATATTGGTTTGTATGTCTGTGTCCTTGGTTGGCCTAAAAAATTGGCTATCCTATTCAGACAGTTACATGGAAATAATGAAAAACTATCCTTAGTTTAGGGGAAGTTCACATGAGTATTTACAGTAAAGAAGCATTATGTCTATAACTTGCTTTCAAATGGTTGAGAGACCATCTGATAATGGGTGGATACAGATATAGATACAGATGTAAGTTTATGTGTGGGTGTAGATATAGATATAGATCTAGTTACAGACCTAGTTATAAATATAGGTACAAACCCATCTAATTGAGCATTTTATTGTGTGTTAATTATGCCTCAGTGAAGAAATAAATATAAAAAATCACCCTGACGACACTTTGCGTGTTAGACATTATGTACTAACGAAATTATTTTAATTCTATTTTCTTTGTATTCTTTCATAAGCAAAATAAAGAGCTAAATTAAAGCTCTTTGAATTATAATCATTAGAAACAAATTATCTTACCATGTCCCTCAAAAACGTTTGGTTAAAAAAACGACACCATCAGCTACTCCAGTACCAGAGCCACAGCATATGCATATTCAGCGTCCCTACAGAGCCTACACAGTGCTGCTGTGAAGACAGGTGGCGGGTAAGCAGCTCTTGAACTGCACGTGAAGAAGAGTTCAGGGAGCAGAGGGATTCGCGGAAGGCTACCAGAGCTGGCCGGCTTCCCTACCGTGTGCCAAGAGGCAAGCCATTTCTGAGCTACCATTTATTCTCCATGAACCAGCAAAATCAGAATCTCTGACCCTGTCCGGCTTTCCATAGTTACTTTAATTCCATGAATAAGCAACACAAATACGATTATCTGACTCAGTGAGAGCTGGGCTTAAGTGAAAACCGAAGTAAAAGGACAACATGCTCTTTATGATTTACATTGCCATATTCTGACATACCCACAAAAGGACCGAGTGTGTGAAGGGAGAAACTACAGATGTTTGGATGTTCACATTGGCTTATTGTCAAGATGCTGAGCCTGCCTCCTTTGAAGTGAAAAGCAAACGGAAAATCTCTGGAGGACGAATCTTCCCCTGAGATTTCTCAGATGTACTCGGTTCTGGCAGGGCCACTCAGCCTTCCAGAGCATCCTTTTACAACAAAAACAATTGCCCACATTTTGAAGTGAAATTCTGAATCTTTTTTTTGTTTTGTTTTGTTTTACTCTTTGAAACAGCTCCACATATTTTAGTTTAAACTCCCTTTAATAAAACTTGTCATGTCCTTAATTTTTCCTGAAAATGTTACAGTTAGAATGACAGCTACAGATGTACATGTATATGTATAGATACAGGATTTTCTAAGAGGAAATATGTACTTATTTCAAAACATTTTTGTTATCCTTACTTTTATTTATATATTCATGAAGAATATATAACTTTAAAAAGATGTAATTGGACAATTAAGGCATATTTCAACTTAGTTCTCATTTTCATTAGAACAAAATTCACCCAACAGTCAAATCTATTTTCAGTACTTTGTCGACTTTGTAAAAGAGATTTGGTTGACTCGTAATGTAATTCCATTTGAACTCAGTCATAAGAATGGGGAAATATAAATATAAAACTACTCTGATATTCACGTTAGATATTTTATTAACAAATTGATATTTATTTTCATTCAAATATGGCTCATAACTCAATAAGATCTCCAAGTAGGTGCAAAATCTCCCCCAGTTAGAAGTATCAAGAGGCAGAGGAGATGTAGAAAGGATTTATCTCAAGGGGCTTTGTACATACATATTTTATCAATGATGCCCCACAGAAGAATACCTAATTCTGCAAGACATTAATAGGCATTCAGGAAATAAAATCATTTTGTGGCCAACCTTAACTAGTATAGCACCCCAGATTCCCTTCCTGAAGTTCACAGTACCTATCTGCATTTTAAAGCTCTAAGAAGTCCCTAAGTGAAATAAACCAATAATAAAAATGACCTGAGTCAGCTTTTTAAGTTTATCTGACTTTGTTCTGCCTCGGAATTCCTGTATTCCAAATCCAGCTTTGGTCTTGTCTATCTTGAACATCTTTGATCGTCCTGGGTGGCCTAGCCTTTTTTTCACAGACCCTCAGAGTCTATGGACTCTAAACTCTAAACTCTAAAAGTGTTTCCTTTTAAAAAAAGTATAAAAATCATTTAATTAGTAAAATATATCATCATTGATGCCCTCCAGCCTTTAAAATGATTCTTAGTCTATTCCTTACTCAATCTTCCTCTGTTGAAAAATCGACGGGGCTGTCTTAAAATTTCATTAAGTCCTAATACCAAATAATTGCCAGTTGAGGTGAGAGGAGATTCTTTTTTTTTTTCCCCCTTAGAGAGAGATGTATAAACATATAATCTGAGGGGGTGGGGCAGAGGGAGAGAGAGAATGGGAAGTAGGCTCCATGCCCAGTGCAGAGCCCCACGCAGGGCTCCATTTCAGGACCTCGAGATCACGACCTGAGCCCAAATCCAGAGTCCAGTGTAAACTGGCTGAGCCACCCAGGTGCCTGGAGAAGAGATTCTTAAAATCTGAGAACTCTTTTGGAGCACAGATGCATTCTGGCATTGACGTCAGATTCAGTCTGATTGATGCTCTTCTAGCAATGCCTTAACTTGAATTTAACTTTTTCCCTTTCCCCACTTGTTTTCATGTATAATATAAGTACATTCATGGAAGTGGTTCAAGCAGGACAAAGCCCAGTTATATCTCATTTGCATTCCTATGCCTGCCTATTGGCAACAAGTACCTTCATAGGCTCTAAACACTCACCATGTCATTTTTGTTCCTTTTTGTTTCTATTTCTTGCTGTAGTGTACATTTTGAGTGATCAGGTCAGTATTAAATAAGATATGAACCACAGTGTTTCAAAGAGGGAGTGTAATAGCAAAGATGGAAGTAAGGTTCTCTGTGCTTGTCTCTCAGGAACCAGCAACATGTTCTCCCACTTAATACTCAACAGTCGTGTGAGGTAGATATTATGGATCTCTGTCGAAGATGAGAATTCAAGCTCAAGGATATTTTCTTTTTTCAAAAAAGAAGATTAAATGATTATGCTCTCTAAATTTCCCCAAAATATCCATAGGCTACATAACAGTGTGGTTAAATATAATATTTTGATATTTAAGTAATAGATACTAATAAAATAATTATTTAGAGATACCTTGCTTGGTTAATTTTTGTATAATTCTGACCCTTCCTCTCGATTTCAAATCTGAAATAGCATCTTAATCATGATTTCCATGAGATTTACTTATTCCTTATTCAGGACTGATCGGTAATTTTGGTAATGACTACCTAGATTTTCCTAGAGGAAATTCTGATAATTTCCTCTAACTGTTCTATTCATTTAAGCAGAGTACTATTACTCAAAAAGGAAGCAAAATAATCCGAGACATTCATGCTCTGTGCACAGTGATGAATGATCTAGCACTAAGCAGCGCTGGGTATGAGATGAGTTATTTTCAGACGGTTCATACCAGTCACCCAACTGACTTGATCGATACCATTCAGTATGATACAGTACAATTCCAGCTGGAAACACACAAACAAATAAATGGTTGTTGAAATCAAACCCTGCCAAATTCTTGCCAACCAGTTAATTGTATTTAAATGCTCAACGCTTAAACACTCACACAGATTTAAAGGCTTACAGAATTAAACATAGGCTCTCTAGTTCTAAATTCATTGATCAAGGAAGGCACTGAGGAAAGTAAATTACCACTAACCGCATCAATAAAGTCAAGTTCCAGACACCCTATGCTATATGTCAAAATGATATCAAAATTAATAGTAATGATAGCAATTTAACAAATGTTTTGCTGTGGTCTTTAAAGGATTATTTCAATAAAGCTCCAACTTCTTTTAATGGATTAGAATTGGTGCATTCCTTTGCTGAAATTTTAGCAATCTACTCTTCCATTTAGCAAAATAAGTAATTTAAAACTAATTGTGGACAGCATTTCGAGCAAAAGAAGTAAACAAAAATTGTCCACTTGTCTGAAAGGTTTTTATTTGAAAAAGACCAATGAATGGAATGCATTGACTGACTCTCCATATAGACTACAGATATGATAACGTCTCTTTTCTGAAAAATGAAGAATGTAAATGAATAGAAGCTGGTACAAAGGAAGGGAATAGGCGTTCCAATATCTTATAAATTTCTTATTTTTCAGCGCACATAACCAGATTTTATGCTATCTGAAACTTATTTAGGCTTACATAACACATAAGCAAGAGCCATTAATTATTGAGTGGTAATTAACCTTACAGATACTGATAAATGTTTGCATACGTTGAAAAAACTTTAAACAACATAAAGGAATGCCTGTGAGGGAGCTCTTGCTAACCCCATTTTACAGATTATGGAAATTAGATTTTAAATGCTTAGTAAATTGCCCACAATAATACTGTTGAAGAATGACTGGTCCAAGGATAATCCGATATAACCACTGTGTGGAAACACTGCACTCTACTGCCTTTCTGATTCTCCTAATTATGAAGCATAAATTATCTGCATCACTGGCAGTACTTCTTCTCATGCTGCTATGTAGTATAGACCCAGTGTTCTAAAGAAACAGTGTGAGTACAGCTGTTTGAGAGGCAAGATGCTTTAGAAATACCCAGCCACCTGGAAAGCCATAACAAATATGACTTGGTAATCAGCTCTTTCCCAGAGCTGTGATGTCTCACATGTCAAAAGTGGTAAGCACTTCCCAGAGCTCTGACAAAATTACACCCAAATGAAATTTCTTCCTCACCAGGGAAACTCCAGAACAATGAGTTACACTGGTACAGCATTTATAAGCCACAATCCTGAATGCATAGGGATTTTTTTCCCTTCTAAACAATCATCAATAAACAAATCCATAGACTTGCCTAAGGGGGGCGATGTAAATGTAAGCCTTGAAGCAAATGCTATGGTCACAATAGTCATTATAGGAAAAAATCAACATGATACTTTGACCCAAGAAATCAGACACTAGACTAACTTAAATCTTGGGATGGAAACCTTGGTGCAGGTTATGTGTCTGTGCAGATATGACTTTCCTTAGCTCTCTTTTGAGGCCCTCTGCCACTGTGCTGAGTAGAACCTTCTCCAGGGAGTGGAGAAATCACTTCTACACTCCCCCTCCCCCTGGTATGTCACTTCTCTGCATGGCTTTTGGACACGCACCAAAGTATTGCAGATGCCAGCTGTGCCCAAGGCTGCAGGATGCTGATCAGCAATTCTTTCCTCTACTAAAGAATAAACCTGAATTGAGCAGAGACTCGAGGAGGGAAAGAGGAAAATATCCCTACTCTGTCAGGGTTTAGCTGTGGTGATAGGCTTCAAGAGCAAAAACATGGGAAAATCAAGCTAAATTATAGTGGAATATATGTAGTTTTCACTCTGAGCTTAATTTAGTCATCTGGCTCAGCAAATGATAGACATCTTACAATGTAGATATCTGGCACTCTGTAGCATATGAACTATGGTTAAATTAACTAGATTTGATCATGTAATTCCTTTTCTTAAAATACATTTCTATACCTTGAAGTCCAGGTTCCTCAGCATGTAATTCCAGGTCCTTTATGATCCGAAATATTTTCATCATACTAACATTGTTTTTTTTCCAGTTTCTCTGCATTGCCTGTTCTTCTCCCACACTATCCTCTGTTTCTCACACCACATAGATCACTTTTTATTTCCTCTTTAAAACTTTTACACATCACCACCTCCTCCACTCCCTCTCCATTTATTTCTTATTGAAGTATAACTGACACACATTATATTAGTTTCAGATAAATAACATAATGCTTCCACATTTGTATACTTTATGAAATGATCACCACAATAAGTCTAGTTACTATATGTCACTATACAAAGTTACAAAATTTTTCTTTTCTTGTAATGGAAACTTTTAACATTTACTTTCTTGAATCTTTCAAGTTTGCTCTACAATATTATTGACTATGATAACCATGCCATACATTACATCCCCGTGACTTACTTATAACTGGAAATTTGTACCCCTTGACCCCTTCCACCAATTTTGCCTACTCCCCAAACCCCCCTCCTTTCTGGCAACCCTCAATCTATTCTCTATAACTACAGTTTTGTTTTATTTGTTTTGTTTGTTCATTTGTTTCAGATTTCAGATTCCACATATAAGTGAAATCATACAGTAGTTGTCATTCTCTATCATTCTCTATTTCACTTATCGTTCTACCTTCAGGATCTATCCATGATATCACAAATCTCAAGATTTCATTCTTTATATGTCCAAGTAGTATTCCATTATACACACACACACACACACACACACACACACACACACTACATTTTCTTAATCCATTCAACCATTGATGGACACTTGGATTGTTTCCCTTTCTTGGCCATTATAAATAACGCTGCAGTAAACACTGGGGTGCATATATCTTTTCAAAATAGCATTTGCACTTTCTTTGGGTAAATACCCAGTACTGGAATGCTGAATCCTATAGCAGTTCAATTTTTAATTTTTTGAGGAAGCTGCTTACTGTTTTCCACAGTGGCTGCATCAGTTTATATTCCCACCAATAGTGTGCAAGGATCCACTTTTCTCCACAACCTCACCAACACTTGTTATTAATTTATAACAAAGGAGGTAAGCATATACAATGGGGGAAAGAAGAGTACCTTTAATAAATGGCGTTGGGAAAGCAGGACAGCTACATGCAAAAGAATGTAACAATAACCTTACACTATACACAAAAATTAACTCAAAATAGATTAAAGACTTGAATGTAAGGCCAGAAACAAAAAACTCCCAGAAGAAAACATAAGTGATAAGCTCCTTGACATCAGTCTTGACAATGATTTTTTTTAATCTGATTCTAAAGGCAATGGCAACAAAGCAAACATAAACAAATTTACCAAACTAAAAAGCTTTTGCACAATGAAGAAAACTGTCAACAAAATAAAATGGCAGGGCACCTTGGTGGCTCAGTCAGTTAAGCATTTGCCTTTGGCTCAGGTCATGAGCCCAGGGTCTTGGGATCAAGCCCTGCGTCGGGCTCCTTCCTCAGCGGGGAGTCTGCTTCTCCCTCTCCCTCTGCCTGCTGCTCTCTCTGTCTCAAATAAATAAATAAATAAAATCTTCAAAAAAAATTTTTTTCATTAAAAAGGCAAACTACTGAATTGGGAATAAGTATTTGCAAATCATATATATATGACAGAAGGTTAATATCCAAAATATGAAAAAAGCTGATGCAACTCAATTACAACAAAAACCATAAAATTGGATTAAAAATTGGATAGAGGAGGGCCACCTTGGTGGCTCAGTAGGTTAAGCCTCTGACTCTTGGTTTCAGCTCAAGTCATGATCTCAGGATCTTGATCCAGCCCTGCATCAACTCCCCTGTCAAGTCCTACCTCAGGCTCTGTGCTCAGTGAGGAGTCTGTTTCTCTCCCTCTCCCACTTGTGTGCTCTCTCTCTCAAATAAATAAATAAATATTTTTAAAAAATGGATAGAGGCTCTGAACAGACATGTTTCCAAAGAAGACATAAAGATGTTTCCAAGAGACACATGCAAAGATGCTCAACATCACTCATTATCAGGGAAATGCAAATCAAAACTATAATGAGATAATCACCTTACACCTGTCAGAATGGCTAAAATCACTCACCTCCATTTTAAAATTAATGGCTCTCTTAGCCTCTTTTGTGGTCCCATAGCACTGAGCCCCTGTCTTTAACACAGCATTTAACTGGTTCTGTTATTCTTTATTCCATTTGTTCTATGACAGTACCAGGGCCTTATTCAATCCTGTGTCCCAGTGTTTGCCAAGGGAAACAACGAGAAAATATGCCTTTTAAGACTATATATCTATTATATTACATAATACATTAAACATAACAGGGACCTAATAAATATTTTTGGAATGAATGAATGAATCACCGGTATTTACTAACCACGTACTTTGCAAGTTGTATCATCTTTCTTTTACGCCATAATTACTAGAATACAAATCGAAAATAAATACATATTTTGGCTTATGATCAGTCCTTTTACTTGGACCTCTTGGTCCTGCCCAAGTGAGAAGACCTCCCCCATTCCCAAGAAATGAGTAGAATGCCTTTAATTTCAGTGCACTTTTCCTCTTCCTGGGATTCTAGAGGCATGGGATTGGACATGGAATGAGACTTCTTGCCCTTGTTAAAACAACACATTCCACAGCAATGAGAAGCAAATATTCAAATGTAAACAATAAAGAAGGAAAGGTATGGCCTATAATTAACTGTAAAATTACTAGGCAAGAAGTAAAGAATAAATTTCAAGGGCATATAACTTTTAAAAAATGTCTTCTCAAAGTATTTGCAAAATGTGTATATGAAAACATAGCAAAGTAAGTCCTTCTATAATTATCACTATACTAAATTTGCCTTAATGATGTGATCAAGATGTCTAGATTTTTTTCTCATTTAAGGGTTATAGGGTCGGGCGCCTGGGTGGCTTAGTCAGTGAAGCATCTGCCTTGACTCCGGTTATCATCTTGGCGTTCTGAGATCCAGCCCAGCAGCAGGCTCCCTGCTCAGCTGGGAGTCTGCTTCTCTCTCTCCCTCTGCCCCTCCCTGCCGCTTGTGCTCTCTGTCTTCTCTCAGATAAATAAATAAATAAAATCTTTAAAAAAAATAAATAAAGGGTATAGGGAAAGCTGGAGGGGATAAATAGATCACCGTTGACAAAATATTGATAAATTTTTTCTCACTCATGGGGGGTCTATTAGTATTATGTTCTGTGTATAGGGTAGTCTTACCAAAAAACATAAACTCAGAGCATATTCTCCCCACAGGTCAATGTCTTTCTTATCCTTCCTAATGATTTTGCATTCCTATTTACATTCATTAAGTTTGTTTTATTTTAAAGATTCATAACATTCCCCCAGAAATTGTGTTCAACTACGTTATTTGAAAAATATCAAATCACTAGTAGATTATAAATAACAAATATGCCTAACAAAATGCCTAGAACTTTGTAGTTGATAAATATCTGAGTTATATATATATATATAATTTTTATTAATAACTTCAACAATTGTTTTAAAGGATTTTTAAAGAAGATATGAACAAGACATCACCATAATTTTAAAAAAAATTTTTTCCAAGTTCCCAAAAGTAATGGGTATCATAAAATAAAAACTCATATTAATTTACCCCTACCATAACAAAGGTTCCATCCTAATTCCCATAGTTTGTGACAAAAATTAACTGTGGAAGCCACCAAATAATCAAGGTAGTTTTATTTAATATGTAAATAGCTAAAAATTCTGTTTTATTATAATTGTGTTTGGATTCACCTCAAGGTTAGATCTCTTTATCACTATTTCTCAATTATTTAGGAAATAAGGAGGAAACATTTGTCATGATTTATACAAACTACAGAAATTTGGCAGAATATGAAAATCATAGAGTAATTCAAGGCATTTATTAAAATTTATTCATAACACTAAGTTGGTTACATTAGGAAATGGATAATTTAACTCTTGTATAAATTATGCAATTGAGTATAAAATTGCTATGTTTCTAAAGTAGAAATATAACTGAGACATAAAACTGATCACTTTCATTGTTCCCTATGCATTAAAAAATATGCCTACACAAAGGCAGATTTATAATAATTCATTTTACTTATGTGATTTCAGAGTAAGTTCTTTATAACTGAGAGATACCTGAATGAAAAAGAACAAGATAAACGTACTTAAAATTATCATTCAGAAAAGGAGGGGTGTTTAAGACCCGCAGTGACAATTGGCCACTAAGAAAAATTCTTTTTTTTTAATGATTTTTTATTATATTATGTTAGTCACCATACAGTACATCTCCGGATTCCGATGTAAAGTTCGATGTTTCATTAGCTGTGTATAACACCCAGTGCACCATGCAATACGTGCCCTCCTTACTACCCATCACCGGTCTATCCCAATCCCCCACCCCCCTCCCCTCTGAGGCCCTCAGTTTGTTTCTTATAGTCCATAGTCTCTCATGTTCCATTCCCCCTTCTGATTGCCCCCCCTTTCTTTATCCCTTTCTTCCCCTACCGATGGTCACTGAGAAAAATTCTGATGGGCTAGAATGGCCAAACTCTTTTCCTGGAAATGAACTGGATTCTTCATATAGACCCTGCCTCAGCATTCTGGGAGTGTCACATTTCCAGTATCTTCTGTTGCCCTCTTAGGGTTTTGCTCTCTTAGAAGTCACTTCTCTCCATCATCTCTAATGGCCAAAAATGAAACGGATGCTAGGGAATAGATTCCCCTTAGAGGCTGCTCATCTCATTGCCTGTCCATTTTCTGCTTGTTCATGAATGGAAATTTGAGGGTTACTTCTGGGATTGAAAAACATGGGTTTTTCAGCCTAGAATTGTGATTTCTTCAGTAACATAATTACCTCAGAATATATTAGGCATTTGGTCTATTTCCTTGCAGATGATTCCATGTGCCAATAGTCATATCTAAACTTCTTTTCTGAACATGGTAATTACATTAACTCTATCTTACTTACTGGCTTCCTTGCTTGGCCTTAGTGTCTAGTTCTTGGGGCAAAGAGGTAGCCATAGATTTTTCAGTCTTGTGAAGCCCCAAATTTCTAGATCTTTCCATATTTATCTCTGCCCTCTCACTCAAAAATTCTTCATGTGACAGGTCATCTGTTGCATATTATACTTTGTTAAAAACAGTCAGAAGCAGGTGTGATATACCAATGGTATTTTTCTACAGAACTACTTCCCTCAAAGCTATAGGCACTGTGGAATATTTTCCTCCCGGGTTACTATATATGACAATTTTAACAAATGTTTGGCTGTGGACTCACAAGGTCCTAGCCTGTAACATCAGACCCTCTATACCTGTTAATCTGACTACTAATCCAAAGCCTCTATTTTAAGGATTTCTTACGTTGCACTTCCTGCTGGGATCAAATACTACATCAGGAAGGGTTCAGTAGAGGAACCATAAACTATTGCTATGTTTTTAAGCACAAAGAAGTGCCAGGAATGGCCAGCAATCCCTGTACCCACGGATGAGAGATTACTCCAAACTTGGCCGTGAAAGAGAGGAGAAGGCAAGGGCCTCAATGCTCAGAGATGAAGACCCTTTACTCCTCTTTGCTCCTGCTTTTATTGGTCTTTCAGGATAATCACAAATCTTTATCACTGTTTTTCAAGCACGTGATGTGACAAGGGGTCTTACTGGAACTAGGAGGATCTGTTTACAGGGAAAGATACAATATGCTAACTAATCTGTCTGTTCTGCAGTTCAGCTAGAAACATCCTAGGGACAATGCATACATCTCTTAGCTATTTGGGCTAAGAAAGCTTGGGGAAGGCAACTCCCGGCGGCATCCCTACCGCAGAGTGGTCAGATGACCTAGGCATTCCAAAGGCCTTCTCGGAAACCTTCCTTCGGCCCCAGTGGCCTCCATGTTACATTTTAGCAAACCAGGGATTATGGATGATTTCATGCTCTACATTAACCCCAACAAAGAAGAATACAAGAGAATAGGCTCTTACAAAAGGCAATAAAAAAATCAAAAAGTATGCTTTGCCTGAGCCTCTTGGAACAACTCCATGAACAGAGAAACAGCTCAGCAGGGTAGCTACTTCCTTTGGCACCAGCCCAGGATCCACCCCTGGGATCACCACTGTCATAGCATCCTAGACAAGATGAAGCTAAAGACTGAAACCATAACTTAGGGAATATGGAGTCAAATCAAGAAGCCAATGCAACCCCCACTGTTTCCTGACACCTAGCAAGCTAGAAATGAGTACTGCTTTAGGCAAATGACTACCTCCCGAGATGATGTACAAGGGGCTGTAGGAGGGTGGTGTTTCTCCAACTTGTACTTTTCAAATCTCCATGAAAGATTTCTTTTGCACAATTTAATTCACACCAAGAACACTAACTCCAAAGGAATGTGGAAAGCCAATTCAAAAAGATACTACCATGGCCAAAGCAAGGTAATACAGGATAGAGGTCAACTGTGATAATGGTTGTGGCAGGCAGAATTCTAAAGACGTCCGTTCCCTAGTTATTCCGTCAAATGCTAATCAAGTTACTGCCTGCTGAAACGGAATTTTGCAGATGTAATTAAGATTATGGTCTTTAAAAAATTATTTATTGAATATATTTGACATATAACTTTATGTAAATTCAAGGTATACAACATGTTAATTTGATGCATTTATATATTATACTATGATTGCTCTTATAGTGATAATCAGCACCTTTATCATGTTACATGATTATCCTTTCTTTCTAGTGGTTGGAATAATTAAGTTCTAGTTTCTTTGCAAGTTTGATGATTGTAGTAAAATATTTTTGTCTATACTTATTATACTGTGCATTGGATCACTAGGGCTTAGTTACTACTTATTCCAAGTTTTTACCTTGAACAACATCTATTCTATCCCTCCACACCCATCTCCTGGTAGCCACCATTTTACTCTCTGTTTTTATGAGTTCAGCTGTTTTAGATTCTACCTGTAAGTGATAACATATAACATTTGTCTTTCTCAGTTTAACTTATCTCACTTAGCATAATGTACTCAAGGTCTATTCATGTTGTCACAAATGACAGGCTATCGTCCTTTCTTATGACTGAATAAATTCCACTATGTGCATGTATGTATGTGTGTGTGTGTGTGTCAATCTATATGTAGAGATATAGATATATACCACATTTTCTTTATCTATTCATGCATTGATATGGATCCAACCACTATAGAAAACATTATGGAGGTTCCTAAAAGAATTGAAAATAGATCTACCATATGATCCAGCAATTCGACTTCTGGATATATACCCATCCCCCAAGAAATGAAAATAGGATTTCAAAGAGATATAGGCACTCTCGCATTTATTACAGCATTATTCGCAATAGGCAAGATATGGAATCAAGATTATGGTCTTAAAATAGATTATCCTGAATTATTCAGGTGAATGCAATGTAATCATATAAATCCAATAAAGCAAAGAAAATTCTCTGGCTAGAGGCAGAAGAGATTCTGCAGAAGGGGAAGTAAAAAAGATTCAAAGCCTAAGGACTCAACCTGTTGGTATGGCTTTGAGATGGAGAAATGAAGACACTCACCACGGAACGTACGGGCCCCTAGAAGCTGAAAAAGGACCTCAGGTCATCAACTAGCAAGGAAATAAAGACCTTAGTCCATGACCACTGTATGGACCTGAATTCTGTATACAACTTGCATGAATTTGGGAGTGTCACCCCCAGAGCTTCCAGAAGGGAATGCAACCCTGCTGACAGCTTGATAATTGGCTTTGGGAGACTTGAGGTAGAGAACCAGCTGAATCATTCTGAACCTAAACTTATATTTAAAACAAAAAACACTTTATTGACTTCCATTTGACATGTAGGAAGCTGTACATATTTAGTGTCTATGACTTGACGTTTTGGGAATAAGTATGCACCGCCCAACCATCACCACCGCCATGTAACTGAAATTCTGACTACCTAATTATGTGATGATGAATTAGTGCTGTTTTATGCTGCTAAATGCATATTACATTGATGTGACACCAATAGATAACTAATATAACAACATGCCGTCAACACAGTACACCCCACATCCCCACACACACACAGTACAGAATCATAAAGGGGGGAGAGAATTCAGAAACAGGTAAGTCAATTCTCCCCAGAGTTCTTAAACAAAATCCGTTAAAGGAGGTAGGATAGTGTAACATACAGTTTAAATAAGTGTAACAGGGGTAGAGAAGGGAGACATTCTATGTATGAGAAAAATGACCTGAGTAAGTTAGATGTGATTCAAGAGACTATGAATTGGACCCATTTTTAAGGAGAAGGGGATGTCAGAGTAGATGTTGAAGGACAAAGTTGGGAAGAAAAACCAAAAACCGAGACCAGAGTGTGAAAGGGCTAAAATAAGAGCCTAGCAAATTTCAGGAAAAAAAAAAAGATTTATGTAACAAAAATCACAACCAAGAAATATGAGACGTATGAGTCTATTTCTATAAAACAAGGTACTACCAAAGTTTTTATCAAGATGTTTCTGCCTATAGGCTAGTCCATCCAGTTTGCCCCATGGTCTCTGCAGTTCCCTTCCAACTATGAAAATCTTCACTCCAGACAACATGCCTCTTAACTTTTCCGTACAGAGATTTGCTGCTGTTGTATGCCTATCTATGTTTTAGAGTTGCTTAGCCTTATTTATGACCATGTCTATACAATAACATAAATGAACCAAAAGGAATCAAGGGAGAAAATTCACTATGATGTGCATGCCTGCCAGAGATCAGGAGAGGAAAATCATGTTTGCTTTCATTTGCATATTGACATTTTTAACACGTGAATATTATTTTTCCCTTAAGAAATTGCTTATGCATTATATAATAAGTCTCCATCACTCAAAGTTATTTTATTCAGTTACCTATTAGGCAGTAGCCAGATTTTATGTAAGCATATCTGATTAATCTTTATTCTTTAAAATCCCCAGATTCCCCCACCCCACTTTCATCAACAAATAGTTATTAGTTTCCCAATAAAGTATGTCAATATTACTAGAACACACAAACATTCCAAGTACATTCATTTTGCTTGCCAGTGTATTAAGCTGGTTCTGGATAAGCATCCATAAACTGAGAAATACAATCCCCCAAATAAACAAACACATGTAAAGCCTTTTAGCAGGTTGGTGGATGCCTGTGGAGAAGCCATCCTCAGATGATGCATCCAGCTCATTTCATGCCTCCAATTGGAAAAGCATTAAACAAAAATGCAAGGAAATTAGGTCTCAGTTTTGGTACAGGTTAGCAACAAATTCTGTATATTTCCTCTGTCGAATGTCAGCATTTCATGCTAACACAAAATAACAAATTTCCCTTTCAAAGTCAGATCTTCAAACACTGTACCTCAAACAATCATCTTTATATAACTTCAAATACATCCAAATTGGTAGAATTAGCTGCACACATGTAAATATGCATCCTTAGATTTTAAAGCCAACATTTGATCATTTTAATTATTTTAATTATCATTTTAATATGGTCTGAATAACTCAAATATCTCATATCTGGATTATGTTAATAGTTCTTTTGTAAATTAAAAAATTTTTAGAAGGAAATTTTCTCATATCACATTAAGTTTTAGTACATTAAGGTACAGATAATAGATCTAAAAGAATAGTCAACAATATTCTTCCAAAATTTCAAAAGCTGTGCATATTTTAGCTTTGGTAAGTGTATAAAAATATTGCCAGATATTTCTTTTCTTCTCTAGAAAATAGGTCTAGTATTTGAGACAGGATTGAAGGAACCCTAAAGGGTTTCATTATAGAATATCAGGGCGCCTAGGTGGCTCAGTTGTTAAGCATCTGCCTTTGGCTCAGGTTATGATCCTAGGATGCTGGGATCAAGCCCCGCATCAGACTCCCTGCTCAGCGGGAAGCCTGCTTCTCCCTCTCCCACTCCCCCTGCTTCTCCCTCTCCCATTCCCCCTGCTTGTGTTCCCTCTCTCACTGTCTCTCTCCCTCTCTCTGCCAAATAAATAAATAAAATCTTTTTTAAAATAAAAAAATATAAATAAATAAAATATCTATTTCCCTTGCCTCTTTTAAGCTCTGAGATAAGAAAATTTGGACTGAATTTTCTAATCAATCTCTCTGTTTCCACTTGGAAACTTCCCCATCTTACCTAAAACCCTTAGCAATGGCTAAACACAGAAAATAAAAAACAAACAAGCAAAGAAAAAGTTTTATTTTTATTTGGCTTGTGCTATCATAGACGGTTAGTTTTCTATGTAGTTTTCCCAATCCAAGAAAATGTGCTGATATTTGAAGTCATCTTGCGCATAACATAAATCACAGTATAAACACATATGGCTAGTTATCTGACAGTCCTCCCAGCTACCTTCTTTACTATACTTTTGTGAGAATTTCTAAATACTGACCTAGGTTTAAAATGTGCTTAAAGAGGAAACCTTTTTTTTCCTTCTAATATCTGGAAGTCAATCAACTAGGATTTCCAAAGCAACTTAATATACCACTAGAGGGACAGACCAATACTAAATCAGTATATCAAGAACCAAACCTATGAAATGAAAACCTAAACTATACTGTCATGTAGTAGGACTTCTGTGGAAGATGGCAGAGTAGGAGAACCCAAGGCTTACCTTGTCCCATGAATACAACTAGGTAACACCCACATCAGGGCAAATACCCCAGAATATGACCTGAAGACTGGCAGAATGGACTCTCACAGCTAAATGTAGAGAAGAGACCACATCAAAGAGGGTAGGAAGGACAAAAACACGGTTGGAACTAAACGGACCCAAAGCAGGAATGAAAGAGGAGAAGTAACAAGTGATACCAAAGAAATACAAAGGATGATAAAGGAATATTATAAAAAATTATATACTAGCAAACAGGACAACCTAGAAGAAATGGACAAATTCCTAGAAACATATAATCTCCCAAAACTGAATCAGGAAGAAATAGAAAATTGAATAGACAAATTGCCAGCAATGAAATTGAATCAGTAATCAAAAAAACTCCCAATGAATTTAAGTCCAGAATTAAATGGCTTCACAGGTGAATTCTACCAAACATTTAAAGAAGTGTTAATACCTATTCTCAAACTCTTCCAAAAAATAGACGAGGAAAGAAAACTTCCAAAATCATTCTGAGAGGCCTGCATTACCCTGAAATCAAAACCTGATAAAGACACCACAAAAAAAGAGAACTACAGGACAATATCTCTGATGAATATAGATGAAAAAATACTCAACAAAACATTAGCAAACTGAATCCAACAATGCATTAAAAAAAATCATTCACCACAATCAAGTGAGATTATTCCTGGGATGTAGAGTGGTTCAACATTTGCAAATCAATCAACATTATACATCACATTAAAAAGAGAAAGGATAAAAAACATAATCATTTCAAGAGATGCAGAAAAAGCATCTGACAAAGTACAACATCCATTCATGATAAAAACCCTCAAAAAAGTAGGTTTACAAGGAACTTACCACAACATAATAAAGCCCATATATAAAAAGCACACAGTTAACATCATACTTAATGGGGAAAATCTGAGAGCTCTTCCCCTAAGGTCAGGAACCAGACAAGGATGTCCGTTCTCATCACTTTTATTCAACATAGTATTGGAAGTCCCAGCCATAGCAATCAGATAAGAAAAAGAAATAAAAGGCATCCAAATCGGTAAGGAAGAAATGAAACTTTCACTACTTGCAGATGACATGATACTATATATAGAAAACACAAAAGACTCCTTCAAAAAATTACTAGAACTGATAAATGAGCTTAGCAAGGCCACAGGATACAAGTCAATATACTGAAATCCTTTGCATTTCTATACAGTAATACTGAAGTAGCAGAAAGAGAAATTAGAAAATAATCCATTTACAATTGTACCAAAAATAATAAAATACCTAGGAATATACTTAACCAAGGAGGTGAAAGACCTATACTCTGACAACTATAAAATATTGATGAAAAAAATTGAAGATGACACAAACAAATGGAAACATATCTCGTGCTCATGGATTGGAAGAACAAATATTGCTAAAATATCTCTACTACTCAAATAAATCTATAGATTTAATGCAATCCCTATCAAAACACCAACAGTATTTTCCAAAGAACTAGAAAAAATAATTCTAATATTTGTATGGAATCACAAAAGATCCCAAGTAGCCAAAGGAATCTTGAAAATGAAGAACAAAACTGAAGGGATCACAATCCCAGATTTCAAGATATACTACAAGGCTGTAGCAATCAGAACAGAATTATGGCACAAACATAGACACACAGATCAATGGAACAGAATAGAAAGCCCAGAAATAAATCTACCATTATATGATCAATTAATCTTTGACAAAGGAAGCAAGAATATGCAATGGGAAAAAGATGGACAACTGCATGCAAAAGAATAAAACTGGACCACTGTCT
The DNA here is from genome assembly GCF_002007445.2 of Ailuropoda melanoleuca. Lineage (NCBI taxonomy): Eukaryota > Metazoa > Chordata > Mammalia > Carnivora > Ursidae > Ailuropoda > Ailuropoda melanoleuca. Next base: position 123,806,042 of record NC_048220.1, on the reverse strand, counting down.
TACACCATACACAAAAATAAGCTCAAAATGGATTATGGACTTACATGTGAGACCTGAAACCATAAAAATCCTAGAAAAGAGCATAGGCAGTAATTTCTCTGACACTGGCTATAGCAACATTTTCTCCTGAAGCAAAGGAAACAAAAGCAAAAATAAAATATTGGAAGTACATCAAAATCCAAAGCTTCTGCATGGCGGTATGCCTGGATGGCTCAGTCGGTTAATCACCTGCCTTTTGCTCAGGTCATGATCCCAGAGTCCTGGGATCAAGTCCCACATTGGGATCTTTGCTCAGTAGGGAGCCTCCTTCTCCTTCTGCCTGACACTCCCCCTACTTGTACTCTTGCTCTCTCTCTGGCAAAAAAATAAATAAAACCTTAAAAAAAAAAGAAAGAAAGAAAAGAAAAAGCTTCTGCATAGCAAAGGAAAAAATTGACAGAACCATAAGACAACCTACTGAATGGGAGAAGATATTTGCAAATGACGTATCCCATAAAGGGTTAGTATACAAAATATGTAAGAACTTATATAATTCAACACCACCACCCCCAAATAAAAAATGGGCAGAAGACATAAATAGACATTTTTTCAAGGAAGTTATACAGGTGGGCAACAGACACATGAAAAGATGCTCAACATCACTCATTATCAGGGAAATGCAAATCAAAACCACAGTGAGATATCACCTCACACCTGTCAGAGAAGCTAACATCAAAAACACAAGAAACAAAAAGTTCTGGTGAGGATGTGGAGAAAAAGGAACCCTCATGCACTGCAGGTGGGAATGCAAACTGGTGCTGACACTGTGGAAAAAAGTATGGAGGTTTTTCAAAAAGTTAAAAATGGAACAACCATAGATCCAGTAATTCCACTACTGGGTATTTAGCCAAAGCATATGAAAACACTAATTTGAAAAGATATATGTACCCCCATGTTTATTGCAGAATTATCCATAATAGCCAAATTATGGAAGCAGCCTAAGGGTCCATCAATAGGTGAATGGATAAAGAAGAAGTGGTATATGTAGATATATATAAAATGGTACATTACTCAGCCATAAAGAATGAAATCTTGCCATTTGCAACAACATGGATGGATCTACAATGCTAAGTGAAGTAAGTCAGAGAAAGACAAATACCATATGATTTCACTTATATGTGGAACTTAAGAAACAAAATAGAGGAGCAAAAAGGGAAAAAAAGAGAGAGAGGGGCATACCTAGAAACAGACTCTTAACTAGAGAACAAACTGATAGTTACCAGAATGGAGGCAGGTGGGGGGATGGGTTAAATGGTGATGGGGATTAAAGAGTGCGCTTGGGATGAGTACCAGGTGTAGTTTGGAAGTGTTGAATCACTGTATCATATACCTGAAACTAACATTACACTGTATGTTAACTGGAATTTAAATAAAAACTTAAAAAAAAAAGAGTACACGTATCATGATGAGCCCTGAATAATGTATAGAATTGTTGAATCAGTATACTGTACACAGGAAACTCAACACTACATGTTAACTCTACTGGCATTACAATTTTAAAATAGACAAATAGATAGGTGATAGATAGATAGATGATAGATAGATGATAGATAGATAGATAGATGATAGATAGATAGACAGATAGATAAACAAGCTGTCATGTAATCAGAAGCTTGAAGGCTTTCTCAAAAATGAGTAGATTTCTTCTGTTAGACCCAGGATCATCAAATCCAGTACCACTTCAAAAAGTATTAGCACAGTTGAGATTACAGATGGTCTTTGGCTGAAAAATATTTATCTATGATCTATGCAATTAACACCTGATGATTAAGCCCACCTCTGGATTTTTTTTCTTCATTAAAATTTATTCAAAATATTTCTTCATTAAAAAAATTTAAAAAAAGAAATTTTTTCAAAAACTTACCTAAAACTTGATTTGTTTTGTCACAATAGATATTATTCAAGGTTTGAAGATGGCAACATGTTCTCTAAATAAAAATCTTAAGAATTTGGGGGATTTTCTGGAAAGTTTTTGTGCTCTTTGTTCACTTATAATAACTTTATGCTAAATAGGTTACCAAAGTTAATTACCTTGACATGGGTTCTGTTGTGAGTTGGAAAGAGGATAAAATAGATACGCTTTGGAGAACTTCAAATGCTTAGAGGTTCAATTTAAAAGAAATGGGGTCGATATGAATTAAGAAAGTAGATATGTTTAGAAACTGAAAATACTCAGGTGTATTGACTTACAGAAAAATCTAGGTATGAGATTTATTTAATCACACAAGTCCCAGACCATTAATTACTGTTATATGTAATTATTACAAAGAAGAGATTCTCACTTTTCCTAATACTTTGGAAATTTGCCACTAACTCTGTTTCTCCTATAATGAGAAGCCTTAGCATGTATTTATTATCAAATCTCAAAGGAAACTAAAACTAAAAATGGTTCTAATCTAAAGAAAGACAACACATGCTATTTCGTGATATAAGTATAGTTTTCTTAAGTTTATAATCAAAGCCCATTAGAAGTCTTTCAGACACTGGTGAGAGATTTCCCTAGAAAACATGAGGAACAGGGCGCTCATTCTGTTATCTCATTCTCCATCATCCACAGAAATTTCTAAGTGGGCAGGTCAGAATGTGCCAGTTAATAAAGATACTACAGAAGAGATTTTCAACATGAAATTTTCAGATGGTTATGTGAACCCTGCTGCTCTGAGGTCTGAGAGGTGGGTCATATGTTCTTGCTTAAGTTCACCAGCTCAGTAGCATTTGAGCAGAATAGACCACCTGTCAGGTGGGAAATATATCCCAGTGGGAGGTCTGCGCCGGCACCAAAATGTTATGAAACTCATCCTTCGTTTGCCCTCTTTCTATATTTTATCAGCGGTGGGAATGTTGGAAGATGGTAGAAATAAAACATATAAGCATTTTTCTTCTTGAGCAAGCATTTTTGAGTTTGGGAGCCCTAGTTTCTTCTCACAGAGGTGACTGTGAACTGTCAGGAACTAGCTTTCAAGCACAGCAGGAACTTTAATGAACAGTGGGAATAGTATCTCCATACGCAACTATGAATACTGAGAATAAAAGAGATAATAGCAAATGAAGAATATTATTGAAAACATGGTTTAAAGTGGAACCTTTGACTGTCTTCCTCTTTGGGGAGGTGGTAACAATTTGTCACAGCACACAGGCACAAGCAAGCATTGTTTTTATTGTGTGCATATGAAATTTGTGATAAGGTGCCAGGGTCTGAACATATGAAAAAGCAAAGATGATAAATAGAAAGATTAATGTCCTGAGGAAAATGAAGTAATAGGTGTTTAGATGCACATGAAAGCTTTTCAATAAATTTCTTGTATCTGAAGCATGTGATCTTCTATTTGATAAATAAAAAGCAAGACACTGAATAATTTGATTAGACTTTGCAATAGATTTACCTTATTAACAATAACCTACCGGAATTCAAAGGCTATCCAGAAGTTGAGACAGGAACAAAAGGTGTCCAACTGGTGTTTATGAGATGGTAGAAGCTAAAATTTCACCAAAAAAGTAGATGTCTGAAAGAACGGCATAGAGACTCTGCAATGTTTTCTACTTAAAACGCACTTCCTTTGGCCTTCTCAAATGAAACTTCTTATGCTCTCTTATCCTTCCCTACTCGAATTACCTCAAGAATCAAGGGCCTACTTAGTGACCTCTCCGCACCTCAATGGCTTTTTATCCTTCTTTGAAATGCCTATTTCTCGGAGGATAAAACATTTGATTCTCCTACCTGCCTTCCTGTGATTTCAGGAAGCAAACCCTGAAAACCGGTGGTGTGTGTAAGTGATTCATTAAAGGTGGACTCCCAGGAAAAACTATAAAGGGTAAGGCAGAAGTAGAACAGTAAAGGGAAGAAGCCAAGCTAGGGCACAATTTTAGAAAAAGGCCCAACTGCAGCATAACCAGATTTCTCAACAGCAATGCTAAGTGCTAAAAGACATCAGAATAATGATTTCTGAGAGAAAATGCTTTTAAACCAAAAGTTTTTTAATAAATCAAGTATCTGGGTGCCTGGGTGGCTTAGTCAGTTAAGCCTGAGACTCTTGATTTGGGCTCAGGTCACGATCTCAGGGTTGTGAGATCAAGCTCTGCATCGGGCTCTGTGCTCAGCGTGGAGTTTGTTTGTCCCTCCCCCTTTGCTCCTGCCCCTGCTCTCTCTCTCCCTCCCTTTTCCTCTCCCCCTCAAATAAATAAATAAATAAATAAATAAATAAATAAATAAAATCTTTAAAAATCAATCAATCAAGTATCAAGTTTAGTGACTACTTTCATTTCTACCAATTGGTAATCTAAAAAAAGTTTAAAACAAACAAAAAATCCTGGGGTGAGCATATCAGCTAACATTGGAACTGCTTCAGCTGAGGTCTCTGGTTGGAAAGGTGTCTGGTATGGAGGTCTTTGGTGGAAAAATATACATAACCATGAACTTATAATATCTACATTTTCTGAGAACCTGCATGTTGAAAACTAACATCAGAAATGGCCCCATATCTAGCTAGAAAATGTCCCTGTAGACAAAGTGAAGGAGGTACAGTCACAACAGTTACACAACAGCTGCCTGAATCTAAAGTTGACAGCGAAATCGCCATGGACCCCAGTGAGCTTTCCACGTCTGAACCAGAGGCTGATGCTGAAATACGGCCAAGTAGGGCAGTGGCATGAAACTGGAAGAAACGATTGCTGAGGAAACACCATCTCAAGATAAAGAGCAGGGTATCTGATGTGGAGAGTGAGAAGCCAGGAACAGCCAAATAAAACAGTAGATATAACTGATTTGGCCACCAAGCTCCTGGGTAGTTGGAAAGACCTAAAGGAGGCATACTGAATTTCAAAGAAAAGTCGAACTGAGAAGGAGAACACAATAACTGGAAAAGGAAGGAATGCTGTTGGTTCAGAGATCAACAGCCACCCCAAAGACTCCTAACAGGTCAAGAGAGATAGACCCATACAAGCAAATTCAAAAAAAAAAAGAAAAGGAGAAAAAGGGGCTCCCTCTAACCACCTTCTTCTGCCTATGAGTGGAACAAAAGGCCAGATGGCAGAGATGAGATGCTAACTTCTAAAAAGAAAGTACGAATTAAAGAACACAATACATTTTCTAGAGAGGAGCACTAGAAGTTGTTTGAGAAGAGGTGGCTCAGTGGGAGGCTCAGAAACAGCAGCAGCAGTTGTAGACCCTGGGAATGACTTCTCCACCAACCTATGACTCTCTTGACTACAATGCCTCTTATCATACCTTTGCTGGCTACTCAGCAGGTTATCCCATGCAGACCTGCATGGATCCTAGCAATGGACATTGCAGGAAAGGTGCTCCTCCCCATACCCAGCATGGACCCTGTGTGTTCTCCTGCTCCTTACAATCATTCTCAACCCTTGGTGGAACACTGTACAGAACTGCTCACTTCCCCTCCACATGTGGCAGCCCCTGGGAAGCTTCCAGTTCATAGTATGTGACCCAACATGATGGTGTGGTTCACCAAGACTCCAGCATCACTGTCTTGCCAGTGCCAGCCCCAGGCCCAGTCTAAGGACAGAATTACAGGTTTTGGGATTCAAACCAATAGTCTGACAGTGTCCATACTCTCCTGTTGCAGTCTTGAGCAACCATATATTATCAAGGACAGACTTGTCCAACTGTCTTTGGTGTGACATCACCCTACTCAAAGACAACTCCACCAACTGTATAGTTATGCCCAGTCAAGTCTTCAGTACATCCAGAGACAAGAGATTCTCATAGCTCATGCAAAACTCATGCAGTGATGGCACAGCCAACTGCAGCCATGACTGGGCAGCCTCGGCCCTTACAGCAACATGAAATGATAGTAAAAATAATCTTCTGGATCTGCCACACACACCCCCCCACAATCCAAAAAGCCATTGTCTTATTTGCCAACTAGAAGACAGCCCAAGATCCAGAAGGGAAGATTTATTACTACCATGAGATCACAAGGCAGACTCAATGGAACCCTCTTACTTGGGAAGGCCCAAGGGATGATGCCAGCCTTGAGCATGAAGCTGAGATGGACCTAGAAACCCCAAGATATGATGAAAACCCCATGGAGACCTCAAAAAATCCTAAGACGGCAGAAGCAGACACCTGTGGTGAGCTGGCTAAGAAAAGCAAAGAAGTATTCAGAGAAGAGGTGCTCCAGTTCATTGTCCAGGGCTTGAACCCTTACTGGAAACCTGACTGCAAAATGGAAAGAATTACAACTGAAGTCTTCAAACACCTTGCTCACAAGCGGACTCATGGTGTTGACTGAGAAGCTGAAGTACTGTAAGAACCTGAGGACCTGGAGTGCAATGAGAACGTGAAACATGAAACCAAGGAGTATGTTAAGAAGTACATGCATAAGACTGGGGCTGTTTACAAACTCAAAAAAGACACTGAGTTAGAGTGACTGGTTGGGCCAGGATGGGAGGACAGGTGAACAGATGGGACAGACTTGGGAGAAGAAACCCTGTGGGCCCACTGCTCCACCCCCCTCTGTTGGGGCTGTGTTACTGGTGACACATCACCCTGGGGAATTGAGACCTACAGATTTCAATCAAAAGTCATGGAAACGGGAGCTCCATGTACAACAACTGATCTGTGGTCGTGAGCTGTTGGGGTGTGGCTGGAGGCCATCAGAGCGAAGGGCTTAGGGAAGGATCCTGCTAAGATCCCCAGACCCATTCCCAAACCTGGGTCTCCTCCTTGGAGGTGCTGTCAGCACACAGACCCATGTGCATCCCTACCCATGACCCCTCACCCTGATGATCTGAATTATATTTTAATGTATGTGTGAATATATTGAAAATAATTGTGTTTTTTTCACCTGGTTTTGTTTTTCGTTTTGCTTTTAGCCTCTATGTGCTAGATCACAGGAAGGACTTTGTAATGATGGTTTAATATCTCCTACAAGGTTTAACTTGTTACCATGTAAATATTCCAAAGCAGGGTGCCTTGTGGTTTCAGTCAGCCTGGTTCTATGTTGATAAGGTTGATCTACTGCTTAAAATTGCTTTATATTACTCAATTTTTACTGAAATTTTTACGGAAAAAATAAAATCAATTAAAGAAACAGCCCCGTACATATGCCCCTGGAGTACCTCAAAGATACAATTGCAAAATTCCCCAGGAAAGACACATCCTCACATTAGGCACAAAGGTTTTTACAAAAACTCTTCAACAGGCAAACCTGGCTAAATCTACAATGCACAAATACCAATCACAACTTAGTGGTTTAAAAAAATAATTTTATTATGATTGTGATTCTGTGTGTTAAGAATTTCAGCATGGCATAGCAGAAATGGCTCCTCTTTAATATACAGTAACTAGAGAGGCTCAGAGAGACTGAGCAGCTGGGGGTAACTGGATGGCTAGGAGTTGGAATCATGTAGCTCCAACTTCTCACACAAGTCTTGTGACTGCCATAGAAAAACGAATGAGAAACCTGGCAAAACCAACAATGGCTATTAAAATTTCTGCTAAAAACTACATGCTGTTACTTCTGCTCATGTTTCACTGATCAAACAAGTGAATGACAAAGCTTGATGTTAAGAGGGGACAAGGAGGTGGGATATATGCCTCCCATAGCAAGTCCCAGCAATAGATGGGGATGCATGATGCAATGTACCACAAGTGATTTCTGTCACAGTATGGGCTATTCCTTTCCCAACACTGAAATCCTATGACCCAATACACAGAAAAATGTTGAGAAGTTTTGTGAGTCATATAAGTTCAGCCAAGAAGTAAACACTATGGTGAAAATTCTGTCTCTAAGAGTTCACATCTTGACTGAGATTTTTGCTCTTAATTAGCAATTTTCCAGAACAGTGCAATCTCTGATTTTGAAAATGGCCACAGTTGGGGTTGAGGATACGACGGGGAAGGAATATGTGTGACACAAGTGTTCTAGTCTGCTCCAACTGCCATAACAAAATACCACAGACTGTGGCTTAAACAATAAGTGTTTATTTTCTCCTAATTCTGGAGACTGGAAAGTCCAAGATCAAGATTCTGGCAGGGATCTCTTTCTGGTAAGAACTCTCTTCCTGGCTTGCAGATGACCTCTTTATCCCTACATGGCTTTTCCTCTGAGTAGGCACCTGTCCTATTAGGACCCTACCCTCATGACTTCATTTAACCTGATTAACCTCCTAAACACCTTATGTCCAAATACAATCAAAATGGGGCTTAGGGCTGCAATAGCAATAAGGCATTAAGTAAGAAATAAGAAGAGTATTTATGAAGGACTCAGATCTGTGCTCTAGCATAAAGACAAGAAGTTGGGAGATGAGAAGCTGTGTCTTAAAAGTATACCGGAGAATGTAAAGATTTTGTAAGTCGAAAATGCCTCCCAATATAACACCGCCATTTTAAAAGGAACATGCAGAGTAGAAAGGTACCTAGGCCTAGCCTAGTCTTCTCAGCATACCGTGGCCACTCGCCAGCCGGTTCATTTCTTGCTTCCATTGCTTTTTTATGAATGAAACAGAAATAAAATATTAGAGTGCATCAATGCAATCATTTTTCACTCAGAACATGTGAACTCATGTCAGGCCGCCATATCAAAGAGCTGAGAAAGGAAACATTAATATGTAAAAATAAAGGTTAAAATAGAAAAATACTACGAAAATATTAACAATAAAACTGCCTATGGGATTATAGTCTACATGAAAGTATTTCTTTGTAGCCTTACCCTTTTCCTTGACTCTTTCATATGTATTTTCTTCAGCTCCAAAATGTAAAGTGAACTTATGTATCCTCTCTCCTGAGTAATTAGCCTTTAAAATATATGCAGCAAGTTTGAAATATGTGTAGTTCATTTGAAGTGGTTAGTACTCCAGAATCCTATCCTTCATCCTACATTGTATTATTTTTATTTGGGCAACACTTCACATTGTAAAATCTGAGCCAACATTCACATCCATTTCTGAAATTTCTAACGAAAGATTAAAATAGAAAAAGTGCTTATGCAAAGATCTTTTCTCTAGGTCACTCCACCCTATATGACTGTATTGTCATCTAGATGAGGGCCTCTTCACTTCAAGAAATAAAATCCCCACTCTCGCTTTTATAACTCTCCCCAGTGACCAGTTGCTCCTGTGGTGTCCTTCACACGTAAGCCTTAGCACTGACAATCTGGTCACTTCTTGGGAGTCCACAATGCCCTCAGGACAGAGAAAGAGGCCTGGCACTCTTCCAGTTCACATAATTGCATGCTTCTTACTTAACAGTCTCCTATATTTTCAATTAAACCTAACACTTCAATCTATCAAATCCCTATGTGCCAGCATACGGTTGCTATGTTTCAGGTTTGTTCTTCACCTTCATGACAGGCAAAGTTTGCAAAGTCTGTGAATTTACAGCCTGGAAGATCCTATGTAAATGCAAACTATAATCCGTTCCATCACAGATCTGACTTTGACCATTTATGAAGGATCTACAGACCCTCGGTGCATCACCCATAATGTTGGTAGTTTGCCTGGAACTGTATTTGGGCACTGTCCAAAATTTTGTTGTCAAGTGACCTTTGCTGTTTAATGGAAAAGATAAAAATTTTTATACCAAAGAAACAGAATCTGAGTGGATTGGTGGCAACAGGCAGTGAAAGCGTATCACATAACACTGGAAGAAGCCATAAAGCTCCATAAAGGCCACCTGCTTTCTAGGTGATTATAACCAAATAAAAGTCAGACTAACTCATTGGTGAATTTACTCTTCTATGTTTTCAATTCAAAGGAAATAACTGTGGATCAAACATAAAAATCTCACCAACAGATTTCTGGTTTCATAGAATAGCAACACTTAATTACATAACTACCTTTATACAGATATCTTACGCTTCATTTTGAACATCTACACTTTAAAATCTGTAGCAACCCTTTGTTCAACTTAATTCTCCCAACAACCTTTTGTAGTATCCGTGGATCGTCACTGACTACAGCTGCCAGCCATGATTTTGCTCTCTTCGTAGATTTTCAATAATACTTAGTCTGTAACCAAATAAGTAGAATGCAAATATATCATTTTCTTTTGTTCTCTGTCATGTCTGAAGATCTCCTTCCAGTGAAATCATAAAGTCCTTAAGCTTCTATCTATCCTTTCTAATGTCTAATGGTATTTAGGGCACAAGGCACACATTACGTGAATGCTTACAGATGAGAACTGTCCAGCCTCAGGAGTTAACTGATTTGAGTCTTCATAGCCAGGTAATGTACATACCAAATCTAATTGTAAGGTTTCTGACTCAGTGTACAGTCAGCTTTTCTCTTCATTGCACAATTACTCCCTAGAGAGAAGATTTGCCCTGAGCATCCTCAGCTGTCCTTTGGCCCACCTTTCTGCGTGGGATATATCATGAGGTAGAACATGCCATTTCAACCCGTAACAGCTTTATTGATCTGAAAATGAATCAGTTGTGGGTTTTTTTTTCTTTTTTTTTTAAATTTGGGGTAAGTGGTAAATCCTATTAGTATATAAATCCACAGTATCAGTAAGGGTTTTTCTGGCTGGCTAGGAAATCCACTTAAATCTAGACGTGGACCAAAAGCATGTTTAGGTTTTAGGCAGAATATAATCAGTAACACTGCAGCCACCAGCTGCATCTGAGTGCTGACCATTTACAGCACTTTAGTCCCTGGGCCAATTTCTAGACTGTAAGCAACATCTCTTTACACAGAACAGTGCCTAGAAAAAACACTAAGTGGTCAATACATGCTTAGTGATTTCAGTTGATTGTTTTGTAGTATATACACTTTCTAATATGCTTATATAGGTATTCAAGGAGCTGTAATATAAAAATAATAGAGAGGATGTGGGAACTTGAGTATCTCCACTTAGAAGGACCACAGGGATACTGCAATTTCAGAGAAGAATATGATTTAGTGGCACCTGGGACTATGAAGAGCCTATGGAGGGGGGGAGTTAGTTTACAAAGGACCTCTTTGGGGATGCATTCCTGGGGATGCATGAGTGTGCAGCAGATTAGAAAAGTAGTAGCTTTTAGGTATCAAAGCCTAGACCAAGCATCTCACACGCATTACTTTGTGCCATCCTTGAAGCAATCCCAGGAAATAGGTACTGTGCTATTGTCTCTTCTACAAAGCTAGAAAGCACATTTCAGGGGGGTAAAAAATCATAAACAGGTCTTTCTTACCTCAAAACACTTGGCCTTATGGTTTATCCTGGTGATAATGAAATATAAGTCAATATGAAGATAAGAATATAGGAGAATGTTGTTGAATGGAGGAGCCTGCAGTATGATTTATAAGGGAGATAACTGAGATGGAATGCCACCCAGGATTAAATACCTTTCAACTTCAAATGGCTCAGCTCAAAGCTCCAGGTGTGCTAAGACTGAAACTCTGGAACATCTGTCCAGGGATCCCTTTGAATGTTGGTGAATTTCTCTATTTTTCCTTAACACACCCCTTCCCAGCTGGAAGTGAATTGGGAAAAACTAACTTGAAGAAGTCCAAGCTGGAAGCTAGGAAGCTTTGGGTTTCACATCTTGTATTGTGAAAAGCTTAAAAAAATATTATTAAAAAAAAAAAAAAAGCTTATAAAGATCCAAACTCTAGATTCTTCATCCTTGGTGACACAGAAAGGGATGTTAATCTCTGCCTGCACCCTGGGTCAGTGTTTTTAACCCTGGTTGTGCTTTAACTCTTGAGTCATCTCTGTACTTCAAAATAAATGCTGTTACCTGGACTTCAGTCTCAAAGATTCCCATGTTCACTGTCTAAAGTCTACCACTACTTATCTAGAATTAAATTTTACTTAGTTTGTTGTTGTTATTGTTTTAAATTCCCCTTGATGATTAGCATTGGAAGCCAAGTTTGAGAACAACTGATAATCCTTTCCCTCATCATGAAGGGAGGTAGAAAGTTTGTATCTTACAAACAAAAAAGGAGCATGAAGGTAGCCATCAAGTATGAAATCTGAAATTTTGATAATTTTAAATACATTCAAACTACATTAAAAACTTAAAAAAAAGAAGAAACAATTTTATATTGCAAAGAATCACATGAGAATAAGCATTACAATTTAGAAAAGGAAATAGATCTATATGGTGTATTTGAGCTAAAAATTCTAATTTGGGACAAAAAGATCAGCAGTTTCCTTAACCTGTAAAGTCTAGAAGAATGAGACAAAGTTAAAAGTGTAGGCACATAAGCAAAGGAGAGAAATCTGTTCTTCTAAAATAATGTTTTTTTCCTTTGTTTTCTTGTGTTTTTTGATTAGGAAAATTTTAATCTTTTTATTAAGTATCATGATAATAAAAATTGAAAAAAAAACTGTTAAAGCAGTATTTGTCACTAAAAAGATGGAGGAAGGGACTTAGCAACTGGTTTGATATAAGCAAATTAATTTTCAAAACATACACTTATTTTTACTGTATATCAAATCATTAGAAGTTTAAAATGATATACTGTTATTAAGATATAGAAGACACATTCTAGTCATTCAACCTCTACATGTTTTAGCAAGGTTTGTATGGTTTTGTTGTTGTTGTTGTTTGTTTGTTGCATTGCAATAAGAAATAATTAGGGTGCCTGGGTGGCTCAGTCAGTTAAGTGGCTGTCTTTGGCTCAGGTCATGATCTCAGGGTCCTGGGATCCAGCCCTGTGTCAGGCTTCCTGCTCAGCGGGGAGCCTGCTGTCCCTCTGACCTTCTCTCTCCTCCTGCTCCACTCATGCTTTCTCTCTCTCTCTCTCTCTCAAATAAATAAATAAAAACTTAAAGAAAAGAATTAGATTTTTCACTCTGCAAAGATTATCACAGTTAACCTGTTTGGTTTTTGGAAGTTCAATTTTGGGAAATCACTCAGAGCACAAGGAATATGGAGGTTTTCATAATAAATACTCATATTTCCAACCATATTAAAGTCAGTGCAGCCCTGGAAATTAATATGCTCTGCCTGATGAGAGAAAACTCAACCAAGATGTGTGCAGACACTTGGCTTTGTTCACTGTGAGAAGCTCTACTAACCAAGCATTTGCCAGCTTTATTAATTCTCCCTGACTGTTGGGTCTTCGTGATTGTTTATTTGTGTGTTACCATTAGCAGAGTTATTTTATAAATTCTCTCAATGTTGCCATATGCTGCTGCCTACCATCAGTCAGGAGTGGACTGGAGCAGCCAGCAGAGGAAATTGAATTGTGGCAGAATGGAGGAAGAGTGTAGCTATTTCCTTCTTACTGAAATGCAATTTGTTCTTTTCAGCTGGTGATATGGAATTAGGAAGAATTGCTCAATGAAATAATTGTGGTACTATCCAAATGGACAGAACTTCACTGCTAACTCTCTATAGAAGTTAAAGAATAAAACATCTCATAGCTCATGTGCCAAAATTATGCTAGTCATGTTGAATGTGTTTTTTTATAATTCAATCCCATGTGGTAAATCATCTACACATATTTTCTTTTTGAGTAGTTTTCTGAGTAAAAATTTAGACAGCCAGATTGTTTTCTTGTTGCTGATTATTTTAATAAGAAACTAGCACAATTAAAATTTCTCCCTACAATCAAGAGAAATCTATTGAAAGATCTTCAATAGCATCCATGATTACATAAGAAATTTTTTTTTGAAAATACTAAAATAATACCAATAGTATTTGAAAAAAATTGGTTGCAAGGTAGAATGAATCAGAAAGTCAAATAATAAACCCCATGTCTGTATCAATATATAACATGTTTCTACTGAATTTTAAATTTTAGATATCTAGAGGGGCGCCTGGGTGGCTCAGTCAGTTAAGTGGCTGCCTTCGGCTCAGGTCATGATTCCAGGGTCCGGGGATGGAGCCCCACATCGGGTCCCTGCTCAGCAGAGAATCTGCTTCTCCCTCTCCCTCTGCCTGCCACTCTGCCTACTTGCTCTATCTCTCTATCTCTCTGTCAAATAAATAAAAATCTTTTTAAAAATTTTAGGTATCTAGAGAAAAAAACTGAAGAAAGAGATTAGGTTTTAGTCTCTATTCTGCCTTAACCTTGGGGTATTTTATTAGCCAAGTTACATAATCAATCCATCTACCTCAGTTTCTTCCTTCAATTAGTCAATATTTACTGTGTGCCTAATAAGGCCAACAGAGAATATCAGGCGCTCTGAGGGGAGTGTATGCTTGATAAATATCAAGGAGGCAAGTTTGTAGATTGAGGGGAATAATCAAAGGGAAGTGACAAGAGAAAAGAACAAGAGGTAACCAGTACACAAAACTGGGCTTTTACTCTGAATAAGGAGGGAAGATATTGGACTGATAGAACAGAAAGGTGACTTCACTTACAAGGTGCATCTCTGGTTACAATATGGAAAATAGCAGCAAAGGAGGAATAAGACAAAGGGGCATGGAAACAAGTTAGGCTCTATTTCAATGGAATAGAAGAAATGGTGGTAGCTTGGTCCAGAGTAGTAGCAGCACAAGAAGAAGAAAAAAAGATAGACTTGAGGTGTATTCTGAAGGTAGAACCATCAGAATTTGTACATGGATCGGGTAGGTAGTGAGAAAAAGGAAAGTCAAGGCTACTTCCTAGGCTTCTGGTGTTAGGAACTGGGAGCGTTGAATTATCATTTTCGAGATGGTAAGATGAGAGAAGGAGATCTGGGACCAACATCAGGACTTTGGTTTTAAACATATTAATTATGAGATGTTTATTATACATCCAAATGAATCTTTTGGATAGTCTGCTTCATATAAGCCTGGAACTTATAGAGTTGTCTGGCTGTGAGAAATTTGGGAGCCATCAGCTTGTGAACAGAATTTATAGCCATGAAACAGGATGACAATTTAGAGAGTAAATATAGGGAAGAAGTTCAAGAAATAAGCCATGAAGCAGTCCAAGAGTGAAAGTCTGGAGAGCAGAGATCAACAAAGAGGACCCGGTAGGAGCAGATATGAGCTGGGGTAAAGGCTTATAGAATAATGCCTTGGGTGCTGAGTAAATGAAGTATATTAAGAAAAAAGAGGATGATCAATTACTACAAATTCTTATAACTGATGAGTACCCTGGGGTCAGGGATTAGACTACACTAGCCTGGATTAGATTTGTTGTGGCAGTTTTGAGATTACCGATGACTTGGCAAAAACCGTTTCAATGGGATGGTAAAGACAAAAGTTTGATTAGACTAAATTCAAAGGAAAATAAGAGGGAAAAAATAGAGGAGAGTATAAATTACCTTTTGAGGAATTTACCTCCACAAACAAGCAGAGAAATGGGAGCAATTGATGGAGATCGTTTTGGGCTGATGAAACGATCATCCCAGGGGCATGGGCTGCCTTTTTTTAAGTGTAGGATATTTGTACTCTGGGAGGGAAAAGGCACTGTTGAATCAAGAGAAAGATGGAAGAATTATCGGAGCAATGTCCTTGAGTAGGTGAAAGTAGATAACTCCTACTACACACGTGAAGGCATAAATCATTATGAATAGCATTGACCTTTTTTTTTATTTTTTAGATTTTATTTATTTGAGAGAGAGAGAGCACAAGCAGGGGGAGCGGCAGGCAGAGGGAGAAGCAGACTCCCACTGAGCAAAGGGCCCGACATGGGACTCGATCCCAGGACCATGCGATCATGACCTGAGCTGAAGGCAGACGCTTAATGGACTGAGCCACCCAGGCACCCCAGCATTGACCATTTGTTCAAGGTAATAATAGGGAAGACAGTGTGTATGTGCTTACATGCCTGAGGGTAGACAACTGTGGTGACAAAAGCTTACCTAAGTTATCTTCTTATTGTTCAAGTTTTCTCAATAATCTAGAAAACAAGGCCATCCGCTGGTAATGAAGAGAATAATTGGCAGAAGGTATGGGGAGAAAGGAAAATACTTAAGTATTAAAGACCATAATACTCAAAGTGTAGAATATATAGGGCTGCATACTGCAAAGGAGCTTTCGGGGAAAGACCTCTATGATATGCATAGGAACCTTCTTGAATCTTTCATTGGTGTCAGTCTGCCCGTACGAAAAGTAAAATTCCAATGTGCTAAATGAAGAACAACTGTCAAGGAAAGAACAATTGTAGGAGAGCTGTAAATTGAATAATTAGCAGAACACACTAAAAGCCAATGAGTGTTCAAATTCTCACTAGCCAGCATGGAGCAACCTCACTGAATGCAAGATGACTGCAGCTGAATCCACAGGAAGGCCATGCCTTAGCTGTGGGCCTAAATTAGTCCAGTGTAAAGGATGAATCTGTTAATAGCTTAAAAAAATGTTAAAAGGGTCAAACTTATCCATAAATAACCAAACTAAATGCAAAAATAAAGCCTAAGACTCTTTAAAGGAAAACAACAAACCACACGTTCAACAATATAAAGTCCACGATGGCAATACACCAATTAAAAAATACAAGATGTGCAAAAACAAACAAATAAATAAACACGACCCATAAACATCAGGGGGAAAAAAACACCAGAAAATCCAGAAATGATAGAAATAATGAATGAAGGCAAAGAGGAAACAAAAATTAAATAATTAATGAGACAAATAGAAAACAAAGACCAAGATGTCAAAATACCAATAATCTCACTGAAAGTAAATAATCTAAATATATCAATTGAAAGGTAGATCTTGTAAGGTTGGATAAAGACAAGACAGAACCCTTTGCCACCTAAAAAGTATGCATCTTAAATAAGACAAAGAGGAGTTAAAAGTAAAATAATAGAAAAAAATATATACCATGCACATACTAATCAGAAGAAATCTGAGTGATGAGATAAGTATCAGAAAGTAGACTTTAGAACAAGGAATAATACCAGGAATAGAGAGGGATATTCCATAATGAAAACAGAATCAATTCATGCAGAAGACATTATAATCCTAAATGTTCAAAATGCATGAAGCAAAAACTGAAAAAACTGACAGAAGAAATAAATGTACAGTTGTGGCTGGAGATATTAACACTCCCTTCAATAGATAATACTGATAAAATTAGGTAGACAAAAATAAGCAAGGGGAGAGAAAACATGAATTATACCGTCCACCAACTGAACCTAACTTGCCTTTATGAAACACCTACCCACCACAGTGGGTGGTATAGTGCCCCCCCAAAAAATTCATGTCCACCTAGAAACTCAAAACGTAAAATTACTTGGAATAAGAGCTTCTGCAGATGTAATTAAGATAAGGATCTTGAGGTGATATCATCCTGGATCAGGAGATGGCCTAAGTCCAATGACACTGTCCTTATAACGACTGGAAGAAGACACAGGGAATGAGATGATAAAAAGATAGAGGAATGAGGTGGAAAGACGCTTCTACAAGCCAAAGAATAGTAAAGATTGTTGGCAACCACCAAAAACTAGAAGAGAGGCATGAAATGGATTCTCCCACAGAGCCTCCAGAAGGAACAAATCCTGTCAACAATTGCTGTTAAAATTCTGATCTCCTGAATGGTGAGAAAATAAATTTCTGTTGCTTTAAGTCACCCAGTTTGTGGTAATTTATTACAACTGCCCTAAGAAACTAATATACCCATCCAATGAGAGTGTAATACACATTCTTTCCAAGTGCACACAGACCTTTTAAGAAAATTGAAAAGTCTTGATAATTCCAAAAATATTCAATTGTATAGAGAATCTGCTCAAACTACAAGATTAAATCAGAAGTTAGTTACAGAAAGGTATTTTGAAAATTGCAAATATTTTAAAATTTAAACAGAAAACTAAATACATCATAGATCAAGGAATAAATCACATGAAAATATCTTGAATGAGTAAAACTAAAACTCAACATATCAAAGTCTGTGGAGGCAGTTACAACAGTGATTAGAGTTACATGTTTTGTTTTAAATACTCTTATCAGAAAATAAAGATTTAAAATCAATAATTTAAGAATCCATTCCTTTTCTAGCTTTTTTGCTAGAAGAATATGAGCAAATTAAATCCAAATAAGTAAAAAGGAGAAAAAATTAAAATAAGAGAAGTTAATGAAAGAGAAAACAGAAAACACAAAGAAAAAAATAGGGGAAAAAATCAATAAAATCAAAATGTAGTTCTCTGAAAAGATTAAAAACATTTATACATCTGCAGTTAGAATCATCAAGAAAAAAACCAAGACACAACTTACTAATACCAAAAATAGAAGGAGAGATTTACAGATCCAGTAGACATTAGCAGGATAATGAAAGACTGTAATAAACAATTAATGTCAATAAATTCAGCAATCTACAGGAAACTGACAAACTACTTACAAGATATAAATTACTAAAACTGACTCAAAAATAAAATAAAAAATCTCAATGGCTGTATAATTTATCACCAAAATTGATTTTGTAATGAAAAAATGCATGTAAAGAAAATGAAAATCCCATACCTTTATAAGTTCTGAAAACATTGCTAAGAATAAATAATATAAATCCCACACAAACTCTTATAAGTATCAGCATGTAAATGGACATAGTATAGTTCAATCATAATATAGAAAACTACTCTGCAATAAAAATGAATAAACTAATCATGAAAAAAAAAAGATGGATGCATCTACAAGTATTACACTAAAGAGAAGTCAGATCCAAAAGAGAATATACTAAGATTTTATATATGAAACTTTAGAAATGAGACAGGAAAAACAAACAAAAACAGAACTTAATAATTAGCAATTCACTTACAATTTTAAAAATCTGTGAAGGGATGGAAATTATTAATTTTCCATCTATTTACATTTTTTATATCTTGCTAAGATCTATTTCTTTACATTAAAATAACCCTACTTTTCTTATGACATTCCATTCCCAATTAGAGATTGTCTTTTTTCTTTTCTCTTTCTGTATAAAGTTCTAACTGTAGAAACTGACCTATTTTTTAATAAGTTAAACCATTGTCACATACATGGAAAAAATATATCAAATGATGAGAAATTTTGTATTTAAGAAATAACTCAATTATTCAGCTTTAATTAAGCATTAACTTAGATTTTAATCCCATATGTCTTTATACTATGTATATATCTCTGTGTGTGTGATAAGGATATAACTACTTTATTTTTAAAGATTTAAGTGAAGCTTTTTCCATATATATTATTTTTCTGTTCATTTGCTATTATTCTCAGATGTCATATGTGCTTACATGATACCTACATTTGAAAAATGACATATGACTTCTATATCATAATAAAATAACCTTTTTTACCTTTGGACATATTTTTCTAATAGTAGCTAAGTAAGAATAGATGTGAATACTTCAAGTTTGTTTAGTAAACAAATTTAAAAAAAGACTAACATCTCTTTGATAGATCTTAGGGTTGAAAGGAAAAGTTGGCATTATGTTCTGAGTTATTTAGGTTTCTTATTAAAGACAGAAGAAATCGGAAGAATCTTATTTAATCTAAAGAGTTCAGACTGTTCATGCATTCATTCTTACACCTAGAGAGGCTAAAAATTTCTTTTAGAATAGGTTTTCTACTCATTTTTCACATTGATTGTCTCCAGACCCCGACAGAATTAAAAGTTATGGAGTTTCACCTATACACACACTTTTAAACAATGTATCCAAGTTTTGCTGAGCTTTGGAAAGTACGCTGAAGGTTTATTTTGTGTTCAGGGCAAAGGTTGACTTCTTTCTTATTACAAACTATTTTGCTACCTCAATCTTTCCATGAAGCAAGAGACAGAAATTCCCTTCAGAAAGTCATAGTCCTGCAGGGATACAGAATTACAAGGCAAGCAAGCAGGCCCCAGAAAAAATAAAACTAAATAGCAAGTGACCTTATTTGCATGTACATCCTATCAAACAATACTGACCTAGGTTTGATGGCTTAGTGAGAGAATGACTTGAATGTATGGTGTTGCTTCTTTCCTAAATCTCACATGTTAAAATGTCTTCTACTGGAGGAATCCTGAGTAAATACAGTATTTACATTAAAAGACAAAAGTATCTATGATGCATTTCACATATGCAAATCTGCTAAACATCATAATAAAGGATGGCTTAAAATTTGGTAAGCCCTGACCTCTAACAGTAGATAATATAAAAACAATAGTCCAGGAAGATTCTGATCATTCCTCTTCAGGATTCACAAGTAAGAAAATAAGTGATCAGCATTAACTGTGAATAATATAAGCATACCCAAAAAAAGATAGGGCAAATAAAAGAAATAAGAATATATTTACACTTATTTAAGCCTGCAAAAAATATTAGCATGCATTATTAAGCATGCAAAAAATAAAAATAACCACATTTTCTGAGAGGATCCAAGTTATATTTAAGAATTCTTGTTTGGAATCATTATTGATACACTCATCTGTCTCTACCTTAAATAAGAGATCAATGCTAATAATTGATTTAGGTAAACTTCAGATAATATTTTTACTTTGCATGAATGAGAACTCATAAAATTCTACATATTTTCTATAGAAAGCTCAATTATCTTCCTTTGAACTTTTAAAAAATTATCAATGACTGACTTTAATAAAGAAAATATGTAAGACTTGAATCCTATCCATAAATAATACATATTTGACTGAATAAATGTGTGTAATGTTCATATGTCTGTTTGCAAGGAAAGAACTTCACAGAGAGAATATAGTACACACTTGTTTCATCTAGCCTCCAATTATTTTATTATTAATTCAGTAAATAGATTTTGTAATGAATATTAATGTTATCTCAATTAACCATGTATTCCTGATGCATTACCAACATCTGAGTGCTTGTTTCTATGTTAAGTACCAACATTTGAGTATCTGTTCTATAGAAAGCACTTACTAGAGACTGAGGATACGAAGACAGTTGGGGAATATGTCTGCACTCAAAATTCCTAGTATAATGAAACTTCCTAAATTTAAAATATTAGAAAGATGATTTAAACAATTTCAATCTCTAAAAGGAAAATATATTAAGACTTCTTATTTATCTTTCCAAAGTCTTTTGAGAGATAATCCATATTTTAATCTATTTGCTAAATGTTATTTTAAGTTTGATTTATTATTCTTATTAAAGCAATACATCCTCATAATATAAGATCCTATGGGCTCAAAAGCCAATGATTTCCTTCTCCACTGCTCACCTTCTGTTACTCTCCCTTGAAGAACTACCTTTAATTGTCTACGTGTTTTCATTTTTCTGATGGCTATTTTTAGAATGCCTAAATAAATATGCTGCTATAGCTCTGTCTGGATGTTCCATTACTATAGACCCTTGATAAAATTAAGATGTTAGGAAATACGTCTTTTCTGTCATCATTTTGCATCAGAGACAGAACTTATTCTCTGCTGCATAATCATAATTAGAACTTCTCTGTTCATAAGTTGGTTTTAAATATTGAAAACTCAGTAAGCCAAACTATGTATTCCTGTGACTTTACAATTAATGTTTAATATACTGTCAAGCAGTGTGCTATATGATTACATTTCCTTTCTTGAACAATTTTTTTTTTAGTATTTTGTATTTCTGGTTCATTATATATATAATGAGTTAAATAACTTAGTTGTACTACATTTTATATGGATTATTTTTAATATTTGTTTTTCTCAAAAAATAGCATCTCAAATTTTGCTGATCATGAGATGTTTTTTTTCTTTAAGTTTATTTCTGTTCTCTTAATTATTTCTGTCTGTACTAGGGCTGGTTTTCAGATTACCTTGATCTTTATTTCTTCTTCAAATATTTCACAGATTTTTAAAATTCATCCATATTTAAGAATGAGGCAATGGGATCTCTCAGCATCTCAGTGGGTGTTGTTGACTGACAGGAAAGACTTAAGGAACAGGTGTTGGGCAGCTAATCCCAAATAGAATACAGAGGCTTTGATTTATAGCACAAATACCGACACTGGCTGAAGTGTCATGTCATAATTTTTTATTTTTTTTAATTTAAATTACAGTTAGCTAACACACAGTGTAGTATTAGTTTCAGTTGATTGCTTATATTTTTGTCAGAAATACCTTTTAAAATATGTGTTTATTTGAATTATTATTATTTGCCTGTAAATATCTAGCTTTTATTCTTTTCATATGCAGTGTTTGGGAACTCAACTACTTTGTGCCCGTATCTTCACTTAGTCTTCTGTTTCTTGCCTAACTTGTTACTACTGCCTTCCATTATCCATCTGAATCAGGAGCTCATGTTGATTTTGCTAAGCAGACCCCATATTCCAGGTGCAAATCCTCTCCTCCATTTCTTCCATCAATCCTCTTCCATATGCCTTCTGTCATTCTACTAGTACTTTAAAGCCTCATTTATTATCATTGTAATGTAGTTTCAGGTAGGAGAGACTATAAATGTTTCCTCTGCCAGTGACCACTTGGATGATCTAGAACAAGGCATATAACTTCTTTCGGTTTCTAATTTTCCATCTATAAAATGGAAGGGAATTCAGGCATTTGGCTTAAATTAGCATTCCCCTCACTATTTTCCACAGAATACTTGTTCCACTAAGTATTAATAGATATTTTATGATTAAATAATAGATGCAGCATAATCTATCACTCGCAATTTATATATACTTTAGTATAATAAAATCTGGGAAAAATCCAGCAAAGGAACTTGTTTAACATTTAGTAACCAAGCATTACTCACCATGGAAATCTATAATTCATGGAAAACCGATAATATCTCTGAGAATTAGTGGTCTTTACTAATTTCATATATATAGTGATGCTATGAAATCTTAGGAAACATGTATGTGACAAAAGTCTTAGAATGACAAAAGTGGAAAATCTTCACAGCATATTTGATCAATTGTTTAGAAATTCCTGTAAAAAGACCTGGAAAAGGATCAATTGACAGAGGTACTAAAAAGGAAAGGCATCAAGAATGGAGTCAATTTTCTGTTGACATTTGTAAAACATCTAGACGACTTCTTACAAATAAAGTCGAAAGTTTAAGCCCTGGTAAACATTCTTGGTCATTGTGCAAATTTGTACTTTATAACACTTTAACAAGATGACCCAAGTATTCCAATGCTTAGAGGAAAGTAAGTAAATCAAAACTCTCCAAAAAACATTGTATGGATAGTTTAAATAATAATAGAATACTGATTTTCTTGGCATTTTCAACTTACCGAATATTATGACTGTGACTCCTAAAAATATTGTATATTCAACTATGAAATTTCAATGCTGGGCTTTAAAATCTGAAATGAGGGGCGCCTGGGTAGCGCAGTCGTTAAGCATCTGCCTTAGGCTCAGGGCGTGATCCCGGCGTTTGGGGATCGAGTCCCACATCGGGCTCCTGCGCTGGGAGCCTGCTTCTTCCTCTCCTACTCCCCTGCTGTGTACCCTCTCTCGCTGGCTGTCTCTCTGTCACATAAATAAAATCTTTAAAAAAAAATAAAAAAAATAAAAATAAATAAATAAATAAATAAAATCTGAAATGAAAATCTTGACTAAAAGATAGCTTTCTAAGTCTGGGAGACATAGAGTTAATTCTAGGCTTCTCTCATTTCCTGTGTAGACTTGCACTTGATGTCACATTGTCTCCCCTACTCTGTGAAGCCCTTCTCAGCTTATGCATATTGACAGAGAAATCACTTTTCTGAACTCTCATAGTACCTGTAACTTTTGCCATGCAATTTAGCACCTGATTATGGTGATTTTCTATTATTTTATCATTTATTGGTTCAATGTTTCTTTTCTTATCCTCCCTATTTAAACTGTGATTTCTTAAAAGCATGGCACCTACATAGTTAACAACCCATTATAATCACTCAAAATGTTTGTTGGTTCACACCAATATAAAAGTGAGAATCTAGAGTTGTTTTTAAGCCAAAATATTAATCATAGGAAATAAAAACCTAAACTGTCATTATAAGCTTTCAGAGAATACAGAAATTGATCAATAATCTTGACTTGTCTTGGTTAATAATTCAATGAACACGTAATAAAAGCCCATCTTTCTACCCAAAAACTGCACTGATACATTTACAACCTAACTGAGCGCATACTTTGGCGGTATTCACAGAACCTTGGAACATAACCTTGCAATCCCCACTTTAAGATCGATGGCTACACAAACGAATAAAAACAATAAAAATATAAGTTCTCCACAATTTTTCAGACATCAAATAAAGCCTGTAATTACCTAATGAAACAATATAAATAGAAATATAAGATTACTATAAGTAGAATACATTTCATGGGGCGCCTGGGTGGCACAGCGGTTAAGTGTCTGCCTTCAGCTCAGGGCGTGATCCCGGTGTTCTGGGATCGAGCCCCACATCAGGCTCCTCTGCTATGAGCCTGCTTCTTCCTCTCCCACTCCCCCTGCTTGTGTTCCCTCTCTCGCTGGCTGTCTCTATCTCTGTCGAATAAATAAATAAAATCTTTAAAAAAAAAAAAAAGAATACATTTCATGCTTTAGGAATTCGCTTTCATTACTTGTCAAATATCATACAACCATATATTGATGCTTTCAGCTATTTGGCATATGTGATTGACATGATTCTGTAGAGTATCTTTCAGTGTAATTATATTTAGTCCACGCTTTTTTGTGTAACTGAAAATATCTCTCTTGATTAAGTGGGAAAATTAATAAAGACAACGATAAAAAGTTTTGCCAGATATAACAACTATTATGTAACATACCTAACTAAATACTGTGTAGGATTAAAATTTAATAACCTTACCTATTTAACCTAACCTCAAAAATAAATAGGATATAATAAATACAAGGCATAAATAAATGTACTATATTAATTTCAATTTATAACTAGCTTTTAACGTAAAAATAATAGAAGAAAACCAAGGACAAAGATGATGGGGAATGCTTTGTAAAAAGATAACAATTAAACTGGATACACCAGGCTTTGAAAAGGCATAAAGAACCTAGAGTATATTCTTCAGGATAATTTTTTCATTTATTCAGCAAGTACTGAACGAACGCCTACTATGAACCAGAGATTTTTAATAGTAACAAATCTTCAACTTTTAAGACTAGATATGGTTAATTAAACTTTGCAAAATCACTAAATTCTACATAGTGATGAGTTTAGGTAACACTATGCTTGATCTAAAAGTACATGTGAATTTAAAGTAATAAAATAGAGTTTTGATTATGGCTTGTATAATAGCTCCAAAGAAAAATTTTTTAAAGTGCTACATTGTCTTAAAATTAAAGGATAATTTAGATTGAAAAACACATTCTTAGACGAAAAATAATTATTCTTGATAAATTACAGCCACACCGAAGATCTAAAGGCCGAAAACAGTATGAACCAAGGTCTAAGATAAGCCAAGGTCAAGATTGAAAATGTTACAGATCATTTAAACATAGCTTGTTTCTTTTACTTCATTGATTAAGATAATTATCAATATTCTATACCTCATGCATCTAGTATGATACTTAAGTAGATCAGACCTATTAAATAATTTGTGTTTTGAAGATAAATTTGCTCAACTCAGTAAGTATGAAATATATGTACTGCCAGGAATTAATTAGCTTGATTACTGTTTTCTGAAGTATATTCCTAGGAACCTTAGTCCAAAAAAAAATGTTCCTACAGTCAAAATAAATTTCAAGCCACAGACTTAGATGTGCAAAGAATGCAATTTCCTATACTTTTCTTTTACTAAGCATAATTTCTAATTTGAGTCTCCATTCCAGCTGGTTGCAGAAATACAATTTCAATCACTCAAGGCCCCCGGGGGACAGGAGGAGTCTTGTCTGGGTTGTCACTGCCTACCCTAGGTGGCATCTTCTGAGGTGTCCCTTTCTGTTTCTGATTTCCAGTGATTAGACCAGGCAGGCCACCCCCACACTGCTTCATTAGGTCCTGTTCAGGGCTCTCAGTGCTGGGTCCATGCTGGTTCATAGCCATGTAAGAAACATTCTTCTGCTGAACTTTCAAGGAGCTAGGACACAGATTCTCTTTGCTTTTACTTCTTAGCTCTCTCTATTACCCTTCCACACTCTCTCCTCTCTATCTAGTTATAGTTTCTGAATAGGATATATAATCATAATAGCAGTCTAAACATTTTGAATACAAACCCTTTTCAATTTGGCATTCTTCAAATTTATTACAGGACACTTTAAAACAAACAAATAAACTATTAGCATTCACCTGAGCCAATGTTCCCTGGAACACGGCTTGAGAAACACCTGCATTCGTCCTTGAAATAAACTGGTAGCAGTAAAAATGCTATTAAAACTTTCTGTCATTGTTTGGAAATAAGGAAGAAAACTTATTTTGGTTTAAACGAAGCTACTAAATTGTTTTGACATGCAATCATATCTATTTTAAAATTCTGTTCAGTTATTTTATAAATGCTTTGTTTTTGAAAGAAATATTTAAAATAGCTACTCAGTGAACAGCATAGGACATTTTATTCTAAATCTAAATTATGTAATTTTGAAATAGTTTCCTTGTTTCAGGGAAATATCTAGAGTCTTCACCATGAATCTGACACCATTAATAGATAATGAATGTCCTTTGTAACATTCCCTAGAGAAAGAGCAATCTGCCTGCCATGTAATGTCATGTTCAAGAGTTTCATTAGGCTTATATAAGGCCTCACTAGCTAGATCTCCAAAGCCTAAGACCTTTTCAAGATTTCTCCTTCTCAGGTCTAGTTCACAGTTAGACAACTATTTTAATTTACACATTTGAGTTATTAGTAATGCATTTATAAATTTTCTAACAAAAATTTAAAAATAGGTAAGTATATAGTTATCATTAAAAAGTATTCCTACATGTTATGAAATCAACATCTTCTTTAATTTTATGTCATAATGAATGTTCCTTAGGAAATAGTATACAAACTTATGATTGATGATATCATAATTACCTTATGAATTTTGCTCTGCATTCATGAGCAAAATAAGTTATGTATATTAAAATTTTAGTTTCATCTATCAACTTGAAATTTTCCTGATTTACCTAAAGGCTTTTTAAAAGAGGTCTATATTGTAAGTGTGGTAAAGGTGAATCATGATAATAAGGTGAGTGAGGATGCCTTTATTTGTCTTCATATAGTCAATGACCTTTGAATATGTTAATATTTGATTCTTAAGACTGAGAATCTCTGCACCCAGGAAAAATAAAGATTAGTGAAAGTAATGTGAGAGACATACTGGGATTATGTAGATCAAGACAAATTGCTGCATGATATGGAAGAATGAGTATTTTTTCATGTCATGAAAATTATGGAAATTTTAAACTTCATTTTTACGCAACTGATGTATACTGAAATCTTTTGATTCTTGCTATTGAACAATATGGGGTTTTTTTGAACAATATGTTTTTAAAGATAGGATTTCAACATACAAACATCATTTTTTTTATTAAATAAATTAATTTCAAATACAGGAAAACTGGAATCTAGAAGCTCTGTGATTTAGTTGTTCTCAGGCATAATGCTAATAAAATGGGAAACTGTGAGACTCACAACCAGTTGGAAAGTCATTCTTATTGGTGACTAAGGAGAAAAGAAGGTGAGAAATCATGCTCTACCTCTGATTGGCTATTTGCCATTTGGAAAGGAACTTAATTATGTGCCTCAAATTAATCCATTTATAATAAATGCCCATCTTCTAAAGAAATTTTATGACTCTATTAATATAAAACTATTGCAACATGTTGCAGTCAAGGTTACCCTAAAGTGTCAACCGTTCATTATATACTCACCTCGCTTTGCTTTATCATGGAACTATCTGCCCACCATGTGCTGAAGTCTGTTGGAGGGACTAAAAATTGAGGTATGTCTATGTTTGACCAACTTCAATCCTGTAATAACAGAGCCTTTTTTGGATAATGATCTTTGGTAGTATTTGGTTTGCCATTAGTGTTAGCCATTGGATAATTTTTAAAATAGCATAGGAAAGCAGAAACAAACGCAAACTCTTATTCTAAGATGACAAGATCAATAACAATTTGAATGATCATGCAAGAATCTTCCTTGGGCAGCTGTCCATCTCTGCACTGATGATCAAGCAGTAACTCAGAAGTAATGCAGAATATAATTCTCATACCATAAGAACTCTCAGAACAAATATGAGAGCCTTAAATTCAGTCAGTGCTGGAAACAAACTGGGTATGCAGATGCAAAGAGAAATAGAGTCCCCAATATACCAACGAATGTCAAGTCTCCAATGTCACCTAATCAATTAATAAGAAATCTCATTGGTGCAGTGTGGATTCCCTTACACCAAATGTTATTTTGCTGGCAAAGTTCTATCAGCATGGCAACACTCTCCGCAAAAGTCAAAAGTAAAGTTAAGGATAGTCTTTATCACTAACAGAAAAAAACTGGGGTCTTAAAAAATGGGAAAATCTTATTAAACATAAGGTTTATCATTTATTTATTGTACTCATTCATAGTTGCTATTATAATATAAATTTTATTAAAATGATATTTTCACAGCCTTAGTTTTATTTTTTGAGGTACAACTTAATCTTTATTTATATAAAAATTTGGGCACTCTTAATTAGAATCACACCAAATGGGCTTTTTCATGGATCAATTTGTTTGGGATAATGAGGAACATCCTCTATGTAGCAAGACCAGAACTCAAAATCATTGCACTTTTAGTACTTAATATAATGATCACATTATACCAGAAATCATTTCAATGGATTTCAACTATATTACACATTTAAGTAGTTACCCAGATCCTAATCTTTTCAATCTCTCTTAAGTAAATGATATCGCCATAAAATAAGTAAATACTGGGAAAGCAAAATATTGAATTCACATATTTTGATGTGCATATATACCCACAGAATCAAAGAACTGAAATAATAACTGCATATAAATGCGAAAGAAAAATTCTCCCTTTCACCTGGACATAATGTATTGCATTCTTTTAAATAAAGCTTATTGTGCTATTTTTAGTTATAAAGTAATCCATGTTCTAACATGGTGCATTTGGGAAACATAAAAATTTCTAAAAATAACAAAAAAATCACTCATAATCACACCACCCAGGGATGACTACTTTGAACTCTTGAGATAGCTATTCACCAAATCCATCAGAGCTCCAAGACTGACAAGATAAATACTAGCTATTTGGGCAGCCCCAGAGAGGTTGGGGTGTTGGATGCATGGATCAATTATTTTTTTCTCCAGAAGAAGCTGAAGGCTGAGTTTTTCATCCACTCACTCCGCTGAGCAGGGGGAAGGACCTGTGGCATCTACCAGCCCAAAATGCCCTTTCCATTCCAGTAGCTGGAATGTGCCAGTCTTCTGAGAAGTCCCCTCAGGATGGGGGGGTGCATAAATCAACCCCTTCTCTTCCCAGGGAAAAGCTGGCAACTAGTGGTCTCTTGATTGTATGGTTCAGTATCAAGGATAGGGATTCGGGAGAATGTCCTGAATCTCCGCTGGCATCAGTGAGGCTGGATTCACATTCTCACAGGATGTAGGATCCTCTCAATTCATTTCTAGGTTTCTCACAAAAAGAATTTTTTGGTGAATTATTGCTGAATCTTTCTGTTTGTGGAAAAAAAAAAAAAGTCCAGGACTTCCTACTCTGCCATCTTGCTGATGTTACTCCCCTACTTTCTCTATTATTGTACATTAAGTAATATGGATGTCTTGAAGAAAAGTAATTTGAGTTTAAATGTTCTATCTTTTAAGATATATCTATTTAAATAAATAGGAATCACAAGACTACAGCAAGAAAATTGAGTAAAATCCTAAGTAAGATTCTTCAATATGGCAGAAAGAACTCTTCTCAACTATTTTCTTGTATTTAAAAATGGCACTTTTCCCCATCACTTGTTTCTGGATTTTGTGTGAACATTTAAATAACAAAAAGTAATATTGATAATAATGATTATGGTAGGTAAATAGCAGGTTTACTATGGTCAATTACACTATTAATCAGTTTTAAGTTGCCTCCTTCTACCTATTTGAGAACACCTTTGGAATACATATGAATTGTAATAGAAGCAACTGTTGAGGCATAAGTTGAAAGAATGTTATTTACAACCCATATTGTCCTTTTGCCTAGTTCAAAAAATATATATATATATACATTTTCTAGTGTTATATTTATTAAAATTATTAAATAATGATGACTAATCAGACTAAAAGCAATACTGTGTTGTTCATAAGATGAATTCTACTAGTTCTACAATAGGAAACTTTCCCAAATAACTTTATAAATAAAGTTTTGTTGGCACACCCATTCGTTTGCATATTGTTTATGACTGTTTTCATGCTCTAAAAACAAAATTGAGTAGCTGTGACAAGATACTGGCCTGCAAAGCCTACAGTATTTAATAACTGGCCCTTTATAGAAAAAGTTTACTGGTCTCTTTCTAGATGATCTAAACAACCTGGATCTAGATGAAAGAAAGTATACCAGTAAGAATTAAGAGAAAATAATTATAAAACATATAAAAAGATATTATTGATAGAAATTAATGACGATTGGAAGAGGTGCAGTAAGGAAACAAAATTTTTAGAGTGACATATAAAGATACCCAGTTGTGATATGTGGGTAAACAGTGCTATGTTAACTAAAGGAGATAACATGAATCCAGGAAGTTTAGATGAGGAGGTAATATAGAAAGGGAGAATATGATCATGATTTTACTCAGAGCTATTTTACATTTGAGTGTTCTTATATCCAAATAAGGATAACACATACGATTTCAGGGTCCAGGAGGAAAATTGGGGCTAAAGAGAAAAACCTGGGAATGCCATTGTGTCAGAAAAAGAAAATATGGAACCTGAAAAGAAAGTGCTCACAATTAAAAAGTTACAACACACACAAATTTCCCCTTCCTACAGACTCAATTAATTAATATTTTTTCAGTATTACAAACTGTAGGTTTTATTTTGATTTAAGTTTTTATTTAAATTCCAGTTAGTTAACATATAAGGTAATATTAGTTTTAGGAGTAGAGTTTAGTGATTCATCACTTACACGTAACACTCAGTGCTCAACAAAACCAGTGCCCTCCTTACCCATCACATATTTAGCCCACCCCTCAAGGACCTCTCCCTTCAACAGCCCTCAGTTTCTTCTCTATAGTTAAGAGTCTGTTTTATGGATTGCCTCTCTCTCTTTCCACCCACCACACATGTTCATCCATTTTGTTTCTTAATTTCACATATGAGTGAAATCATATGGTATTTGTCTTTCTCTGACTGACTTATTTCACTTAGCAAAATACACTCTAGCTCTGTCCATGTCATTTCAAATGGTAAGATTTCATTCTTTTTGATGGATGAGTAATATTCATATTTATATATGAATATATTTTATGTGGATATATAAATATAATGAATATATTTATATATTAAATTATATTTGTATGTGATATATATTTATTTATATAAAATACATACAATATATGATATACATATAAATATATACATTTAAATATACAGCATGAAAATTATTATATATGAATATATCATATATTCATATGTAATATGTTCATATTCATGTATAATATATGATGTAATTACATTTATATAAAATATATTTTTATATTAAATTATATTTATATATGATCTATATTTATTTTTATAAAATACATACAATATATAATATATATATAATATATGCATTTAAATATACAGTAAGAAAATTTATATTTTTATATACATATATAATTTATATTTATATATATATTTATACCACAACTTCTTTATCTATTCATCAGTTGATGGATATTTGGGCTCTTTCCATAATTTGGCTATTGGTGATAATGCTGCTATAAACATTGGGGTGCATATGTCCCTTTGAATCTGTAGTTTTGTATCCTTTGGGTAAATACCTAGGAGTACAATTGCTGGATCATTGGGTAGTTCTATTCTTAACTTTTTGAGGAACCTCCATACTGTTTTCCAGAGTGGCTGCACCAGCTTGCATTCCCACCTACAGTGTAGGAGGGTTCCCCTTTCTCTGCATCCTTACCACCAACTGCTCTTTCCTGTGTTGTTCATTGTAGCCATTCTGACAGGTGTGAGGTAATACCTCACTGTGGTTGATTTGTATTTTCCTGATGATGAATGATGTGGAGCATCTTTTCATGTGTTTGTTAGCCATGGAATGTCTCTTTTGGAAAACATCTATTCATGTCTTCTCCCCATTTCTTAACTGGATTATTTGTTTTTGGGTATTGAGTTTTACACATTCTTTATAGATTTTGGATACTAACCCTTTATCAGCTATGTCATTTGCAAATATCTTCTCCCATTCCAAAGGTTGGCTTTTAGTTCTGTTGACTGTTTCCTTTGCTGCACAGGTTTTTATCTTGTTGAAGTCCCAACAGTTCATTTATTTTCTAATAATTTTAAACTGTAAGTTTCCTACATGTAAGTGATGAAAATCTAAATCCTACTCCTGACACCAATATTACTATATGTTAACTAATTAGAATTTCAATAAAAGGTTGAAAAAAAAGAAAAATAACTGAACCAAATAATATATATAAATATACATATGTCAAATCCAAAAAAATACCCAACCAAACAAAAAACCGTATATTTCTATGTAATATACAAAGGCATTCCCATGAATTTTTCCATCTGATCATCACAAAATTAAAACCAGCATTTATCTATAATCAATATATGGAGCTGGTTGCAACGGGCAATTATTTTCCTTCCTGCCAAGAGACCATTCTTTTTTATCAGAATAGTCTGAATCTGACTCTTCACTTTACTATGAATTTCTATATTCATAACACCATGTTGTGGTCTTATAGTGAGACCTGTCTGTAATAATTCTAATATTTGGACTTTCTTCCAGTTTCCAGAGTTCTGCTAATGATTCTTTAAGAACAGCAGTTGTATGTTGGGATAGGACATATGGCTTCAAAGGGACCACATAGGAATAATGCCTTCAAAATTCTTTGCACAATTATGTGTTAAAATTCATTTCCTTTGCTTTTTGCACCATGCTCTGCCAGTGATAAAGGCAGATTGAGTTTGGATTCTGATTCTCACTCAGAGTTAACAACTCAATTCTTGGCACTGGATTCATTACCAGGCTTACCTCTCAACATTATTGTCCCTCTAAGGTGATGGGAACCCTCCATCTGTGTTCTGCATGTCCCATACATGAATTCATGCTGGCTGAGTTCACATTTTAGAACCTGAGTCAAGAGCATTTCATATGGTTTCAAAACCCTTCAAAAGCACGTACCTTGTCAACACCTAAAAATTAACATATCTAAATTTAAAATTTCAAAAAATGTGCCTTCCTTTACTCCATTTCTTTCAAGCTTTCAATTCTCCTTAGTTACACAATCCAGTCAAGAGAACTCAAAACCTCTTTAACTTCTCCTTCTCTTTCATTCCCATGCTAGCAGTTTTCAGTTCCCTTCAACTCTTTTTTCTTTTTTAAAGAGAGGAGAGGAAGAGAGAGAGAGGAAGAGAGAATCCTAAGCAGGTTCCATGCCCAGCACGGAGCCTGATGCAGGGCTCCATTTCATGACCTTAAGCCAAAATTAAGAGTCAGAAGCTTAACCAACTGAGCCACCCACGTACCCCAGGTCCTTTTAATTTTGTTACAAAACCCCTTTCTACCCATTCTCCATGAAAGAAGCCCACATACTCCTGCCTCCACTTCTATACCCATTGAGAAACACCCAGGAAACCTAGCAGCTGGACCTTCTTCAATCTAACTCTTCTATACCCTCTGCCACAATACAAAACCATAGGAAAATGCAATTTTAAAGCTTCCAGGGGTCTAAGATATTTAATCCAAGGTTCTTATTGTATTTTCTTAAATCTAAGCTCAGATTGTGTCTCCCTTCACACCTAGGTCAAAATTCTCACTGACTTCCTTTAAATTAAGTTCAAATGTGATCTTAGCATGGAAACTTGTAATCATCTGCAGTCCATTCATGTTTCCAGCTTTATCTCTCTCTATTCCCCTTCACGATGTGCACCAGACACCAGACTATCAATCTCAAACCTTTTCAGTCATGAACTAATATATTATTCTTTTCTATCTCCCATCTATGAAGATTTGATTTTTACCTACCCTCAGGTACCAGTCTATGCTGATCTCATTTCTGTAGGTAACGAGAATTTCGGGCTTCAAGTTAACTATTTCTATGTACATAAAACATAGCACATCAGCATCTTGTACACCATTTATTCCTAGAAGTACAACTTAGTCTTTCTTCCCTCTCAAGACAGCAATCTCCTTGACGAATCAGACTATCTCTATGATGCTCATGTTTATTTTCCTTTTTATAGGGCACCTCCCATTGAGCTTTGCATATAAGAAACTTTCAATAAATCTTAGATGAGTGAACGAATCAAA
The DNA here is from genome assembly GCF_002007445.2 of Ailuropoda melanoleuca. Lineage (NCBI taxonomy): Eukaryota > Metazoa > Chordata > Mammalia > Carnivora > Ursidae > Ailuropoda > Ailuropoda melanoleuca. The sequence continues at coordinate 123,771,865 of NC_048220.1, read as the reverse complement.
TCAAGAGATAGTATTTAATCTATCCCCCAAATCATCCTTTGGAATCTTTTGGGATATATGAGATGAGCTCAAATATTTTCTAGACTCAGGAAAAATATTAGATGACATTTGTTTCATGGATCCCTATGTTTCAATAATCATGAACCAAAGATCTTTATTTTATTTCCTGTGCTATTCTGTACAGTTCTAGCTCCATTATTTTTCTTCTCTGAATGGAGGTCTTGTGTTTACAAATCATGAAATCTTTATGGGTTCAGTGACTTTCTATAGTAGATAAATAAGAAGATTGTGGCCTCAATATGGTAACCACACTGTGATAAAGGCATTTTACAGAATTCTCTCTCAAAAACAAACAAAAAATGGTGAAGTACTGCTTTTGCCATTTAATCTTCTTGTCTTTTTCACAGAAAACTCCCACCTCATGCTTTTTGTCTTTAGCGTAAAAATTATGAACTTTTGGGAGAAAAAATAAACCTCCAACCTATTTTTATCATTGTCCTCATTGCCTCATGTTTCATATTTTTAAAGAAAAGGGCACAGTATTTACAACTTTACTAAGTGAATTATTTTATGGGTGACTATACAGTTTTATCAGTCATTCTAAAGATTTGTTTATTAACTGTTTAGTTTCATATTTAAGTAAGAGAAATCCATTTGTATTAAAACTTCCTATTTTCTTTTCACTTTTAGCTACACTACAATATTAACTTCTTACCCACATGACAATAAGTCTCAAACTCTAGGATGGCCAAGAGAATCTTATTTCGTCTTTTTTTTTTTTTTTGTACAAAGAATGACAAATTGTGTGAAAGAGTTCAAAAATAAGAATTAAAAATCTGGAAATTATGCCATAAAATAGTTGTGCAATATGATATATATGACATATATGAATTTAAATTCATTCCAGTCTCAATACCTACATTGTTTCAAATCTTCTTTGACTACAAAGCACAAATCTACAGACTAAAGTCCAACTTTGTAGCTTAACTGTTTAGCATAGTCAGTCACAGCTCTGAATTTGAGTCTTCTAACATGATAAAATATATTATTTTGAAATATGTTTTTATTGAATGCTGTCTTTTTGCTTATGTAACATTATCTAATTTGACAATTTAAGTTCTAATGCAAAGCTTTTTTTCCTCCCTTCATTCATCCAATAAACATTTATTAAGTTCCAATTTTGTACCAATTCTGTGCTTGGCACTGGAGATATAAAATTAAGGAAGGCACATTCCAGACATCAAAGCTCTTACAGCTTAGCAGAGGGAGATGTATGTAAGATGTATGTATGTAAGTGAGGGCAACCTTGTCTTACCTTACGAACCTTACAAACACTAGTGTATGTATATTAGGGGAAGATATCAAGCTGAACCAAACACATGACACGGTGGTTTTCTAATTCAAGAATAGTTGAATAGCAGCAATTTCACATGGTTCTATTTATAGAAAGGAGAGGCAATTCTAAAAGAAGAGGAGAATGATGATGAGAAATAAAACAGGTTTTGAATAATGAGTCATGTTCTCTAGACCAGGTGAAACGCAGACCCCATCAGTCCTTAGCTTGTTTACCCTCCGATCCACTTCATCCTTCCTCTGCTCTGTGTCATCACAGGACTGACCCAGCTAAGCTGCAGTTGGGCCAGTTGAGACTTTCTGTGATTGGAAAGCAGCACTTTTTGGTCCCTGGAAGGGCCTTTAGCAACGCCTGTATTTTCTCAATGGCTTCAACTTCCACTGAGAAAGCTCACCACTATTTCTACTTCTTCTGAATGATTGGAAGCCCTTAGGCTCTGGTCATATCATCTCCCTCCTTTTGTTTTTCTAGTTTTGGATTTGCAGTGTCCTTCCATTGTTGTGAATCTCTTAATTGTCCCATTCTCCTGCCTCACTTCTCAGTTTTTTAAAAAACCATTTGCTTAAATTACCTGAGGTATATATACATAGAATATTTTCTATTTTATGAGTAGACCTGACTGATACAAAATTAAAGGGCAAATGTGCTCATATCACTCTTATTCCTACCTGCCGTGCAGAGGTATTTTTTTCCTCCCGGAATAGCATATAACTCACTTCCATCCTAGGGAAGATAAAGGTTATCTGTGAATAACCTCCTCACTTCTTTCAGAGACAAACATGACTAAGTCTATTGATCAGCTACTGATTTTTACTGTCCCTAAATGAACTTCCCTCAAACTGCCACTCTTAAACCTTTCTAGTAACTGGGAATCCTTAATCTAAGCTGAGTATTCTATGCCAAGAAAACCTGTAACCATTGTGGTTCTGTTTGCCTAGGGTTAAGGGCTTAGCAAAATCTTTTATATCCACCGAACTATAAAATTATCATGACTGCTTGTTAGAAAATACAGATACTAATATCTCTACCCAGAGATTCTTTTTTTTTAAGATTTTTTATTTATTTATTTGACAGAGAGAGAAACAGCCAGTGAGAGAGGGAACACAAGCAGGAGAAGTGCGAGAGGAAGAAACAGGCTCCCAGTGGAGATTGGAGCCTGATGCAGGGCTCGATCCCAGGGACCTGGGATCATGCCCTGAGCCGAAGACAGACGCTTAACGACTGAGCCACCCAGGCGACCCTCTACCCAGAGATTCTGACTCAGAAGATCTGAATGTGGCTAAGGAATCTACATTTCAGCAAAGCACCCAAGAATATCCAGGTGAAGATTTTCCATGTACCATGCTAAGACAAGGTGCACCAAGGAAAATAAATAACCAGATACATTTATACATTTGGGTTGGGATATCTGGCCTTCTTATTCAATGCAAGTGTAACAATTCCCCTGAGCTATTCTTTCTCCTAAAAATAAGCAAACAAGCAAACAAATAATAAAAAAAATAGCCTGTGGGCCTAGAAACTTTGAAATTATCACATTCCCTAAAGAACTCTTTGGGGATTTTGTTTTTCAGAACCAGACTCCTACAATACCTGTGTCCTTTTGACATAGGAGCACAAATATGGCTTCCAGAACATAGCCAAGCATGATAGATAGATGATAGATAGATAGATGATAGATAGATAGATAGATAGATAGATGATATAGATAGCAACCTATATGTCACTATATCTATATACACTATATATCTATATAATATATGCAATATATACTTATTTGCTGAAATGAGATTCAGGTAGTATCAATTGACAGATGGGTAATATAAGAGACAGAGCAGAAAACATGAGTCCATGTATGTTTATTTTTACTTCTTTAAAGAAAATGAATAAGTGCCCTGTATGCCCCTGTCTAGGAGTCTGTATGGGGTATAAACCCAATATGATTTCATTGAATCATGATGCTCAAGCTCACTAAACATTAATATTCTTTACTCTTTTTCTTCATCTATAAAGAATCAGTCTGAATGATGCTAGATTCAATGAGAAAATAAATCAAAATTTATATTTCCCAGTGATTGCCATTTCTTTCAGTAATTACTCACTGATTAGGAATAAAGACTACATTAAGCATAATTTCTCTGTCATCATTGCATAGTATCAATAAGTTTGTATGGTCAGATTTACCAGTAGTATATGAAAAAAGACTAGATATTGGCTTAGCTGAAATCTCAGGTTTTCCACTGCAGAGGAAAAAGACAATGATTCCTCAAATCATAGGAAGAAGATGAAAGTATTTTCAAGTATCAGCTTTGGGCTAAGCTCTCATCCCCAGATCACATGTTTGGTAAAAGTGTCTTTTTTGCAGAGACTTTGGGGGCATCATAGAGAAATGAGAGTCTGAGAGGTCAAACTCCAGCAGGAAGTTGACCAAGAGATCTCTAAAACATTGATGGAATTGGCATGCTATACTAAAAAAGATTATTTTTTACATATAGATTTACATTGTTCTTTGTGTTCACAGTGTTTGTGTGCTATTGGAAAATATGTGCACTTATTTAAGTTATTGCACAAAGGAAATAAGGAGTTGAGCTAGAGAAGACTACCCAAATAATGGACAAGGAATTGTCTTTCCCTCACATTGCAGTACTGTTATAAAAGAAACTCTTGGCTTAGCATGGAACAACCCAGTCTGTCCAACTGATATTATATGTCACAAATCATGAATAAATAACCCAAATTCCACTAAATTCTTATCAATGAATGAGCTGTTCTTTTATTACAAAATCCATAAGGAAGAAATGTAAGAAATAACCCTCTGTCACCTATATATATTTCCTGTATAGAAACTGAACAATGATAATATGAAATGATTATTTTATTGGAATCACCAAGCAGACCAATATCCATGGGGCTAAGATGTAGGGGAATCTTTTAAAGGAAATGTACAGTCCTGCTGTCAATTCTATGGAAAAAATATGAGATACAGGGGAGGAAAAAGGCAAGAAATCTGAGTCATTAAATAGTAGACTGAGACTGGAGAAAGAGAGAAAACTACCTACCTCTCTACTCTCTCTGGGTTTTGCTATCTCAGACAAGAATTCTGAGGATTCTAGTTATTATTAATGAGTGCTGTCAGAAGGCAGAGAGAAAGCAGTCTCTGGAACTGGAAGACAGGTTGAGACCTACATAGCGAGAAATTCTCAAGTGAGGTACATGGCAGCCATGCCAAGAGGATGGTAGATGTCATCTAAAAGATACATTAAAGATTGCTGAGCTGCTTGCTCAATGATACCTGCACTTTTAAACAAATTCTATACCAAATAGTGCCTCAACTATTAGCAAGTCTGGTCACATAGGGTTTTTTGTTGTTGTTTTTTGTTTTTATTCTCCCCATCTCTTTAAAATGATGAGTTAACTTAGTCTTTACTTGTAAGAGATAAATTACTCTCTAGGAGTAATTCCCTTATTTAATCCTCCAGGTTTTTAAAGGGTTCTAATCATGAATTCTTTGCTGAAACAACAGGATAACCATGTGCCAAAAAAAAAAAAAAAAGGAAGAAAGAAAATATGAATATTGACCCCTTTATCTCATACACAAAATTAACTTGAAATAGATCATAGACCTAACTATAAAGACTAAAACTGTAAAAATTTAAGAACAGAATATTAGAGAAAAATCTTGACTTTGAAATCGTCAAAATTTCTTAGATTGAACACAAAAAGCATAGATCACAAAAGAAAAATATCAAACTGAACTCCATCAAAAGTAAAATCTAGTCTGCAAGAGAAAAGAGGAAAAGAAAGACAAGCCACAAATTGAAAGAAAACATCTGACAAGTACTGCTAGGAGAAACAAAGAAGTATAAATCAATAATTAAGACACACAACCAATTTTTTCACTTGGGAAAAAAAAATACTTTGAACTGACATTTAAAAAGAAAATGATTCACAGTTGTCCAACAATCACATGAAAAACTGCTCAGTGTCACTGTCACCAGGAAAAAGCAAAATAAAACGACAGACAGAGACTACTCCACATGCCTCAGAATAACTACAAGTAAAAAGACTGACAACATCAAATGTTGGCAAGGATGTAGAGCAACTGGAGTTCTTAGACGTTGTTGGTGGAAGTGGGAAGGTGGTACAACCCAACTGGAAAATTTTATGACAGTTTCTTATAAAGCTAAATGTAAACATACTCTATAATCCAACAATCCCACTTTTAGGAATTTACTCAAGAAAAATGCCAACATATGTTCACACAAAGCATTATACAAGTATGTTTATAAGAGCTTTATTCCTAAAAGACTCAAACAGGGGAAAAAATCCATCAGTGGAGAATGGATAGATAAATATTCAATGGAATGTTACTCAGTCATAGAAAAGGAACTAATATAATAACATGAATAAATCTCAAAAAATATGCTGAATCAAAAAACTAAATATAAAATTGTGAATATTCTATAATTTATAAATCATAGTCCAGAACAGAAAAAACTAATCAATGGCAAAAAAAAAAAAATTAGAAAGGTGATTGCAGTCGGGATTGACTGGAAAATGTCGTGAAGGAATATTCTGGGGTGAAGGCAACATTCCATGTATTGATATGGGTGTAATACCTAAGTATAAGCATTTTTCTTGCAAAAGTCACATCAAAACTCTGAGCATATTACAATCCAGTTAATGAATTTCATATTCATGTATTTGAGGAGAAAACAATTTATTCTGAAATAAAAAATAAGACTCATTTATGGATAGGTAGAAGGATAAATAGATGAATATGACTTTTTAAACCTTGCAGTGAAGTATAATGATTGGCTGTAGGTAACAGACACATATTAACTGTAAAGTTCTTTAAAATTTGCTGTATTTTTGGAATTTTTATAATAATGATTTTGGAAAAACAAAGATTTCAAATAGATTTTGCAAAAGAAGATAAACAAAATAAGCATATGTAAAGATGTTCAGCATCATTAGTCATCAGAAAAAGGCTAATTAAAACAGTGAGATACAGCTATAAGAATGGCTAAAATTAATGACTGAAAATAGAAAGTGTTGATGAGGTTTTGGAATAACAGAGACTTTCAAACTATGATGGCAAGAATATAAAATTGTCAACCACTTTGGATAACAATTTGGCAGTTTCTTATACCATAAAACTCTTTTTCCCAAAGTATTTAACCAAGATAAATTAAAACATATATCCACATAAAGGCCTGTACATGAATCCTAATAATAACTTTACTCATAATATCCAAAAACTAGAAACAAATCAAATGTCAATCAGTGAATGGATAAATATTGTGATACATCCATACAACTGAATGTTACTAGTAAGCAATAATATGGAGTGAATTACTGATACAATCAACATCAAGGGTGAATCCAAAATCATTTTGCTGAACAAAAGAAGTCAAAATTAAAAGATACATTTATATGAAATTATGCAATAGCAAGCTAATGTGGAGTTGACCATTGAACAATGTGGGGGTTAGAAGCACCAATCCCCCACCCCATGCAGTTAAAAATCCACCCATAACTTTTGACTCTCCAAACACTTTATCAATAGCTAGCTGCTGAAAGTCTTACCAATAACATAAACAGTCAATTAACAAATATTTTATGTTACATGTATTACCTACTCTGTTCTTATAATAAAGTAAGCTAGAAAAAAGAAAATGTTATCAAGAAAATCATAAGGAAAATACATTTACAGTACTGTACTGTATTTATTAAATCTGTGTATAAGTGGACCTGCACAGTTCAAACACATGCTGTTTAAGGGTCAACTGTGTAATTTTAGAAAACAGGACAGGGGCTGTAAAGAAGATGAGTGAAGTTTCTGAGGTGTTAGAGATGTTCTGTATCTTCTTTATAGTGGTGTGTATGTATGTTGGTGTGTGCGTTTGTCAAAAGCGACAGAACTGTGAACTTAAAATGACAGTATTTAACTGTAAGTAAATTATACCTTGATATAGTTAATTAAATATAAAAACATGAATTGCTGTTACTAGTTCTGCTGTGGAAAATTCAGAGAATCCCATGCTTGAGGACAGAGCGGAAAAGCAGAGAGCAGCTTCTCCTAAACTGTGAAGGAGAAGACCAGCCAGGTGCTGAAGCCCTTCTAGAGGATTAGAGGTGTGCTTAAGGTAGCAATGGCCTCTATCATCACTGAAAGGAGGCAGAAAGTCGAATAAGAAAAGGAGATAGAAAAGTCAATGTCAAACACCTTGATATTGGGCTTGGTCCTAGAATTAGAGTTATTTAGAGTGAGCATATGTCCCAATTTGTCCAGAGTCATTTCCTGTTTATTACTAGTCATCTGGCATAATTACTTATAGCACACCCTTTTACTCTGGAAGGGTGTTCCAGTTTAGTATCTAAATATTACAATCACCCAAACTTCGCCACACTGAAAACATTTTATGGACCATTTCTAGAATTTTCCAACTTGTTTGTATCTTTGGTCAAACCCACCTGTCAAGTTTAAACCCCAGAACTCTACACTGAAAGCAGTTCAGCAACCATGTCTTTGGTCCTGATCCCTGACCTAGTCCTTGCAACTCACACTTCTCATTGTGCCTTCTTTTCATCTGTTCTGATTGACCACTACACTTTATAGCAGAGTGGAAACTTAGTTTTTTAATGCCCTCTAAAATTTATTAGACATACTTATTAATTTTGGGTGTTGTCTAGCAAGGACTTTGATTACAATACTAGAGTTTAATTTGAAAACACTTGTTAAGATACTCACACGAATTTATTCCAAAGATAAGTTCATCCTGTCTTTTCTGGGCCCCAACAGAACCATATATTCCTCAACTATCAGGATATTTCCTTCTCTGATTGGCTTGTGGCTGTTCACATGTTCATTCCCCTATTGTTATCAATTATCCCCAGGATCCAATCCCATGCCTGGCAGAGGTACAGTTGTATAACAATGATTTTCAGGCTGGAATACATTTTATTTATATGCGATTCCATAAAATGAAAGTGACAGACAGAAAGAGAGACTGTAAGAAATTTTGCTGCCTGAGGAAGAGGTCCACAAAGCTAGGAATCTCATATGGAATAGTGAGTACCCTGAGGAAAAACTTCATCCAGTCAACACTGAGGCCGGGCAGCCCTGTTATTGGCTTCTATGGTTCTCACTTAGGAGGGATGACTACTTTGGAGTTTAGTGAAGTTCCACAGCATATAGGAAATCAAATTTTAAGAGAATTACTTCACCTTCAAAAGCCATGTAAGCAAAATGGCCACACACACACACACACACACAAGGAGATAAATGCAGACTTAAGTACAGAAAGATGCATTTTTTTGACCTTTCATCATAAAATTGCAGAGCACCTTAACATCAGTTCCCCTTTCTTCTGCTCCAGGTACCACTTTTCTTGGAATATCAAACAGAACGGCATGTTTATCCATCTTTTGAAAGGAAAACATGAGTAATCATTGAAACAATCATACTATTTTGACATTGAATTATTATAACTAGTCGCCAGCCCTGGTTGCTAAGGGGTGTGGGTGTCTTGTTTGCAGTGCACTTTCATAAGTCACTTTTTAATTACAAGTGTGCAAGCCAACTACAATATTAAATTGCTGGAGGAAAAGAGAAAGCAAGGATGAAGCCTTATCTAATCTGCAAAATACAATGATTAAGTGTACTGTCTTCAGTAGGGTGTTATAGAAAGTCAAACAATGAAATTTCCCATCATGATTCTGTGTTTCGCAGGGGGGAAGTATTCAATAGCAACATTAACAGCCACACGAGGGTCAGGGAGGCAGAAGGAAATTGTAAAATGCTGGCTGCACTTTACAAGGGCCTCTTTCTTTCCTGGACATAAGGAAAACATTGATTGGAGTGATTTAAAAAAAAAAAACTTTATATAATTCATGAATAGTTTAGAGGAAAACTCACACTAAATTATACTCTTTATTTATAACTTTGGGTAATGTGTCAGTTTTAGTCTTATTGTTCAAGTAGCTGATTCAGAAAATAATAAAAAAAACACACACACACAAACCCTTAAATTAAGACTCGATTGAGAATGAAAAATGATCCCATAACCCTAAAGGTTTTTTCCTATAATGTACTATTGCTTTAATAAAAAATCTATGTTCTCCAACTCACCCGTTCTTCCTTTGGTGGAGATTTTAGCTACTACATAAGAAAAATAAAATTAAAATATGAAAAAAGGACCTTTTATAGCTTGTCCTGTTTTTCAAATTTTCATTTTAAGACCATGGATTGCTTATATAATCAACAACAATGACAACAACAAAGTAGAAAGAAACTGGTATTCAGAAACAGTAACAAAGTTTTTTTAATATTATTTTAAAAAATAATTTTCAAAATATTTAACATACTTTAAAAAATAATTTTCAAAATATTTTAAAGTTTTAAAAAAATAATTCTCAATTTATATAGCATTTTTACAAATATTACCACACAACTCCATTCTAATATAGGCAATGTTATTCCCATTTTATAGATGAGCAATTGAGAATTTAAGTGGTTGCCTACAGTCACTAGCTAATAAAGAACAAAGAGGAGTGAAGCACCAGTCTTCTTTCTCTAAAACTACATGGTTGCTACCCTTGTTATAATACCACTTGTTGTGTGGGTTCAAACTCTCCATAGTCAGTCTGGAAGATGAGGCAAAAGTGCAACTGATAATACAAATCAGCCGTAATTTCAACACAGCTCAGGTTTTAACAATACCATGAGTATTTGGAATATCACTGAAATGTATAGATTTATCACAGTGTTAAAACTGCATGCGTATGTGTCTATCTTGTTTTTACTAGAGCACACATTCCAGAACTGACCATTTTATAAATAAGCTTGCTGTGTAAAGCTATCCATTTTTGGAGAAATTATTTAGAATCTTAGGTTTCTTACTGAAAAAAAAAATAACCTACTCAAGTTGAAAAATGCTCATCATTGTTTTTCTGCTTTTAAATGTCATCACAGTTGAGATTTCAATATTATAGTGTCCATACTGTTTTTTGTAATCCATCTTTTTTTCTGGTTTGTTCTATGAGGAGTTTAAAATTGGAATCTGTATTACTAAGAACTGTCTTTGAAAGTGGCAATACCTCAACAGGTTTCTAATGACCCTACGAAAACACCTAAGGCCACTTGGGAATGACTGCTTTCATGGTAATGATCTTAATGTAACTTCTCTCACTTCACCTGTACCTTTTGACCTTTCTGTGATTATTCACTTCACTCCACTCAAGCAGAGTGGAGCTTCTCTTGCTACTTCCATGAAATGATGAAGCAAAATGTGTGGTTCTTTTCTCATTTCTCCAGCTAGGTCTTCAGCTTTAAGTTGCCTCCTCCCTATTCCATCTAAATCCCTACCTCCCACCTCATTATGAGGACACCCATGTTTTGTCTTTTTCCTTTATCTCACTAAACTATTTGCCTTGAGAGAGAAGCAAACAGCAGTAGCAAAGAGCACTTCAAGTCTTGGGCTTGAATATATTCAATCTCCAATTGGCCATCTGCTAACTGAGTAAATTTTAACAAGCTATTTATGTTTGTGAGGACCACTTCCACCTCTGTAAATGGGACAGGGAGGCAAATGATAATCCATGCTTCCAAGAGTTGTGAGAATTAATAAAATAACATGTGAAGCACTAAGCAAAGTGGAACATAATTAAGATTTAATAAATGGCAGTTAATTTTATTATAAATGATGATCTGATTACCTCCCATTGCTTCTGATCCTGAGGCCTGTGTACATGGTTTCCAAATCCATATTTTTAATAATTCCCAACATTTCTGTTAAAGATCTTTCTCTTTCAGGGGCGCCTGGGTGGCACAGCGGTTAAGCGTCTGCCTTTCGGCTCAGGGCGTGATCCCGGCGTTATGGGATCGAGCCCCACATCAGGCTCCTCTGCTATGAGCCTGCTTCTTCCTCTCCCACTCCCCCTGCTTGTGTTCCCTCTCTCACTGGCTGTCTCTATCTCTGTCAAATAAATAAAATCTTTAAAAAAAAAAAAAAAAAAAAAAAGATCTTTCTCTTTCCAACAAAGCTGGTGAAAAATTTTGGAGTACTATTTCACCTTCTCCTCCCACATTTGGATATATTTATGTTTCTGCTGTGGATATATTTATGTTTCTGAAGAACACCTCTGAATATACCTTTGCCTCAGCACCCCGTACCCATTTTTACTTTCTCCTTACTTAAACACGTTGAATGGTGTTGACTTTCTATAAACAAAGTTGAAATTCCCCATACATTCATTCATCCATCTATTTTCTACTATGCCTTTGTTTATTCTATTCCTTTGCCTAGAATTCTTTAGCCAGTATTTGTATTTAGCTAAATGTCCTTCACTGTTGGGTTTTTCATTTTTTGTTTTTTTAAGATTTATTTACTTATTTTGGAGTGAGAGGAGAGAATGTTGGAAGGGGCAGTGGGAGAGGAAGAGAAAGTCTCAAGCAGACCCCTGCACTGAGCACCGAGCCACGTGCAGGGCTGGATCTCAGGATCCTGAGATCAGGACCTGAGTAGAAACCAAGAGTCAGATGCTTAACTGACTGTGCCATCCAGGTGCCCCAAAATGTCCCTCACTGTTAAGTTTAACTGAAAAACCTTTACTATCCCTACCTCCCTTAACTAATTATAAAGTTTCTTATGTTATCTACATTTTACATTCTATCCTAGGTATTTGCATTTGTGCCAAATCTCTTCTTTTATGTGTTAGATCTTATTACACTCATATTCTTATGTTTTATTGTTCTTAAGAATATAATACTTGGACCTAGAAAGTTTTGGTATATATGAGGTGATTGAATTTGAACATATATGTATGTCTACTGCATATACTAATATAAACACATGTTCGATCTCATTCTGATTCATATTTATAAAGAAAATGTTTGGACAGTTGTGTAGATGATTAATGATGGGGGGGCGCCTGGGTGGCACAGCGGTTAAGCGTCTGCCGTTGGCTTAGGGCGTGATCCTGGCATTCTGGGATCAAGCCCCACATCAGGTTCCTCTGCCATGAGCCTGCTTCTTCCTCTCTCACTCTCCCTGCTTGTGTTCCCTCTTGCTGGCTGTCTCTATCTCTGCCAAATAAATAAATAAAATCTTTAAAAATAAATAAACAAATAAATAAAATTTTAAAAAATGATGGGAAGTTGGCTCCTTCTTAGTGATTCTCAGAAAGCATTTTGCAACTGTTTTACTTTGGAAGTTTCTTGCCTATTTGCCTCTGATTGTACATATTTTACTGGTTGCCAATTAGAAACACAGGAAGTATTAGGATTTATATGGAGAAACAATTATTAAAATAGGAGAGAAAAACCCTGTTTTTCTTTATCTATCTTCATGGATACTATTTCCATTTCCCATTCTATTCCACTATCATTATTAATATATGTTTCTTTACTGAAGCACACCTGTAAAATCAGGCCATTTTGTAGGTAAGTTTGCCTGTGTGGAGTCAGCCATGTTTATGTAAGTTATTTAGGGTCTTGGGTTGCTTTCATGAGAACAAAGCAACCTGTTCAAGTTGAAAAACAATGTTATAAACATTTATATGCTTTTACCATGATAGATAAGAAACATATGCTTAGGTATAATTGGATATATTTTAAACTATTCTTAACTGCTGTTGAGTTTTGTACATCCCCAAACTTTAGGCATAATAGCCTTTCTAAACCACGCTGTATTCTACTGCATAGAACATACCCCCATGGACTGCTAACATGTCTAGGACCTGATAGTAGATGGCAGAGGAAGTTAATTCTCTGACCTTTCATCTCGTAGCATTATCACTGATGACTGATTCTATTTCTTCCACCTGTTTAGTTGTTAAGAGGTAATTTAAAGGTCAGCAATATGCCTTATAGACCTTGGATCAATTAAAACCTATATGTCATCTCTCCCTCCAAATTACTTTCCATACACTCCCCCATATAGCGAAATCAACTTCAAAGAAATGCTTTACTAAACATGAAGCTTCTGAGAGTAACTTTTGCCTTTCCTTTGTAGTTCTACAAAGTCTTCCCACCCTACATTTTTCTTTTTCTTTATAAGAAAATTCTCATTTTTCTCTCTCTTTTTTTTTTTAAGATNTTTTTTTTAAGATTTTTTTTTTATTTTTATTTATTTGACAGAGATAGAGACAGCCAGTGAGAGAGGGAACACAAGCAGGGGGAGTGGGAGAGGAAGAAGCAGGCTCATAGCGGAGGAGCCTGATGTGGGGCTCGATCCCATAACGCCGGGATCACGCCCTGAGCCTAAGGCAGACGCTTAACCGCTGTGCCACCCAGGCACAGACTAAAGTTTTTAAGAAAAACCAACTCAATTGGACAACTCATCAAAAACGCATAACCAATTTTTTAAAAATCTATTTTTAACAATCATAGAAAAAATATTTCCAAGATTTTCTATAACTAGACTCAACTGACTTTCCTCATACTACTTCTGGGGTTAGGATTTCAGTCAAATATTTGGGTCTCTATTGCTATGGAGTATGAAGTTCAACCTTCTGCTGCCCACATTTCATATATTTTGGGAAAGTTCTCCAGAAAACATCTGTCTATTTTATTAACAAAACAAGAGTGGGAGTACTGTTGGATGAAGTGACATGGAGAAAGTGTATTTAAGAGAATAGGATAGGATGGGGACGTCTGAAATTGCATCAATATTAAAAGGGAAAGCAGAAGAAACCAAAAAAGAGGAATAAAAAAATAACCAGCAATGTAGATTTGTAAGAAGAACAAGGAGTGACATCTCAGAGAGAGAGAAAAATTTCCTAAGTCATATGCCTCCCCTTTTCAAAAATAGATTTCTTGAAATATATTTTAGTGTCATATGGATTTGACTATATTTCCTGCCAAAGTGGGAAACCAGTCTCTAAAAGAAGTAACAGGACAAGTCACTCTGGGTGCTATGTGCTTTTGGATGGAAATTGGCAACATCCTGGCAAAATAAAGACCAACATAGTAAACAGTGTCATTTAAAGAAAGGTATGTTATAAATAGGAAATTGAACATCCATGAAGGTCTATGTTTTATTAACCAATTTAAAGCATGACACAATGTTTTCAGTCATGATATAATCAAAATAGATGTAAGAAGTTTACCAAAAAATACTTTTAAAAAAAACTATGTGTATTTCTACAGCTTTATGCTTTTTTAGCTTTGTTGTTTTTGAAATAAACACTGCCGCTGATAATTTTTCTCATTCTACATGCTATTTAATTTTCAGTTTAGTGGATGCAACTATATATACTCTAATAATATCCAGCTTCACCAGGATTTTTTACATTCTTGTCCCCAGAATGTCCAAGACCTGAGATGTCTTCCTGAGTCCTCTATCTAATTCCCTTGTGTGAAGGAGAGTTAAATAGCACATGTTTGCTTTCTGCCTTCACTCAGTCGCTAGAACTCAGGCTAAGAATAGTTGGTGAGAGAAGGTAAAGATGGCCAATCTACAGGTGAGAATATTTTCATCACAACTAATAATGGAGATTAAAGCCAGGACCAAGAAACTAAAGGGGACAGCACAGAGGAAAATATCATTAATATAGCAGTAACTCACATGTATACAGTGCATGGTATGTGCCAGGTACTTTTATAGATTATTTACATATTTATTTAGTTAATTCTTTCCCAAACAGGATGGATTAGATAATACGGTATTTCCCATTTTACAGATGAGGAAACTGAGGTACAAAACATTTAAACAGCTTGTCAAGGTCATACAGATTAGCAGATTCAAATCCAGGCATTCTAATTTGCATAGATCATGTTCTTAACCATGATAATGTTTTGCTTCCAGGAGAAGGAAAACACTTTGACCTCAGCAGGAGAGTCTTAGGTTTTGGCTTTTACTCAGGGAAATTGCCAAGACTCCGACTCTTCCTCCCATTGATGTTCTTCCAGCCTCTGAGATTCCAGATCATGGGCTACAGGATGAACTAGACCTAGTTCAGGTGTGGAGTTACATACACTAACATATAATTACTGATTTTATACTACTCTCATTCTTATTTTAACTCAACAGGGAAAGTGGGCTGATGAGAATGGACACAAAGATATTTTTTACTTATATGAGAACATTGTGGCCATGTTCGTGTACTCTCCCAACTTCTCAGTAGGCCAGTTTCCAACCCAGAGGTCTTGTTGACAAGATTCAGAACTGATTTTCTACTGGTAAGTGCTGACACATGACTTACCATTAATTTGTGCCCCATCCCACTTTGACTGATCACTGCCTATTCCATGCCAGTTAAAACTTTCACCCCTTGTCCTGGTGCTAGTGTTTTTCAACATATTCCTTCTTTTCCCACTTTCTACACCCCACACTTCTAGGTGGGGCAGCAGATTACAGTCAGAAGCAGAGGCGAGAGAATTGCAATATGTTTTTGATTCCTCAAAATGGATGAGCCCAAACGGACTTTATTGTCCAGGCAGGAAAACAAAATATAGAATGTGAAGGCACAGTACGAGTGTGCTTGATTTCACTTATTCAGAGATGTCTCTGATGTTGTCTTAAGAAATTCTGTCTTTCTTGGGGCACCTGGGTGGCACAGCGGTTAAGCGTCTGCCTTCAGCTCAAGGCGGGATCCCGGCGTTATGGGATCGACCCCCACATCAGGCTCCTCCACTATGAGCCTGCTTCTTCCTCTCTCACTCCCCCTGCTTGTGTTCCCTCTCTCGCTGGCTGTCTCTATCTCTGTCAAATAAATAAATAAAATCTTAAAAAAAAAAGAAATTCTGTCTTTCTTAAACAAGGTACAGATGACTACAAGTTTTTCTCTAGGATCCACCTTGAATTCCATAACCCTGGAAAGCATAATTTGAAGATTTCAGAGAACACAAAATCATTCAAGGATTTTACCTCACCTTTAAACTCTTTTAAAGACCTTGACTTGAAAGAATAGACCTAAATGGGAAGAGGGAGATGTAGTTTCTTGGTTTTCTCTTTTTCTCAATTGTGTCCATATGCAAATAGATACCTTTAATTTGAATATCTCTGAACTTCTTTTCTTCATGTTCTCAGAATTATGCATCGGTTTAACATTTGGCCATTGTTTTAAAATCAAACCTCAAGAAAATTCTAATGGCTAAAATCATCTCACTTTTCTTTTTGCACGGTCTTCTTATTTCTCTCTTTTCTTTGATTTTACATTCTCTTTCAATTCCCGTTTCTCATTCTGTCTAATATAACTGATTCTAATTCTTCCTCACAGCAGAATTTCTTCATTTTTATTTCACTTTGGAGCAACATAATTTAGATGCTATGAATGTCTTTACTTTAATATAGTATATCCTATAAATAAGAGCCAAAACTTGAAACAAATACACCAAATAAATATACATATGTTAGAAATAATTGAAAATTCAAAGTAGGAAGGCACGGGAGGCAACTCCAACCTTTAATAAATACAAAATGCTTGCGCTATACCCTAATGTCACCATCCTTGACCATATTTTAGCACCTGCCTTAAGGCAGTGCTATGCTCTTTGACTAATGGACAGCAATGACCTCAGCTGAGATATTAGTACTAATCACTCAGTGGTTGTACTGAAAAGTAATACACATGGGAAACACTACCATTTATGAGGTAAAATAGAAGTTTTGTTCTACTAAATTTTAAATGAAGAGTTACCATAGGCTAAGATATTGCCATTTCCACAGCAGAGGAAAAGATCTGGCAGATTGTTGGTGGTTCTTAAACTTTTTCTTGAAAGGAACATGCATCACTGCTATTCACAACTCACTGGCTAAACCAAGTCACATGATAAGGTTTCAGTCAATGGATGGAGAAGAAATCTTCTCCTACGGAAGCCTAATAAAAACCACATGATCAAGCCTGATTATGGAGGGGGAGGGTGTTGTTATAGGGGAAGGAAGGAAACATTTGGAAACTGGAATTTAATCTACCACAAACACCTACACAATTAAAAGCAAGACCAACAGTTTACAATCAAGAACAACTATCAACACTTTTCATTTTTTAATGAAGGTGTCAAAGTTGAAATCTGCCACGGAATTAGCTTTTTTTTTTTTATATCACTGCCTTCAGATTTTCAATTAGAAATTTGGAATTTAAATATTTTAAAAAGCATGGAGTTGTGTGGTGGATTTTTTTCCTCCAGAACATTTAAATTCCTCCACGTCAAAAACTGTTTCTTTTCATATCTCTAAGAGCAACCACATGTCTTTCTATATGGAATTCACTTTCAAACAAGTATATTTATTCTCCCCAGTTGCTGGCACCATAAGGTGAAAAGTGCTTCTCAGAAGTTGTCTTACCACTAATGGGAATTTTTAATCAGGAAATGTTGTCGGGCTAATCTAATAGACTTTAAGTTAAGACCTCAGTGTCACTGAAGCCTAAAATATCTCTGTAGTTCCACATATAGAAATGTCTGAATGATGTAGTCCATCCCTAAAGAGGTATTATGCAAATGAATGCATTTAGTTAATATGTACTGTAAACAGATCACTACTTCTTTATTCCTTTCTAAATCACAGCAGAGATTAAAACTGTAATACTCTTATTACCTAACAAACTAGCTAAATATTTAAAGTAGATTTGCAAAGAGCTTCAAGCCCAAGATAACACCCTCTTAAATTTGGATTGGGCTTTTCCTTCAAAGGTCATAGCATCTTCTTACATGCTTTGTCCCAAACTCCCAGGAAAAAAAATTATTCTAGAAATAGAATATCAAGTCACACCAGCTTTCTGTGGCCACTCAGAGATTACTGAATATTTTATATTTTCATATTACTAAATTCCAACTCAGTAGTCACTGACAAGGGAAAGAGTGACAATCAGACGTAACATATAAGTTGGAAAAATCAAATCCGAGATGCAGAACACAATCGATTGGTTACTTCTGTTTTAGTGGCCTCACAGTGAGTTAATGTCAGTCTCCGTTAGAACTCATCCCTGTCACATTGACCGATTTTACCACCAACAAATGATTTCAGGTGAGAATGAAAACTGAATAATGATCTTTTCATTTGTCTTTTAAACCTTTATTGAATACAGACAATGAAGTAGGATGCTATGGCTTTGGCTATATAATTTTAAAAGGTTGATTTTTATGAAGATATTTTTGAGCCATCATAAAAGCTGGATGTGACTGACAACAAAGCTTTTCCTCTCAACTATGCAGCAGCCAATTGATCAAACAGTGCTGGTTTTATTAAACATGCCCAACATCCCCTTGGGATCACCTATTTTCTGCCAGAGAACTTTCCTTCTATTTTGAAAGACATAAAGAAGAACATGGATAAATGATGACTTTTAAATCAGCAAATATGCTTTTGCTTTTCTGTTTTTAATCTGTTATTGAGTCGAGGTAATATATTTCTTTATTGTTCAAGAACAGAGAGAACCAAAGGACCCGAGTGCAGTTTTGCAGTTGGAGCAGAAAAGTTGTGTGATCTTACACAGGGGAAAGAAGAGAGGAAACAGATAAATCTACACTGGTCACTCTCAGAGAAAGGGAGACTCAATCAAATGCATTACAGCTCCCTTAGAGAGGAAAATGGGCCTCAGTGCAGCACTGAAAGGCGAGTTTTAAGAGTGAAGGAAATGATCAGCTCGGAACAGTGTAGCAGCCGGTAAGTAAATGTTGTCAGAGGGTCTTCTGTATTCTTACTAATGGCCATTTTGACTTGCCATTGGTACATAATACATCATTGTCCTGGAGATGCGAAGAGGTCTGAAATGTCTAGAGTGGCAAAAGAGTTTTCCAACACCCAGTATTCTCTGAGGCAGCGAGGCCAGATACATGAATGTCAGGAAGGAAGAAGAAAAAAAACACCAGAAAATCTGAGATACAGCCTATATATTCATCAGGTTTTCAAATACCTAATTCACTTGTGCCTTAACCCTTTACCATGTCACGTTTTTGTTTTATATCTGCTGTTTTGCATAAATGTTTCCTTTTTATTTTATTAAAATCCTTTCTTTTTTCATTCCTGTTCTCTCATATCAATGCCTCAATGTTTCTAGACCTTTTTCTGTTATTTTTGTCCTTTGTGACAAAAAAAAGAAAAAAGGTATCAATTTGACCTTTTACTTCTTACTGGTATTTTATATAACATTTAATTTTATGCAGAAACATAAGGTTGTCTAAGTAACCAATGGGATTCACGGCAGGAGTGAAGAAAATCAAGTCGATTATATAAGCCATGTTTCTGTTTTCATCAAAATTAACCAATTATTTCCCCCAAAAAAATGTAAAGTTCAGTCAATATTTTCAGATAGTTCATGCTACAATTTATAAAATTGCACTGTGATTCTGTATTTTACTTTCTAAAATATTTCCATTGCATATACTGATAGGACATAATTAGGAACCATGGCAAAGATTTTAAGCTATAAGACTATTGAAATAAAAATACAATTATCAAAATAAAAATCAAAGCCCCTGTAGTGGGTTGAATGGATCCTCACATAAATCTTTTGTGGGGAATCCAAGAACCGGCACCTCCATTCACACAATGCAGACCTGCCCATCAGTAACAGGCCCTAAATACGATGACAAGTGTCTTTATAAGAAGCGCAAAGACAGAAGAGGGAAAGACACACACAGTAGAAAGGCAATGTGAAGATGAAAGCAGAGATTGGAATGATATGGTCACAAGCCAAGGAAGCCAACGAGTGCTGACAGCCATGAGAGCCTGGAAGAGGCAAGGAAGGATTCTCCTCTAGAACCTCTGGAGGGAGTGTGGCCCCACTAACACCTTAATTTTGGATATATGGCCTCCAGAATTGTGAGAGAATAAATTTTGTTTTATATGACCCAGTTTGTGTGATTTGTTATGGCAGGCATACGGCAATAATACACTTTCCAAGTATGTGTGTGTGTGTAGTTGCTCACTGAACAACATGGGTTTGAACTTTATGGGTGTACTGATATGTAGATTGTTTTTGATAAATCCAGTACAGTACCATAATCTTTTTCCCTGTCTCTATGTTTCTCTGTGTGTCTTAGAAAGAGGAGCAACAAAAATAACTAAGGATAGAAGGAAATAAGGCACCATGAACAAAAGCCAGCAATTGACAAAAGAAACTTATCCAGAAAAAATATTTTTAAAGATTTTATTTATTTATTTGAGAGAGAGAGAGAGGAGGCACAATGAGGGGAAGGGCAGAGGGAGACACCCTGTTGAGCAGGGAGCCCAATGTGGGGCTCAATTCCAGGACCCCAGGATCATGATCTTAGCTGAAGGCAGACACTTAACCAATTGAGCCACTCAGGAGTCCCCAGAAAAATTTAGACAATAGAATTACACACAGAGATTTTAAAATAACTAGTGATTATGTTTAATAACATAAAATCTAAGCTTGATTTGAAAAGTAGCTCAATAAAACTTTAGAAATTAAAACCTGAATAAATAGAATAAGAACACAGTGGATAGTTTTTACACAGATTAAGTATGGAATTATTAAGCCAGACTATAGCTATAAGGAAAGAGTACAACAAAAAGACAAAAAAAGATAAAATAGGAAAGGTGTTGATATGTGAAGAATAGAGTAAGAAAGTTTCATAATTTTATCTTTCAATTTTTTTAAAGATTTTATTTATTTGTCAGAGAGAAAGAGAACACACACAATCAGGGAGAGCAGGAGGTGGAGGGAGAAGCAGGTTCCCCGCTAAGCAAGGAGCCCCATGTGGCACTCGACCCCAGGATCATGACCTGAGCTGAAGGCAGACGCTTAACTGACTGAGCCACCCAGGCATCCCAATAAGCATGTAATTTTAGTTCCAGAAGTAGAGAAGAAATAGAACATGACAGAGAAAGTATTTGAAGATGCAATGTAAAAATTTTCCAGAACCAATGAAATCGGAAAACCACTGAAGCCCAACAAAGCTCAAGCAAGATAAACAAAACATGCCCATCCCCATATACACATAATTCAACAGAATATCCCAAAAAAGAGATCATCAAAGCAGGCAGAATGAAGCATATTCTTTCTAACGGAGCAAAGATATACTGACGGCTTCCTTCACTTATGTGACAGTGAAAACCAGAAGATGGTGGCATCATATCTTCAATGTGCTAAAAGAAAATATCTCTCAAATCAGCATACTGTAAGCAGTGAAAATTTATTTCCAGAACAAGAGCAGGCAAATAAAAACTAAGAGTTTGTCATCACATTCATAACAAAAGAAATTTTTAAGTATATGCTTCAGACAGAAGGAAGGTGATCTTAGAAGGAAGATTAGATATTCAAGAAATAATAAAGAACACAAAAAATGATAAATGTGTGAATAAATTTTAAAATGACAATAGACTTCAGAAACAATAATAATGCCTGGTGGTCTATTATTATCCAAAATATAGAGATGTGGAACGAGAGTGACAGAGAGGTTGAGTAATTTCCTCAATATCATGGAACTATTAAGTGGCAGACCTAAATTTGAAGCCAAGAATACTGATTTGCATAGTCGATGATTAAATCCTCTGTTCAACTACTTTTCTGAATAAAAGAACACAAGATGAATAAAAGGACAGAACCCATCTTAAATAATTAGTAAGTTATGAGACAGATCTGAAGAAAGAATACAGAAGACAAAGATAAAAAGTCAGGATTCACGATTTGTGGACCCACCACCAAATTTCCTAGCCATCTAAACTTGTATACGTCCCTTAATATAGGTCAGCTCAGCTCCAGGGGAATATGTGTCCCCTCTGCTAAAGTTTTATAAGGACAAACTGCAGAATGGCTTTAGGAATAGAATGAGAAAGTAAGGACCAGCTTCTCCATCCTTCTATTTCACTTACCATTCAACTCAAGGGAGCTCTTTAAAAAAAGGAGAGAGCACGGGGGAGGGGGGTGCTGCTGAGACAGCAATGACAGGAGGCAAAGCAACAAAACTTTGTTTTGTTTCAGTCACTCCCCTCTTCCATTCTTGTTTTTCTAAGACTCTTCTTAAGGATGGATGTGGATGGTTTTGAATACGGTGTTACTAACCCTTTTGGGGTCATAACATATGCCATCCCCCAATATTTTAATGTTTGGCTTATTCTTTAGGGATGTCATAATAACAGAAGCATTGAAATAGAAGCAGTCATCACAAAAATCACTGGCTGTGACAAGTCTTCTCAAGTTTTGATTTCCTCCTCCTCCATCCTCTCATGTGTTCTTGAACTTCAGAACCAGATGTTCTCATTTCTCCATATCTCCAGGTATGTGGGTTGGGGCTTATTTCTCCCTAGACCTCGGCAAAGGAGAATGGAACTAATCATTCATTTGTTTATTCAGTACATGTTAAGCACTGACCATGAGTTGTTCCATGTGGGAACTGAACATACCAAGATATCTACCCTCATAGAGCTTGTATTCGAGCAAGGCTGGAAGACAACAAAATAAACAATGATTCACAGTATTAATAAAAACCTATAAGTAATAGTAGATGATAAGTGGACTCCATTCCAAAAACAAACAAACAAACTAAAACAGGAAGGAAGGAAGGAAGGAAGGAAGGAAGGAAGGAAGGAAGGAATACATACAGACCTGAGCAGTAAGACTTCAGGAATACTGGGATTGGATTAGCTCTCAAGGACAAAACTGAAAGGTTTTATTTTACTTATTGGATCAACTTTTAGAAGATAATTAGTGATACAAAATTATACATTACCTCAAAATCAAAAGATTAATTCATTTCTGACTCATACAAATTTTTAAACTGTAGCAAACTCAGAATCCACACAAATATCTTCAATAGGATTTCATTCCTATTTTCTGGGGAGAGATAGGCATAACAGTTTTCTGTGGGAAATTTCTCACTCACAGAGATCTGCTTCCCTATTTTACTCATTGCCACAAGTCTAGATAATCACAAATAGGACTTGAAGGAAATTTGTATATAGCATCAAAGGAAATGATGTGGGTTCAAATGGACTTCAAGAAAAAGCTGTAAATAACTGTAAGATGAAAAATCTTATTTCAATCTATAAAAGGATCTCCATGATCTCCATATATATTTATCTTTTAAAAACTCATTCAGAGGGTTTTGATATACAGGTGACCCTTGAATAATGCTGGGGATGGTTAGGGGACTGACCTCCTGCAAGGTCAGAAATCTGCATATAACTTTTGACTTCCCCAAAACTTAACTATAAACCCTACTGTTGACTGGAAGTCTTACAATAATATAAAATAATTGATTAACACATTTGTTGTATGTTATATGCATTATATACTGTATTCTTATAATAAAGTAAGCCAAATAAAGGAATATGTTATTAAGAAAATCATAAGGAAGATAAAACACATTTATAGTATAGTACTATATATGCCAGCATGGTCAGTTTCTTTCTTTTTTTTTAAGATTTTATTTATTTATTTGAGAGAGAGACAGAGAGAGTGCAAGAGAGAGAGAAAACACGAGAGTCAGGCCGAGGGAGGGAGAAGCGGGCTTAGCAGGGAGCCTGATGTGGGGCTCCATCCTGGGACTCTAGGATCATGATCTGAGCCAAAGGCAGATGCTTAATTGACTGAGCCGCTCAGGCACCCCATCATGGTCAGTTTCTGATGACGGCTCTCTTCCTGGTTTGGAGATGGCCCTCTTCTCTCTGTGTCCTCCCATTGTGGAGGAAAAGGGCATGGGGAGAGAAATCTTCCTGTTCTTATAAGACCATGGTCTTGTCAGATTAGGACCTTATGTCCTCATTTAACCTTAATTATCTTGTAAAGACGATGTCTAGATATAGATATATTGGACATTAGGGATTCAACATAAGAATTTTGAGAAAGCAATTCAGTCTGTAAACGCTGCTTCTTTGTGCCAAGTCTGAAGACTCTTAGAAATGTGAGTTTAAGCCATTCAGACTGCAATAAATTCCATCACAATCTATTAATGTGTAAGACATTAGTAAGGATCATTGGACATCAATTTGACACACCCATCTATTTGATGCAATATATTATACAGATGTGTATCTTTAAACCATTAAGTTGAATATTCCATAATTCTTAGCTCACTCTTCGCCAACTCCTTTTCTGGGCCTGTGCGTCAGTGATATGTGGTCACATGAGTTCCTAAATGAACTTATAGGGAAAGAACTGAAAATGGAAACATAAATGTTGATATAAAAAGCCAGCCCTCCTTGAAAGAAATGGAAAGTCAGTGCTATCAGATAGAGAAATGCATTTTTAGAAAAGATCAGAATTAAGCTATTTACACGTGTGGAATATATAATGACAGTAGGATGCCCATGTAAATGTGACGAATGCTTATTCAGAAAAGTGGGATGGCTATTCCAGAGACATGTTATAAGTGAAGGTATATGACAGAGTAATCACTTCAAAGCAAAATGTTATAGAGGATATATTTGAATTTGTATCATGGACCTACTATAAAATTTGACTATGGAACAGTGGATAGCTTACTCATCATTTTTTACCTGAAATACTGCAACTAACCACTAGAGATAGTAAAACTAAGTCTGAGATTACTGAATAAATTCAATTAAGTAAAAAAAAAAGAAGAAGAAGAAAGAAAGAAAGAAAATATAAAGCCAGGGATATAAGAAGTGCTTTTTAAGATCTGTTTAGACCATATCTGGCCTTGGTTTAGACCATATCTGGCCTTGGTTTTTTAACTGTAAAAAGCTGATAAACAGGGGCGCCTGGGTGGCACAGTCGTTAAGCGTCTGCCTTCCGCTCAGGGCGTGATCCCAGCGTTCTGGTATCGAGCCCCACATCAGGCTTCTCTGCTAGGAGCCTGCTTCTTCCTCTCCCACTCCCCCTGCCTGTGTTCCCTCTCTCACTGTCTCTGTCAAATAAATAAATAAAATCTTTNACATCAGGCTTCTCTGCTAGGAGCCTGCTTCTTCCTCTCCCACTCCCCCTGCCTGTATTCCCTCTCTCACTGTCTCTGTCAAATAAATAAATAAAATCTTTAAAAAAAAAAGCTGATAAACAATATCTCTGGTTTTGTTTTAGTGAATAAATGAAATTATTTATGTAACATATTCAGCCCAGTGGCTGGTACATAGTAAGTACACAAATGCTATACTTTTACCTTTTTTTCTTTCTCCCTCAACTGAACTGGTTACTTAAATTGATCAATAATAAAAAGATTACAGAAAGAAAAGAAGGCCAACAGCAAAACATTGGGTAAAACCCTACACTAAAATTTGAAAAATCAAGAGAACAAGCAAGAAAGTTAAAGAATTTGCAAAGGCAGGAGAAGAAAATCAGACGGGAAAAATGTATGGGAAGTGAAATGTACATGGATTTTATAAATAAGGGGCAGTCAACAATGCTAAAGCCAACAGAGAAATACAAATTTTGAGTGCTAAGAAAAAGGTATTGATTTTGTAATTTGAAATTTGCTGGTTTCATCAAAGAACAGTTTTAACAGAATGGCAGGAAAGGAAATCATATTGTGTGGAATTGATGAAAAAATGGGAGGTAAGAACATAGTGACTAAGAATGGTGAAAAAAGTGGTAATTGCCCAAGGGCTGGAGAAACCAATGTGAAATGGGCTTTTTTTTTCTTAATAAGAAAAAAATGTTTTACATGTTTTGGAATATAGTTAGTGAAAATGATTGATTTAAGAATGTGAGAAGACAATAAGAAAGGCGGGATCAAGAGCATAGGTGAAGGCAGCCATTTAGGAAAGAAGACACATACCTTTCTTCAAAATGGCCAGAAATGAGGAAAAAAGAAATGGCAGAATGATAGGGTGGAGTTTTGAAGAGTCAAGGATAAGGTCACAAGAATATATTCTCACAAGGAAGAGACAGGCTATAGAAATACACCCTAGGTGACTGATCTTTTTCAGTGAAGTAGCCAGTAAATTCATCTACAAAAAGGTTAAAAGAGCAATGCTTTCTTCTGTGGAAGCTCATGGCAAGTAGAAGAAAACCTAACTGAACTCAGTATTTCAGCACACAAAAAAGTAGTTGCATATTTGGCATTCAAAAATAATTGTTGAGCTAAAATATGTGTTTGGGTCTAGAAGAGAATGGAAATGGTTTGGAAGAGCCAAATGAAAAAGCAAAAAACAAAAGAGTAATGAATTGAAGACATAGGCACACACAATTGAAGAGTTTCAGTGACAGCTCAATTGAAGTTAGAGAACATAAATTTGGAGTGAACCCAGTCTTGGAAGATAAGTCCTATTTAAATCTTAAGGGAAGCTTGGTAATGAAATCCATTAAGAATACACTACCCAATTGAAAGTTGAAAAGGAGATTAGGGAAGACAAATGTAATTACCCGAATTGTAATTTGGTCAAGACACCAAGGTTAATAACATTCCTCCTTTTTCAAAAGTTGCCATGAATTTTTTAATACCTTATAATGGCCAGTGTCACAATTCTTGTTTCTTATACAAGAGATGAACTCTTTGATATGCGTTTTTAAATGTTAAGCATATGTATTAGGGATATGTACTCACCACTACACAGACCCATACATTTCCACCTATACAAATATTAGAGAATAAATATTTTTTAATTAGGTAAAGTGCTTGGATAGAAAATAGCTGCTTCTTTCTACTGCAAATCTGACAAAAATTTGTGATTAAAATCAGGAACTATCATGATAGTTAAAGGCAAAGATAATGTTTGACCTACAATACTTTTTAGAAGTTAAGTGCATGGTCATTAGACCACAGAACAAGCCAGACTCCGCGACTGTCAAGTTATGCATCCTCTATAAACTTGTCTTCTAACTGTAAAGCAGAGAAACAAACCATATCATATTTCAGGGATTTTGAACAATAAATAAGATAAAGCATGTAGAATGCTTAAAACAGAGAGTAAATTCTCCATAAATATAAATTAGTATATTACCTACTATTAACAGTTTTAATTTAATGCTCTTTGATCCCAAGTATTGATAGATGGAACAGCAATAATGGAAAGCAGCATTGAGAAAATACCATTATCCTTTAGTAATAACAGAATATGAGTCATTTGTACCTTACATATTTATTATGCTAAGCTCTTCTGATACATATGCANTCTATAAACTTGTCTTCTAACTGTAAAGCAGAGAAACAAACCATATCATATTTCAGGGATTTTGAACAATAAATAAGATAAAGCATGTAGAATGCTTAAAACAGAGAGTAAATTCTCCATAAATATAAATTAGTATATTACCTACTATTAACAGTTTTAATTTAATGCTCTTTGATCCCAAGTATTGATAGATGGAACAGCAATAATGGAAAGCAGCATTGAGAAAATACCATTATCCTTTAGTAATAACAGAATATGAGTCATTTGTACCTTACATATTTATTATGCTAAGCTCTTCTGATACATATGTATATTTCCTGATGTAAATTTTGACCTATTTGCATTTATATAATGATCCATTTTATAAAGGGATTCTATCATTTGTTTAATTTTGAAGACAATGTTGAAATGGTATTAAGCATCAAGCCTACACAAAAGTTCTGTGAATCTTTAATACCCCTTCAGAAATTGTCTCTTCTCTTTTGCATAAATTATACCTGTATTTGGCAAACAAATATTCCTAAAAATATATGACAGCTTAAAAATTAAACAAAATTATATATATATATTATATATATCTCATAAAACTTGAATAAACTTCACTAATATATTATACTTAACTACTGTTTCCTAAGATAACAATACAATAATAATTCAATTCTATAATAACACAAGCCACTTGATTTTAATATTTAAAAAATACATTAAAGACAACTAACCTTTGAAAAACTCCCCAGATGAAAGAAGTGAGGGAGATTTGAAAGCAACACTACACAATAAATTTACCATTGTCATTACCCTTTCCTCCTACAGCGCTTTTTTTTTAATGATTTTTTATTATATTATGTTAGTCACCATACAGTACATCATTAGTTTTTTTTTTTTTAATTTTATTTTATTATATTATGTTAATCACCATACAGTACATCCCCAGATTCCGATGTAAAGTTTGATGCTTCATTAGTTGCGTATAACACCCAGTGCACCATGCAATACGTGCCCTCCTTACTACCCATCACCAGTCTATCCCATTCCCCCACCCCCTCCCCTCTGAAGTCTTCAGTTTGTTTCTCATAGTCCATAGTCTCTCATGTTTCATTCCCCCTTCTGATTACCCCCCTTTTCTTTATCCCTTTCTTCCCCTACCGATCCTCCTAGTTCTTATGTTCCATAGATGAGAGAAATCATATGATAATTGTCTTTCTCTGCTTGACTTATTTCACTTAGCATTATCTCCTCCAGTGCCGTCCATGTTGCAGCAAATGTTGAGAATTCGTTCTTTCTGATAGCTGAGTAATATTCCATTGTATATATGGACCACAGCTTCTTAATCCAGTCATCTGTTGAAGGGCATCTCGGCTCCTTCCATGATTTGGCTATTGTGGACAATGCAGCTATGAACATTGGGGTGCATATGGCCCTTCTCTTTACTACGTCTGTATCTTTGGGGTAAACACCCAGTAGTGCAATGGCTGGGTCATAGGGTAGTTCAATTTTTAACTTTTTAAGGGACCTCCACACTGTTTTCCAGAGTCTCTTTAGGGTAAACACCCAGCAGTGCAATGGTAGGAGGGATCCCCTTTCTCCACATCCTCTCCAACAATTGTTGTTTCTTGCCTTGTCTATTTTTGCCATTCTAACTGG
>NC_048220.1:123738299-123742555 GCF_002007445.2 Ailuropoda melanoleuca | reverse complement strand
GTTGATTTTATCTTTTGTTTCCCTTGCCTTTGGAGATGTGTCATGAAAAAGGTTGTTCTGGCCGATGTCGTAGAGGTTGTTGCCTATGTTCTCNGTTGTTGCCTATGTTCTCCTCTAGAATTTTGATGGATTCCTGTCTCACATTGAGGTCTTTCATCCATTTGGAGTTTATTTTTGTGTATGGTGTGAGAGAGTGGTCAAGTTTCATTCTTTTGCATGTAGCTGTCCAATTTTCCCAGCACCATTTATTGAAGAGACTGTCTTTTTTCCACCGGATGTTTTTTCCTGCTTTATCAAAGATTAGTTGCCCAAAGAGCCGAGGGTCCATTTCTGGGTTCTCTATTCTGTTCCATTGGTCGATGTGTCTGTTTTTGTGCCAGTACCATGCTGTCTTTGTGATCACAGCTTTGTAGTACAGCTCGAAATCCGGCATTGTGATGCCCCCAGCTTTGTTTTTCCTTTTCAACAATTTACAGTTCCTTGGAGATTTGGGGCCTTTTCTGTTTCCATACAAATTTATTTGTTCCAGTTCTTTGAAAAATGTCCTCGGTATATTGATCGGGATAGCATTGAAAGTGTAGATTGCTCTGGGTAGCATGGACATTTTAACTATGTTAATTCTTCCAATCCATGAGCATGGAATATTTTTCCATCTTTTTATGTCTTCCTCAATATCTTTCAAAAGTGATCTATAGTTTCTAGGATATAGGTCCTTTACGTCTCTGGTTAAGTTAATTCCAAGGTAACGTATGGTTTTTGGTGTTATTGTAAATGGGATGGATTCCCTAATTTCTCTTTCTTCAGTCTCGTTATTCGTGTATAGAAATGCAACTGATTTCTGGGCATTGATTTTGTATCCTGCCACCTTACTGAATTGTTCTATAACTTCTAATAGTTTGGGAGTGGATTCCTTTGGGTTTTCCATATAGAGTATCATGTCATCTGCAAAGAGAGACAGTTTGACTTCTTCTTTGCCGATTTGGATACCTTTGATCCCTTTTTGTCTTCTGATTGCTGTTGCAAGGACTTCTAGTACTATGTTGAATAATAGTGGCGAGAGTGGGCATCCTTGTCGTGTTCCTGATCTTAAGGGAAAGGCTTCCAGCTTTTCCCCATTGAGAATAATGCTTGCAGTAGGCTTTTCATAGATGGCTTTTATGAGATTGAGAAATGTACCCTCTATTCCTACACTCTGAAGGGTTTTAATCAGGAAAGGATGCTGTATTTTGTCAAATGCTTTTTCTGCATCAATTGAGAGGATCATATGGTTCTTGAGTCTTTTCTTGTTGATATGATGTATCACATTGATTGATTTGCGAGTGTTGAACCATGCTTGCATCCCAGGTATGAATCCCACTTGGTCATGATGGATAATCCTTTTAATGTACTGTTGGATTCTATTAGCAAGGATCTTGTTGAGGATTTTGGCATCCATATTCATTAGAGAAATCGGTCTGTAATTCTCCTTTTTGAGGGGGTCTTTGCCTGGTTTGGGGATCAAGGTAATATTAGCCTCATAGAATGAGTTTGGTAGCTTTCCTTCTGTTTCTATTTTTTGAAATAGCTTTAGGAGAATAGGTATTATTTCTTCTTTGAATGTTTGGTAGAATTCCCCAGGAAAACCGTCTGGGCCTGGAGTTTTATTATTTGGAAGGTTGTTTATCACTGACTCAATTTCTTCATAGTTAATTGGCCTATTTAAGAAATCTATTTCTTCCTGTTTCAGTCTTGGTAGTTTATAGGTTTCCAGGAAGGCCTCCATCTCTTCCAGATTGTTTAGTTTTTTGGCATATAGCTGTTGATAAAAGTTTCTAATAATCCTTGCAATTTCAATGGTGCTGGTCGTGACCTCTCCCTTTTCAGTCATAATTTTAATAATCTCAGTCCTTTCTCTTTGTTTTTGGACAAGTTTTGCCAGTGGTCTATCAATTTTATGGATTCTCTCAAAGAACCAGCTTCTAGTCCTGTTGATCTGCTCTACTGTGCTTCTGGTTTCTAATTCATTGATTTCTGCTCTAATCTTGGTCAACTCCTTCCTTGTCAGTGGGTTAGGCCTGTCCCTCTGTTGCTGTTCCAGTTTCTTGAGGTGAGAATATAGAAACTGCATTTTAGATTTTTCTATTCTTTTGAGTGAGGCTTGGATGGCTATGTATTTCCCCCTTAGGACTGCCTTTGCAGTATCCCATAGGTTTTGGACCGTTGTGTATTCATTCTCGTTGGTCTCCATAAATTGTTTAATTTGTTTTTTGATTTCCTGGTTTATCGAGTCATTCTTGAGCAGGATGGTTCTTAGCCTCCAAGTGTTTGAGTTTCTTCCAGGTTTTTCCTTGTGGTTGAGTTCCAATTTCAGAGCGTTGTGGTCTGAGAATATGCAGGGGATAATTTCAATCTTTTGGTATTGGCTGAGACCTGTTTTGTGTCCCAGAGCATGATCTATTCTTGAGAATGTTCCATGGGCATTTGAATAGAATGAGTATTCTTTGGTTCTGGGGTGTAGTGTTCTATATATATCTATGAGGTCCAACTCGTCGAGTATGGCATTCAAAGCCTTTGATTCTTTGCTTAGTTTTTGCCAGGGTGTTCTGTCTATTTCTGATAGTGGGGTGTTGAGGTCCCCTACTATTACTGTGTTCTTATCTATATGTCTCTTTATTTTGGTTAAGAGTTGGCTTGTGTATCTTGCTGCTCCCCTGTTGGGGGCATATATATTAATAATTGTCATATCCACTTGTTGAATACTTCCTTTAAGAATAATATAGTGCCCTTCTGTATCTCTCTCTATGGCCTCTAGTTTAAAATCCAGTCTATCTGATATGAGAATTGCTACTCCAGCTTTCTTTTGAGGTCCATTTGCGTGGAAGATGGTACTCCATCCCCTTACTCTAAGTCTGAATGCATCTTTGGGTTCAAAATGAGTCTCTTGTAGACAGCAAATGGATGGGTCATGTCTTTTTATCCAATCTGCAACCCTGTGGCGTTTTATGGGAGAGTTTAAGCCATTTAGATTGATAGAGATTATTGACAGATATGATTTTAATGATGCCATTTCTCTTTAAAGTCTTTGTATCGGTTGTGACTTGCTGCTCTGTATCACTCTTGGGGCCTTTTTACCTTTATAGAGCCCCCCTTAATATCTCCTGTAGGGCTGGTTTCGTGGTTACGAAATTGGTTAATGATTGGCGATTTTGGAACGTCTTTATTTCTCCATCAATTCTGAATGACAGCTTTGCTGGATAAAGGATCCTTGGCTGCATGTTTTTCTCTGAAAGAGCTTTAAAAATGCCCCCCCAAGCCTTTCTCTCATTCCAGGTCTCTGTAGACAGGTCTGACGTAATCCTGATACCTTTGCCTTGGTACGTGAGAAATTTCTTTGCCCTGGCCGCTTTCAATACTGTATCCTTGGATCTAATATTTGCGAATTGCACTATGACATGCCGTGGCGTAGGTTTGTCCTGGTTGAGCTTGGATGGGGTCCTCTCTGCCTCTTGGACACGAATGCTTGTTTCCCTTGCTAGATTAGGGAAGTTTTCAGCTACAATTTGTTCAAATATCTCTTCTAGACCTCTGTTTTTCTCCACCCCTTCAGGGATGCCGATGATTCTGACATTGGATCGTTTCATAGAGTCAGTAATCTCCCGTAATCTACATTCGTGGGCGTGGATTTTTTTAAGACCAGCTTCTATTTTCGTTTTTTCTTCTACTAACCCATCCTCCAATTCGCTAACGCGTTCCTCTGCCTCGGTGACCCTGGCCGTCAGAGCCTCTAGTTTTGACTGCATTTGGCTCATAGAGTTTTTAATTTCTGTCAGATTCGCTCTCATTTCTGCCCTTAGGGATTCTATATTCTCAGCAACGCTTTCTCTGATGCTTTTTTCAAGTTTACTCATCATCTTGACCATTGTTGCTCTGAATTCCATTTCTGATAATTGGGATACATCCATATGTATTAATTCTGTGGCCGAGGCCAATTCTGTGGCAGAGGCCACAGACTCATTATCTTTTCTTTGCTGGGGGGGACTTCTCCTTCTCGTCATTCTGATGAAGAGAGATTGCAGGGTTGTCCAGAGCCCAAGTGTTGACTGGGACCCAGGCCGTGCGCCCTTGTTTTATAGAGATCTTAGGGATGTGGGCTTCTTCCTTAAAGATTTTATTTATTTATTTGAGAGAGAGAGACAGACAGTCAGTAAGAAAGGGAACCCAAGCAGGGGAGTGGGAGAGGAAGAAGCAGGCTCCCAGCGGAGAAGCCCGATGAGGGA
>NC_048220.1:123737895-123738118 GCF_002007445.2 Ailuropoda melanoleuca | reverse complement strand
GAGGGGGGATGGGGATGGGCACCCTGTGAGCTGGTATTTCCGGGCTTTTGTTCTCTGGCGGCTTTCCCTGCCGGTTTGCTGTGCCTCTTCTGAGAGCCAGAGCAGCAGCGGCTGAAATTCAGCCTCTGTCACAGAACGAAGGGATTGCAGCCCGTTCTCCACTGATGTTCTGGTCACTTTAACTCTGTTTCTGTTGGTGCTGCTCAACCCTGCAGCGTCCCAG
>NC_048220.1:123713800-123737714 GCF_002007445.2 Ailuropoda melanoleuca | reverse complement strand
GCGCTTGCACTCCTGAGCTCTCGGTTTCACTCTAGTTCGAGTGTGCAGTCAGTTGCTCCTGTTTTCAGTTTGGACACGGGTGTTCCCATGCTCACTGTCTCAGTCCGCTCTCTTGTGGGTGCTGGTCTGAGAGTCCAGCCCGCTCCCCAGCACAAGGGGCTATCGCTTCCCAGCGCCTGAGCACAGAGGCTCCCTCCCCCTTTCCGTTATCTTCCTATATCTGTGCTCGGATTCACAGCTCACCGCTTTGCACCTCAATACTCAGCACTGGAGATATTCATTTGTAGAGATCCAGATGTATCTTCCTGCGTTTCAGGCTGATTCTGTGGGTGTTCAGAATGGTCTGGTAGATATCCAGCTCGACTCGGACCAGCTGAGAAAGGGTCGCCTACTCCTCNAGAAAGGGTCACCTACTCCTCTTCCATCTTTTCTCCTCCTTGCAGAAAGTGGTTGCCTTTCTGTTCATAGAGTTTCTGCTATTTTCTTCATTCTCCAGTTGCATTCATAGGTATTTGGAATGGTTTGGTAGCTCTTTCACTGAATTCCTGGGACCAGACAAACTTTAGGTCTCCTGCTACTCCGTCATCTTGGAACGCCGAGCTGGAGCTCAACTCCTGTTTTAAACTGGGTTCCTTGCAGAAAGTAGTGGCTATTCTGTTCTTAGAGTTGCTGCTATTCTTTTCTTCATTCTCCAGTTGAGTTTGTAGGTGTTCAGAATGGTCTGATAGCTATCTAGCTGCATTCCTGGGACCAGACGAAATTTAAGCCTCCTGCTCCTCCNCCTCCTGCTCCTCCACCATCTTGGACTCCTCCTACAGCGCTTTTAAAGGAAAAGTAATAGGAAGGTTTAAGAAATAAACAAAATGTATGACCTATGTCTTTATCAACTTAAAGCCCATATCCAAATATTTTAGTCCTAAGTCAATATTCTAATTCATTTTAAAAAAATGCATTTCATTAGCTCCAGTAAATGGGAAACCCAGGATGGAGGTATTTTAGAGATTATTGAATATGTGTGTGTGTGTGTGTGTGTGTGTGTGCACGCGTGTGTGCAGCACACATATGCATATGTGTTTGTTTTATCTGCTTGGCTTCTCCTCATTTTCTGCACTGTTTATCTGTGTTATCTGCATGATGATATTATTGTTTCTTATGGAAGAGTTGAAGAAAATGGTTGAAAACAGCTTTAAACGTACATGAATTCAGCTGGAGAACTACTGAATAAAGAGAGAAACTACAGTTCCCAGTGCCTTTATACAAACCCTTGGGATCCAATTGTGTTGGGGTTTGTGTCCATTTCTGGGCTAATTACTCTGACAAGAATAGTGGAGATTTGGCTGCTAGGTATGTGTCACATGCCCACCTGTACGCTGATAGGAGCTGGAAAAATGTGACGAATAACCACATAAACCAGAACCCTACTGACAGCGAAGAGACAAGCGTCAAAGGAAAAGGAGTCCTGTGGCCAGAAGAATGGAAAGGGGAACAGTGTATAGATAAAATGAGCAGCTGAGTCAACTTTCTAAAGAGATTCTGTTAAATACAGATGGTCCCCAACTTGCAATGGTTCAACCTGTGATATTTTGACTTTATGATGATACAAGAATGACATGCATTCAGTAGAAACTGTAGTTTGAATTATGAATTTGGATCTTTTCCTGAGCTAGCATGTGTGGTACGAGTCTCTCATGATGAGGCAAGGTCAGCGAATGGCAGCTGCCAATCAGCCATGTGCTCACAAGGGTGAACAATTGGTACACTTATAACCTTTCCGGCCCCAATCAACCTTTCTGTTGTTCACTTTCTGTATATTATTCAATAAATTACATGGGCTATTCAACACTTTTCTTATAAAATAGACTTTGTGTTAGATTATTTTCCCCACCTGTAGGCAAATGTAAGTGGTCTTAGCATGTTTAGTGTAGGCTAGGCTAAGCTATGATGTTCAGTAGGTTAGTTGTATTAAATGCATTTTCAACTTCCATGAGTTTATTGGAACATAACTCTATTGTAAGTTGAGGAAGATCTGTAAAGAAGACATGGAATTACAGAAAATATTACATGAAAATAAATATGTTTTGCACAATATGTTATGCACTGGAGTCTAGGTTCTTTGTTCACTTTGTGTAGGACTTTTTTCAAATCACTGACTTTCTCTATAACTTAATATCCTCATTTATAAAACTAGGAGACTGAATCTATCTTTATGGCACCCATAAGATTCAAAACATTTTATCTTCTAATAAGCAAACAGGTATGTTTCCTGGATATTATCACTTTAAAGAGAAGCAGTAGAAGAAAGTGGATAGGTAATTGGCTTTGGGGTCACAAAGATCTACATCTTAGATCTCTCATTCAGTAGCTATATAAACTTGTACAAAGAAGCAGTTTCCTCTTCTGTATAGTGGTGATGGGAGACAGTAATACCATCTGCAGCAGAGTGGTTGCAATGAATACAGGAGATGACTATAGTGTCTCCCATAGAAATACTACTTAATAAATGAAAAGTTTTTTTTTATTCCTGCCATTATTATTTGTTATTTTTATACTCCTCAGAAAAGATTATGCACATTTCTCATTGGGCACATATCTAAATACTTGACATTTTGGTTTGAATATAGAAAATAAAAAGTCATCCTTCAACCAATTCCTGAGTTCAGTTGGTGATGAGTCAAAAGTGAAGTGTTTTTAAATAACCTGCGGCAGCATTTGAAATTTATAAAAAGCCAAGATTCAATTCCATCTAGAGTATTTGGAATACAATTTTTCTATTCAGACTGATTTTGGGGTCATAGAAACAAATATGTTATTGCTTCCTTCTCTGTGTTCCCTTGTCCCTATAGACAGGGACATGGGGAAAGTGGAACAGTCATTATAGACACTTCTCCATAGAATGATGCCATTAAAAAAAGTCTCATCAGAAAAATGACACTTAACTGACATGAGAAGTTAAATACTGTTTTATGTTGAGTGGCTCTCACCAGCATTTTCAAAACTTAATTAAAGAAAAGCATATTTCTTTTGAAAAGCACTTATTAAACACACTAAATTTAAAATGATCTTTAGGTAATTGCAGAAAGAGGAATGTAGAACTCTCTGCAATTTGTATTATATCTCCTGATGCAACGTTCTATTTTATTGGTGATCATCATGGGATATGAATGTTATTGAGTTCAATAGAGAAACCAAAAGGAAAAAGTGAATGAACAAATGGATGAAGAACATATCACAAATTGCCTTTTTATAAATTCTCGAAGAGTACGATTGATAGCTCCCTTTAGAATCTATCTCAATATACATATTTATGTGTAAAGATATTAATTTAAGCCAATACACACATGTATCAACCAATAAACCATATACATATTTTAGTCAAATATCTAAGGGCTAAATGTTGCAATCGACATTTATCCAAAACCAACACCAAAGCCAAATATCTCCATCATAGAACATACTGTATGAACTCTGTGATATAAGAGTAAACCTAAAACAAAAATCAAGTAAATAAGGAAGTGAGGACAATTCAAAAATCTAAATATATCCATATGATGGATTAATTTACAGCTGT
The DNA here is from genome assembly GCF_002007445.2 of Ailuropoda melanoleuca. Taxonomy (NCBI): domain Eukaryota; kingdom Metazoa; phylum Chordata; class Mammalia; order Carnivora; family Ursidae; genus Ailuropoda; species Ailuropoda melanoleuca. The sequence goes on along the minus strand of NC_048220.1, from coordinate 123,734,146 downwards.
AAAACACATTTGCAAATCCCAAATATTCTATTGAGCGAAAACTAAGCATAATGCTAAAATTATATGATGATATTTACATGTATTTTATGAAACACAGGCAATACATATAGTTCATGAAGTCACAGTGGTCAGATTAATTAAAAACAGAGTTACCTCTGGAGAGTCAAAGAGACTAACAGAGACTAGGAAAGGACTAAAATTCCAACTTTACTTTTAACAATTATTGTATAAAAAATTGAAACAAAAATGGCAGGGTGATGGGTAAACAGGTGTATGCCATATTATCTTTGTTATTTTCTATATGTTTTAAATTTTCAAGTAAAACCCAAGGGACTGATTTGGAGTAAATTCACCTCTCTAGTTTTATATTTTAGAAAGGGTAATACGACTGTTCAAAGATTCTCTCCTAATCACAACTTCCACTACTGGCAAATTTCAGACTTTCCATATTAAATGAAAAATAATATATAGCTATTATAAGCAAGTCATGTTGCTGTTTCTTTCCAGCAGGTTTAAGAAAAAATCCTAATTTAAAAATGAAGTTAAACTTCTCATGACTTGTTAAGACTCAGAGGAGACTGAGACTATGTCTGTGTATGTGTGATTAAGGAAAAATAGAACCTAAAGCTGTAGAAACAGCAAAGGAATGACTAAAATTTTTGAATACCAAAACCACTAATCTTTAAAAATTAAAATGCTTTTAGATAACAATGACTGCACTGCATGTGTTTTTATTTTTCTGAACAATGAGCATATTGATAATTGTAAACATTTTGTTTAATAACACTGACTGATGTTGAGATGCTGTGTAGACATTTTACTCTATATATACTGAGATTTTTCATTGTCATTCAGCCTAATATAGTTGATTTGATGACTCTTTAGCTCTGTGCATTACATAGTTGGCCAGTTGGACAAACGCAAAGGCCAGATTAGCTTGGGATTCCTAAAGGTTCTTAGAATCATTTTTACTTTATTCATATATAGTCAAAAGAGAACCTAAGAGTTTAGAAGAAGTTTTTAATTTCTTCTTAAATGTGTTACTTATGAAAATTTTCATGTTGAGTCACTATTTTGGAAATGACCATTCAGAAAGCATGAAATGTGATCTTGAACATCATGTTCCATATCAACTACTGAATAAACAAAGACATATAACACATATGTGTATGTAGCTATCCTTAACAATAACAGTTCTTTCTATTCCAATATCGTCCCCATATTCAGTAATTTCCCCCAAATACCTCACATATTGCTAAATGCTGTTTAGACAACATTATTGCTGACCCCACATCCACTATAATGACAAGTAACTTCTTAATTTTGAATCTTAAGATCTAGGAAAGTTCAGATATTATAATCTGAGGGGAAAAACACAGGAGATTTTAATATTACAAACTCAATATTTTCATGGTTACAAAAACACAAATGTTTAGCTGCATTGTAGATGTATTACTTCCTAATCAATGGCTCCCATGCTTGCTCAATAATGCTCCATATTCTTGATTGAACAGTAACTCTTCTCCATTGTTTTGTTTAGTAAAAACTGCTGCCCTAGGGCCATTTCTTCTCAGGTGATCTACTGTGGAAATGGAATAGCATATGTATTGGTGATATACACTCTGGAGATCAGTTTGGCAGGAAAAGTTTTTTGGGCCAAGCAAGTCCAGGCGAAATTTAAGCCTCCACCAAAAATCCCCAGAGATACTGGGAGCTAAACTGGGCTTTCACCTTTGGAGAAAAGGGTATACAAGGCAATTTTATGCATACCTTAGGGGGATATCTAGGTGGCTCATTTCCGAGTTATGGTTTTTCTTACATTAAATACGTCTTGGTCTTAAAATGCCGTTTTATTTATTTATCTTAATATGTCTTTTTTATACTTCTACATGGGAAATTTTGCCCAAATCTTCAGTATTTTACAATGAATCATCAATTCTTTGGAAGGATATTACCAGTTTTTAAAAGCTCAGATGCTTCCTTGCTATGCCACAAATTGTCTTTTACTAACACAAACTCTGAGGAAAGCCATGTTTATATGTAGGCAAGAAGAGATTTCCTATGTGTTGACTGAAATCTTTCAAGGAAAATCCCACTCAAAAAATACAATTTTCTCATCTACATGCAAAGGTGCTTATGAATAAAGGGTTATTTATTTGGATTCATCATAGTCCTCTGTGAGAAATGTCTGTTAAATTTAAAATACCCTAGGAAGAAAAAAGAAAGACTCAACAAAGAAATAGTCAAGTTATTGCCCTACACCATAAACAACTAGACCATCAGAGTAGATACTAGTTGGCCACATTAAGGATTTAACATGATGACAAAATCCAGATATAGATAATGTGTGAAAAATCAATTAGAATGGAACTGACAGTTACTCAAATACAGAGATTAAGATGACTTAAAAAATTGCAAGAGTGGGATGACTGAGGACTTTGATATGAAGACAAAAACAAATAACTGGATTCTTCAGTTCTGAAAAGTGAAGAGGAACCATGTTAGATGCTGTATATATTTGTGTATTACTGTTAAGGGAATTACGCTTTCCTTCATCAAACACCAAAATACAAATAGAAGACAGAGCTCCTTAGAATTAGAATAAGGGACTATTAAGATAAACAAAAGGATTTATTATCATAAGAAAGAAGTGTTGTAGTCAGAAATACAAATGAAAACCAAATAATTTGGGCAAATTTATGAATGTTTAAATGATAAATTGCCAGTAGTGTATAGAACCTTGAGACAACTGCAGGCCCCCTAGGCAGGGCAGGACCAGGGGTAATTTATAAATCATTTTGACAAGAAAACTATGGAGAAGATTAATGTTAACACAGAGAGCAATCCCCATGCCTCTATAAACAGTTGAGGCATGATAATTCCTCCTTTTAGGATTAAAAAGAGGATTCCTCTTTTTAAAGACTGAGCTTTGTAAAAAGTAATCAAAATCATGCTGAAATTTCCCATAGGGTCCATCATGATGGCCTCAGGGATTCCCAATACTGTAAAGGCATTCAATATTTTCCAATACTCTAAATCTTTATTGAGCATATGCAATATATTATTTCTGTATCAGGCACAAAAAGCAAGACACACATGACTTCTGTACTCATTGACCTTATGGTATATAAGAAAGATGATCAAGAAGAAATTGCAATGCCTGTTTTTATTATATTGTTCTTATAGCAACATTGACTTAAAAGAAAGGCACATTATGCTACAGAACTGAAGAACAGGAGTAAATAGCATAGAGGAGGTGGGCAGTGGAGGTTGTGGATCAGGGTTGACTTCCTGGTCCAAGTGAAATTTGACTGAAATATAAACAATAATAAAGAAGAATCCAATAAATGGAAATAGTACATGTACATTTCAAACTAGATATGAGATCTGAAGAAGTAAGCAAAGTTTACTGTGCCTGGGGTTTCTTACTGCAATGGGGACTGGCAGGACTGAAGGTGAGAAAGGTATAAGTTGGGGCCTTTTAAATCATCCTAACAAATTAGACATTTTTTTTCCCCTTCAAGGCCAGTAAAAAGAAATTGAAGGGACTTCACTAGTAGAGTTAGCTTCGATCTTCGAAAAAAAAAATTTACCCAGCAGGAAAAAACCTTGGGTTAAAACTGGAGATTGGAAAAGCAGTTGGCAGGCTATGGAAAGAGTCTAAATCTAAAATAATAATTGTGCCTTGATACATGACGGTGATGGTGAGGATGGAGATAAGGCCGAATTAGAAAGATAGGATACTGTGACTCACTGGGAAATAAATAAGGGGGGAAATGGAGTTAAGAAGGACTCCCAGGTTACTCACTTGGACAACGAGGTGGCTGTTGACACCATGAAGGAAATTAGGAAGCACAGTGAAGAAGCAGGGTCTGCCTCTCAACCCCTGAAAGGGGAAGATGGGGTCGGACTAGTTTGTGGAGATGATACATTTACTTTAGGAAATTCTGAGTTGCAGGTAACAGAGATACCTCCAATTAAAAATGTTGTCTAGATGGGGTACCTGGGTGGTTCAGTTAGCTGAGCCTCCCTCCAACTCTTGACTTCGGCTCAGGTCATGATCTCAGGATTGTGAGATTAGCCCCAAGTCAGGCTCTGCACCCAGCGCCAAGTCTGTTTGTCCCTCTCCCCCAGCTTGCTCCCCACCTCTCTCAAATAAATAAATAAATAAATAAATAAATAAATAAAATATTTTTTAAAAATGTTCTCGAGGCAGTTTGCTGTATAGGCTTAGTGAACAGAAGGAAGATGTGTCAGCCAGCCAGGGAAAGGATGTTTACCGACAGCCACGAACCATTTGGCATTGTGTAGATACAGCCAAGGGTCTTTGTTCTCATGTGTTTACAGTCTAACTAGAGGCACATGTTTGGGGGACATTAGCTAAGCTGGAGAGGGAATGAGTTTGCCAAAACAAGTCCCCAGTTCAGAAGAAAATTGGACTTAGGAAAGAACCCAGACGAGCCTACACATCTATGACCAATGTGCAAAAATAATTTAAAAAGAAAGGTTTTTTTTTTCTTTACCAAATATGGTGATCTAGTAGTAACTGATAAAAGGAAGATAGTAACTGAAAGTTTAAAAGTGATTTAAATGTCAGTTACGAGTCACCTTGATATGAACTGAGCAGGGGAATGTCAGTGATGAAGCTAGATGACAGTCTGCTGGGGACAGGGTTAGAGGTGAAAAGATGCAGAGAATGTTTTCCTATTTGTGAGGAGGACAAGACAAGACAAGGAGCAAGAGAGCAGTAACTGTGGGAAGATGAAGCATCCATAAGGGAATTTTTTTTTTTTTAAGAGAGGGACTGTTTAAATGTTTCTGGGAAGGAGCCCACGAGTGAATATTTGTAAAAATTGCCATTTGTCCACAGTGTGAAATAAGATAGGACACTATTCCCTAAAACAAGATGCTCAGGGGCGTACCTCCTTAGTTGAGTTATATATTTTAGTAAAGGAGAATGTCCTCATGATCCCCATTCAATGCATAGCCTCTTAGATACCAAATATAATTTAATGAAGGCCATTAAAGGCTAATAAAGTTCAGCCACTGTCAAATGCAAACTGAACATGTGAAAGGTCTTAACAGTGACTTAAATCACCCCGTGTAACTTTGGTATTAACATGTCATTTTGTCCTCTAAACTGTAGGCTTTTCTTGTTTGTATTTTATCACAATACCTTAGCCCTTTAAAAATGATTTTCTCCAGTTTTATTAATTACTTGAATTTCAAACAAAGTCCAAAAAGCCACTTAATGGCACTAAAGTTAAGGGAAGAGGGAGAAGATAAACTGTTTTGGCACTCTGTCTTTCTTTAAAGCCTGGCTTTGGGCCTTGTTTTAAAAGATATCACCGAAGGTCTTATCGTATTTCTTCCTGTATTCAATAAACGGTTAAGTGGTCATGCATTCATTATGCCATAAGCTGCACACAGATGCAAATGGATACCATTTATAATATTTTACAGTGTTTTGAAGTTCCAAGCCCATGTAGAAGATAAAGACCTGGGAAATGTTAACCCACCTCAAAGTCTTTTTTTTTATTGCATTCTTTAATAGATTGGTGCAATTTCTTTGCATGCTATAAAAGTCAGGAAAGTATTTCCATGGTATTAAATGGTAACACATGGAGACCATTTCGTTTTTAAGAAGAATGTTCTCTACTTTGTGATTTGTGTTTTTTAATGCCCTTTTCCTTCCTCTTGTTCTTTCAGGGACAGTTTGATTCAGAGTAATGGAGCAGTGGAAATTAAATGAGTGTGCATGAAGTCCAATGAACTCAGTATACTGCTTATCTTGTAACTATACTTAATCTAAATAACCTTTTTTATGCTCTGCTGGAATGGCATTTTCAAAAGGCTATATAGTGGTAAATGAGAGTATATGTCAGTAAGGATTTGCTAGACAAATCAGATCTCACAGAGAAGTATATCTATCCATTACTATTTAAAACACACTTCAGTTTGAAGGACAATTTTTGCGTGTGTGATCAGACCATTAACATTTACTGTCATTTGGGCTATGTTTTCTAACTTTTTTACTTTCCCTTCTTATTTTAATTTCATTTACACTTTATTTATTTTTTCCAAGGGAGGTCTTCAGACCGAAATTGCCTCCAAAAGGAAGAATGAAGTGATTTATATGTGCACAAGTCATTGGCTCAGTTTTTCTTACCAGATGTACATTTTCCGAAGTAAAAGATTTCTAAGGGATAATGTCAACACAAATGGTAGTATGCTGGAGAGAATTTCATCCATGTACATAAAACACATGGCAGGCACATCCTTTGATAACATTTGCCTTCTTTTCATTGATATAGCCTTCCTTTATTATTATGTTGGAAAGAATGATTTACTAACAGGATTTAGAAAACAGCTTTCCATCTTAGCTACTGCCCTTTCCTTTGGATTTTTGTGGAAAACGGTTAATTTTGTGCTCGAGGTGCCATGTACGTGTAAGTAAATTATCTTGTAATACTTTGTTTCTTCTGATAAAGCAAACCTTGTGGTGCATTTGGGCGTTTAGGCTAATCCCTTACTTATGGTTAAGAGGCCTGTATCTTCATCCTATCCTACAACAGCAGGCACTGCTCTCTCCCCACCAGACCCCTTCCCAACATTTTGCCTGAGATGCAGTCATTAGTGAGGCCTTCCCACAGGCTGCCCGATTTGTGTAAAGCTAACTTCCTCCTGCGTGCCACGTGTGTACCTGCTTGTCCCAGCTGCCCACTGTTTGAGGCTGCCCTAAGAGTGGAGCCAGCAAACTGTGTTTTAATAAGCTCCCCCATAATTCTGATATTCAATAAAGTTTGGGAACCACTGGTTACTTTTCCCATCTATTTGCTTGTTAGCAAATATCCACATGAATTTTTTTTCAGAAAGAAAACTTCTAATTACGTAAACTGTATTCTCTGCTCACAACTAATAGTATTGAATTAAATAAAAAATTACACAATTTAAAAACCAAATCACTTGATAATTCAAAGGTACCATGTAAATCTTAAAGAGGAAATCAAAGTTGCAATTATAGACTCTAATAAGAACTATACTGTAAAATTTATGGAATGCAAATGAAACCATATTTAAATTAATAGCTATATCTATCAACATTGTAGCTATTAGACTAGAAAGAAATTAAAAATTGAAATAAACTTTCAACTCAAGAATTTAGAAGAACAACAAAATAATTCCAAGAATAGCATGAATTAAAAGTAGAGTTAATGAATTAGAAAACAATTAAAAATACAATTATAGAAGAGAAACAATAAAATAGAGTACCCTTTAGAAAACTGAATAAAGACAAACAATATAAACACACAGAGAAATTAAACTAAACCTTCTGACAGAAAGAAGGGAATACTACACTAATATATTGAAAAAATAACATGAAATGGATTTTTTTTGGAAAATATAAACAACCAAAAGTAACTCAATAAGAAGACAAAAATCTGAAAGACACTAAGAACATTTTGACCAATGAGTTTCCTTCAAAAATATTGCTAGAAACAAAAACTTTTATCAATGACTTCTTTCAACATCTTCAAAAAACTGTATTTCAGGAGTTCCAGAACTTATAAGAATATAAGCTTTGAGATTTACTTCAACTAGTGTGATTTTTGACACCATCATCTAACAAGAGAACTTAATGACAGGAAATATCAATCCTAGACAGTCTGTCCAACTAATACATTAAATTAATAAACACCATGACTAAGTTGACTTTATTTCAAGGTTGTCTGAAATGCAATATACTTACTATTATTAACTATCTCTGCAGGTAAGAAAAGAAAAATATAATCATCTTGTTAATTGTCAAGAAGTCCTATAATAAAAGTAAATATCTTTTTTAAATAAAAAAAATTCCAACATCTCAGAATTCGTTATTAAATGTATACAGACTATACATTTATATATGTATATATGTATATACTATACAGATCTTAAATCAGTAACTAACAGTATGCTTGACTGCTAACATAAATATATTCCTAAAAAAAGAATGCCTACTAATCCTTTTATTATTCAATATAGTTTTAGAAGTTGTAGCCAGGCTAGTGAGTAAAAAATGAATAAAGTTTACATTTCCCAAAGGAAGAGATAACTTTATCATTATTTGTAAAAGACAGATTTGCCACTTTGAAAACTAAAGAAAATCAACTAGAAATTATCATAATTACTAAGAAAGTTTTGTGAGCTGGGGTGCCTGGGTGGCACAGCGGTTAAGCGTCTGCCTTCGGCTCAGGGTGTGATCCCGGCGTTATGGGATCGAGCCCCCACATCAGGCTCCTCTGCGATGAGCCTGCTTCTTCCTCTCCCACTCCCCCTGCTTGTGTTCCCTCTCTCGCTGGCTGTCTCTATCTCTGTCGAATAAATAAATAAAATCTTAAAAAAAAAAAAGAAAGTTTTGTGAGCTGACTAGAGACAGTATAATACCTCAATAAGTCAAAGGTTTTCCATTTATGATTATGACAGATTTTCTACTTATGATNTTTTGTGAGCTGATTAGAGACAGTATAATACCTCAATAAGTCAAAGGTTTTCCATTTATGATTATGACAGATTTTCTACTTATGATTATGAAATATTTTAAATCACATTTTCTTTTATGATTTAGAAACCATCATAATAAATTTTAATAAATTTAAGATGGTAAGAGAATATACAAACAGAACAGAAAGATTAATCAAAGGAACAAAATGAAAAAGATGAAAAGTTCAGAGAGAAAGAAAGAAAGAAAAGAAGGAAGAAAGAAAGGAAGGAAATTCCTAAACTTTGGTATAGAACATTAATTGATATATGTTAGAAACAATATTTTAAATCAAAGACAATTAATGAATTATATAATATGCCTTGCTGAGATAATTTACTAATCTCTTAAACAAAAAACAGTAGGTAGTATCTTTTTTAAATATAGAAAAAGGTGTGCCTGGGTGGCTCAGGCAGTTAAGTGTCTGACTCTTGGTTTCAGGTCAGGTCATGATCTCAGGGTCCTGAGATCAAGCCCTGAATCCANTCAGGTCAGGTCATGATCTCAGGGTCCTGAGATCAAGCCCTGAATCCAGCCCAGTGTTGGGCTCCATGCTCAATGGGGAGTCTGCTTGAGATTCTTTCTCTCTCCCTCTGCTCCTCCCCCTGTTCATGCTCTCTCTCACTCTCTCAAATAAATAAATCTTTAAAAAATTATAATAAAATAAAATAAATTAGAAAACATCCATGATTGATTGATATTAAAACACTATAAAATCACTCTCAGTTTTTAATTTAGATAATGAATATAAAGGATTTAGGAGAATAACTATTCCATAATAATAATAATAATTGCAAATATCTATAATAATAATTAGGTAATTCCTAAATACTCATAACTCCTAAGACTCTTTGCTATCAAGGATATTTATTTTTTAAATACTGAGGAATAGTCAGCTCTTCCTTCTTGTTTTTTACCACTGCTTATATCTCCATGTTTAGAATTACCCTTATGAGAGCCTGATTCATCTGAGGTCCATTAGATTCTAAGTTTTCAATTGTCTCCACGACCATCCCAATGAAAGCCTTTCTTCTGTGAGGATGATATATTTAAACCATAATCCTACCTAGTCTTCTTAAATCCATTCTCCAAATCCCATCCAAATTATTTGAAAAGTATTTCAGCCTTTCATAATTTCATTTCACTACTTCTTTAATTATCATCTACCTCTTCTTGCCTCAAGCTTAAACTCTGCTGCCTGAAATTAACACAATCGACCACACATAAAATAGTATTTCTTCTCATTTACTTGAAAGGCTCTTTTTTTTTCTTTCTTTCTTTCTTTTTTTTTTTTTAAGCTAAAACAAATCTCATCCAGCCCCTCAACATGTCTGGCTTTTCATAAGTCAGTACCTCTGACTGTTTTCCCATTACCACCCAATTTTTTTTCCCCTCTGCCTACTTAAAATGGTCACCTCCTTTTGGCCATTCCAAATATACTTCATTCTTTAGACCATTCCATACCATAGTGATAGCCTCCATCTCTGAAATTGACACTTACAATGTAACAACATCTCTTTATAAATGTAATCTTGTTTGCTCACCTCCATTGCAAATTCCCTCTAAAATGTCCAACACAATGATGTGCAAATAATACTCATTAATATTTGCTCAATAATTATATAATGGAAAGGATAAATCCAATCCAATGCCTACGAGGGTGAAATGTTTTCCTGGGGGAAAAATAGTAAGTGCATATCTAATTATATAAGTGTTAATGAAAAGAAAGAATTTATATCATCTTCAAAATAATGAATTCTGGAGATTCACTTCTAATAATTTAGAGGGGAAAAAAAGTCAAGAAGCATTACTGAAATACCTTCTCATTCCAACCACAAAAACCATTTTTAATGACATAATACCCAGAAATTATTTTAAATATAAAATATAACCAGAAATTGTTCATGAACAGACCTATGCTAAAATGCATTTTCAGAACCCTTTAAAATATGAGTATTTCATAGGCGTTTGAAATATAAATCCTGCAAACATTCATTTCCACTTCTCTTCCCTGTCATCATCATTTCTTTTTTAAAGAACTCTGGCTGAGTTAATTTTTTCTTGATGGTGGCACTGAATGAATTGGCACCCAAAACAACAACAGGGAATTCTAAACCGAGTCACATCATCTTTCAAAAGCAGAGAAAACCCTCCAAAGGTGCAGGTCCATAAAGAGATAGAAAACAAAGGAACAGCCCCTGGAATTCATTCTCATTTATTTCATTGACTTGGTAAAGATTCCCCCCTCTGACGACTTTTTAATTAATTGGATTATATATTGTTTGTATAAAAATTTACATAAAAGGAAAATTCATCTTGAAAAGTGCCATGTGTTATATATAGCTTATCATATAATCTAATTCAATGTTGGCAACCTGATTCTGCTTAATTGATTGATTGATTGATTAAAAATGTGATGTTTGTGCTTTAACGTCACAATATGGTGAAAAGAAATTTAGCTTTTTTCTCTTTTTGCTCTCCCCTGGAACACATGCTTTCTTAGAGGACTCATTATGTAGAGAAATCAAAAGAGTAAGTCTGTTTTTAAAAATCCATGTTTCATTACATTCAATTTAAGCTTTAAAATGTTCAAAACTATAATGGTTACTTCTTTTTTTTTTCTTTTTTTTTTAAAGATTTATTTATTTATTCGACAGAGATAGAGACAGCCAGCAAGAGAGGGAACACAAGCAGGGGGAGTGGGAGAGGAAGAAGCAGGCTCATAGTGGAGAAGCCTGATGTGGGGCTTGATCCCATAACGTCAGGATCACGCCCTGAGCTGAAGGCAGACGCTTAATCACTGTGCCACCCAGGCTCCCCTAAGAGAAATTTTAAGGATATTTAAAGATGACTACTTTGGACAAAATAGCTTTACTTTTTGGTTCTCATCTTGTACTTTATTTTTTTATTTTTACTTTTTTTAAATATTTTATTTATTTATTTGACAGAGAGAGACAGCCAGCGGGAGAGGGACCACAAGCAGGGGGAGTGGGAGAGGAAGAAGCAGGCTCTCAGCAGAGGAGCCTGATGTGGGGCTCAATCCCAGGACTCTGGGATCACGCCCTGAACCGAAGGCAGACACTTAACAACTGAGCCACCCAGGCGCCCCATCATCTTGTAATTTAAACAAAATTTTAATTCTCAGTAACACTGTTTGGCTTGACCATTCTAAGACAAAAGCTAAAGGCTAGGTCTGACGGTAGAACTCTTAAGCATTTCTATTGTAATCTTAAATCTCTGAAACAACTCTTACAGATTATCACCGTGCTCCAAACCCAGATGGTGAGGACCTAACGAACACTTTGGTGAATAGGAAAGACAAATGAAGCAAATCAGATCTCTAGGACTTGCTTTTCCTCTCTGGGCAGGAAGACCATGCATGTGAAACAATGTTAAAAATTCAACAAAAACCTCATTTTATGATACAAAAACTGATGAAATAAACCAGCTACAAAAGTTAAAGGCTTTTTAAAACACAAGAATAAAATTGTATAATAAATTGTTTGAGTATGTATAAATAACACTAGGTTTTGGAGGGTCTTGGGATTACTTCACTCATCATAATTATTTATGGAAAGTTATGATTGTTAATAACTGAAAATCTTACCAACATTAAGGAAACAACTATAATTTTAGAGAGGGGCATATATTAAAATCATTATCATAGCTATGTAGAGGAATAATTTTGTATGAAATTGTTCTCTAACTTTCAAATTATTAGAAATTGCATTACTTGAGCGATAGTGTAAAAGAGATGCACTACAATTTCAAATGACCAACTGCATGTTTGAATAGTAATAGTTATTACATACATAAAATGTGTGTATCTCAATATGATAATTATAAGTAACTGTGAATTGAACACATTTATGAGAGTCTTTAGAAAATCAAAAGAGTAAAGAATCAAACTGTATCTTCAGAAATATGCTATTATCCATCAAATAATTCCACAGGTTTTAAGCAGATGCTCTTCTCTGATAATTTATAATATAAAAATAAATAAAATAGCCATATATTATATTGCAGGAGATGAAGAGAACAGAGAATATCAGCTGAATATGTGTGTATATGTATGCATACATGTTCGTATGTACATATGAAACCAACTGAAGGGGTAAGATGATACTATTGAGGTTTGTCTTCTCTCAGTATGAGAAGCAGGTAAAATGAAAGTGTTCTACTGGATAATCTCTAATATTTCTATAGTAGCAAGGTTTAGAAGCAGTTTCAAAATACATACTTCAAAAGCTCTTAAATGGAAAGAAAAACATATTTACAAGATCAAGCCCTTCTGCTGCTCAGGCTGTATAAATTACACTCTTTCCTTTCTGAACGAATTTCTATTGCATGGCCTATTAAAGTTTCCTCCGACACTATAGTTAATTCTCTGCTTAACGCTAATCTGGACTATTCAATACATTATCCTGGGTAGATTTTGGTTATAAGTTCTATTGATATATGCATTTCCTATGCAATAGCTTCCTACTTTGTCTTCTTGCCTCATGTCTCCTGTTTTTGATCAACACACTCACTAGTCTACTGCCTATTATATACAAACAGTACATCCCAATTTGGGATTCAAGTTGAATCTTTCTTGCTTATGTAATACAGGCCAAACTCATCATGATATCAAGGCTCTTAACAATGCAGCACCTATTTTCTTTCCGATCTTATTCCCTACTCCTCTGTCTTCCATTCTTCCATGCTGCAAACTCCCTTCATGCATTCATGCACGTGCACACACACACACACACCCCCAAACACATACACATACTATAACGCACCCACACACAACACCTCTACTCTGTTCACTCTGAACTGCTCGATGTTCCACTCTCTTTCTATCTTGTAAGGCTTTGTTGCAAAGCCCTTTCTACCATTTTCCTTCTAGAGAAGTTCTACTCATCTCTCAGGTCTCATTTCAAGAGATAATTCCCCCATGTTTTTTTCTAACCTCCCAGACTGGTGCCCTTATCTCCACTAGACACCCAATGAATATCTATCTCATTCATTGATTCAGTACTAAATTAAGGTCTCTGCACTCAAACACAGAATAAACACCCGTTGTTAAGAATCAAAAAGGAATTATTAATACAAGCACTTATTCCCTTGGTTTGTAATTATATATTAGTCTTGAGCACCTAAGGGTTCCAGATACTATGCTTGGTACTAGAATTTTAACACTGAATAAGGCAATCCCTGCCTTCAAATACATTAAGTAAAAACCAATCATAAGAATCATAAAGGAATCAAAGCAAATACTTAACCCTTTGTAATTTTTAATCATTTTTTGCCTTTCTTACTAATCTAAACCATAAGAGAAGCAGAGAGGTCATTCCCATATCTGTAACTCCAGCTGTAACTCCAGCTTTTAGCACAGCATCAGTTACAGAATAATCAAATATATTTTCCAAAAACAGCTGAGACCACATGATGAATGAAAAAAAAAGAAAAAAAAAAAACTTAAGGGGAAATAAAACAAAGGCAAACACAAAGCCTACCCCAAAGAAAGGAAAACAATACATAAAAATGGAGAAATCAGTAGGCTTAAAAATAAATATCACTGTCATAAATAAAAATGGAAGTGTTAATGAAACATCTGCATCAAGCCAGATGGAGTAATAGGGGCCAGATTTACCCTCCCACCTAGCACAAACAAAACTTACAAAATATGTGAAAACAATTTTCAGGACACTAGGCATCACACAATGAACGGCAATGATCCTTGATCAACAGAGCATAAATAAGGTAACCCTACATTTGTCCCACTTACTTCCTTGAGAGACTTTTTAGGCCACATCTCAGAAAAGGGAACGTAAGTGGATGGAGCCCAACACATTCAAGTTAAAGAGATGGAACTGAGGGTCTAAAGACATAGCGTAGCTAAAATTTGCTGGCCAGAGTGCCAGAGAAGAGGGACTTGCACAGAGAAAATTCCAGAGATCTGTCGAAGACGCCCCTTGATTATTCAGCTGAGCACTGTTTGGCATGTAAGGAAAGTCCTGGAGGCTATAGGAAAAAAAACAAAAACAAAAACACACCTGAAAGGATTAGAAGCACCATACTGGGGACATACCTTGATGCCTAGATAGAAATTCTGCCTTAACTCTCTGTCTAGAAGGACCAGGTATATGAATCAAAATTTAAAATTAAACAAAATCCTCATTTCATTATAAGAAAAATGATCACGTAAACTAGATATTCTGAATATATAAAGAACTCTCAAAGTTTAGTAAGAAAACAACCCAAGCAAGGATGTGGAAGAAGAACTCTTATACATTGCTCATAGGAATGTAAAAGGATGAAACCACTTTGAAAATAGTGCACAGTTTCTTAAAAAATCCAACATGCATCTCCCATATCATCCTCACATTGCACTTCTAAGTTTAACCAAGATGAAAGAAAGCATATATCCACAAAAGACTTGTACATGAATCTTCATCACAACTCTGTAATAGCCAAGGACTGCAAATAACCCGTTAATATCCATTGATAGGTGGGTGAATGGACAAACCATGAAGAGTTTACAATGGAATACTACTCAGCAATAAAAAGTAATGGACTATTAATGCATATAACAGTGTGGATGAATTTCACAATAATTATACTGAATGAAAGAAGATAAAGAAAGGATACATAATGATAGTCTATTTAAATAAAATTCTATAACATGCAAACTAACCTAAAGTGGCAGCTGCTCAGTGTTTGTCCCATTACTTCGGAAATGGGGAGAGGTGGCAGAGAGGAATTGCAAAAGAACATAAGCAAATTTTTGAGGCGATATATACTCATTATCCTTAGTAGGATGATAGTTTTGTGGATACAAACACATACCGAAATTTATCAAGTGGTAAACTAAATGTGTGTGGTTTACAATTATGTTTACAAAACTGTTAAAAAATTACTGGTTATATATTATAGGACACTTCAACTAGTGTTCACATCTGCCAAAATATTTTACATACAACATCTCTTTTCTTTCTTTGCAAATGTTTGCTTCTGAGTCCAAAGTATACTCACAATGATAATTTACTGTTCATTTACTCAACACAACATAGCTAACTTAAGCGTATTTTTAGAATTCATATCAAAACCCCAATTTCCAATTTAAAAAAATCACAAAGAAAGAAATTATAAACTTCGACTTTGGGAAAATAACCCATTCCAGTGGAGTCAAAGCCTTTGATATCTTTCCACGTTTAATATTAACCTTAACCTCAATGTTTATGTTCAGTGAAGACTAAACTCTGTTGAGTTTCAAATGGTCTTCAGATATGTTTTTTTTCATCGGCTTCCCTAACCCACTTACCTACTTCTTCTGGATGCATGTGTTCTTTGATGGTTCTCTAACAGCAAGTGCGGCCTTCTCAATAGAGAGTGCGGTGAAGCTGTGTTCCTCTAAGACCCAGCAGTACATGACTGCTGATTAATGGTGTCCACTCATCAAGGGAGCAGATGTGGGCATAAGGGAGAACTCTATGAATCTTAGTTTTGTCTCTTTTAAATAAGTTGATTTGTGGCATGGCCATACTTCTCTAAACTTCAATTTCATCATTTTTAAACATAATATAACTGTACTGAACTACAGAGTTTTTCTGGTAAGTAATTGTGACGATGAATGTAAAGCAATGCACATCGTATCTGATATGTGGTAAGGTTCTCAACACGTGAATGTTTCTAAAAGTTATTATCATTATTTTGACCTATAATTAAAAACAAGTGTTAAAAGATGTGACACCATCCTATAGAACCTTAGAACGAAAAAAAAATTATGAATATAATGCCATGATTTTTCACTAAGTTATGCTTTTGCAGTTTTTTTTTAATCAGGTAAGTATGAACATTAAAACACTGGTAAAAAGGTTAGCTTCATAGAACAGATTTTGAAACTTTAAAAAAGGAAGTAAAAATTACACACTCTACAAACCATGAACTCAGCATTCCCCAAAGTGTACTTGGGGAAAATATAATCCTACAAAATACCCTGTGAAAAAAGGAGTCCTATGGTCAAATAAACTTGGAGAATATTGCATGCTATATGTTCCTTCAGGGGATTCACAATACAAATGGTATAGTAAAGAGTCTGGGAAGTCTTGCAGTTAAGACAATGTGTTTCACTTTGTTTGGCGCAGTGATTTCCAAACTTTCCTGACCACAGAACCCTGTTTTCATATAAAACCTATAAATATTCCTCTTTGGGAAAAGTCACCTTAAATATTGTAACTTAATTCTTCTATTTTTTTTAGGGGCGCCTGGGTGGCACAGCGGTTAAGCGTCTGCCTTCGGCTCAGGGCGTGATCCCGGCGTTATGGGATCGAGCCCCACATCAGGCTCTCCCTCTATGAGCCTGCTTCTTCCTCTCCCACTCCCCCTGCTTGTGTTCCCTCTCTTGCTGGCTGTCTCTATCTCTGTCGAATAAATAAATTAAAAAATCTTAAAAAAAAAAATTAAAAAAATTTAAAAAAAAATTAATTCTTCTATTTTTTTTTCCCTATTATGAGACAAAGAGTGAAAACACTCTTCTCAACTGTCAATGGTCCCTGATCTTGTAAACAGATTTTCAGAGTCTGGTTAAGTCCCTATAGCTTCCATCACAGTGGCAGCTGTCTGCGACCTTAGTGTCTTCCTTGCTTGGCTACCAAAGTGATTCCACAGAGGTGTCTACCTCTCTTATATTCTTCTCACTTTCAAGTGACTTGACAGAATTCAGAATAGAAAGAAAATTCAGTGTCACTTGCATCTATACAACAGCAATGGGGATCCCATTAATTGTCTTTTTCCACTCAGAGGAGAATAATTCTTTCTTTTTTTAAAAAAGTAATTTATCTAATTTCCAGTCACTCCATTAATGATCAGTAACTTGAAATTTACAGTACTTGATTTAAGGCATTTACTAGGAATAGCAGGCTGTCAGTTATTTATTGTCACGTAATGTTGTGTATCAAACCACCCCACAACTCAGAACCTTAAAACGGTGAGTATATATTACTACTCACAGATCTGTGGATCAGCTGGACAGTTCTGACTTCTGCTGGGTTCATTCCCAGACCTACTATTAGCTGGATTTGGGTAGGTCATTCTTCTAATGTTGGCAGATCAAACGTTCGATAGCTGCCAGGTATTGGCTTGTCCAGTTCTGCATATATTTGTCACATCTTTCCAGCAAATCAGCACAGGATGTTCATGTGGTGAAACAGAGGTCTAAGAAAAAGAAAGTAGAAGTACGTAAGGACCCTTTAAAGCAAGGCTAAGAACTGACTCACAATCATGTATGCTGCATCTTATTTGTAAAACAAAGTTACAAATCCTACAAAATATTCAAGCAATTATGAAATCAACTCCACCTCTTGAGGAGAGGATCTCAAAGCCACATTGAAAGGGTGTCATTTCAGTGAGGGGTGAAGAATTGGGGCCATGTTTGCTATCACTCCACTGCTATTTCACTCTGTGTCCTTAATTCCACATGCTTCCCACATGCAAATTACACAGACAGCCCCTTCCCTCCCAAGGTGCCCCAAAGTTTCTTCCCATTATCATATTGTCCTCAAAGTGCAGCATCTTATGATCTACGTCAAGTCTAGATAAGGCTCTTCAGATGTGGCACATTTTGATTAGAGACTTATGAACCAAAAACACAAGTTATTTGTACTTTCCATTTCCATTCAGCATACAACAGTGAGAACAGGAAAATTACAATAGTGACAAGGACAGGAAAACTGCATTAAACAGAGCTGTCATTCAAGAGGCAAGGATAGGAGGCAAACAGAACTCCCTGGACCTTAAAAATTCTAAAATCTAACTGGGTAAATGTTGCCAGGTGCCCTGACACTGGGAGAAGAGAATGTCCCCAGATTTGGCCTCCATTCTTCCCCTAGGACAGGATTCCTAGTCCATTCTGCCAGTTCCCAGGGCTCCTTCCTTTGCCATCTCTCACTTTACCCATTCTGAATAGGTCAGTGGAACTTATATCCTCCGAATATCTTTTTTAGTGGGCTTTCTCTTCTTAGGAGGATGGGGACTCTGAAGGGTTGTTTTTTTTCTGTTTTTTTGTTTTGTTTTGTTTTGTTTTTTTCACTTTGAACAATCTCAGT
Organism: Ailuropoda melanoleuca; assembly: GCF_002007445.2. Classification (NCBI taxonomy): domain Eukaryota; kingdom Metazoa; phylum Chordata; class Mammalia; order Carnivora; family Ursidae; genus Ailuropoda; species Ailuropoda melanoleuca. The sequence goes on along the minus strand of NC_048220.1, from coordinate 123,715,534 downwards.
ACCTCTGAGGCCAGGGTGATGAAGGCACTTTTGCCTGTACAACTCCTGAAAATACTTTTGTAGGATTTCAAATGATGTGATTTGCATCTATTCCACTCAACAAATTCTTTTTAATCACACTCATTGGGGCATATCAGATAATTGTGGGAGATGCTCTTTGTTCCTACCAGCCCTTTTGTCTACCTGAGAGGCTCAGCTAAGCACTTCCTTAATTCCTTCAGAGGTCTTAACAAAGTGTCTTAAGCCATATTGATGATTTGATCTAGGCCCAGAGGCTATATTTTGCTTTGATAATCTTTTCCTGACTGGAGGGACTAGGGATGAGAAACTGTTCTATTTGCAACCCATACGTCTATCTCTCTCATATTCCCTCTAAATTGACTTAGGAGCTGGCCAAGTTTTTCTTAGTCCATCACTTTCTCACTGTACCATACACAATTAAGAAAAATCCAACTGACAATCTCAACATTCTGCCTGGAGATCTCCTAAGGCAAATCCTAAAGTTCATTAGATACATTTTCCATCTTCCAAGTTACTGCAGGCAACAGTTTTGTCAATTATTTTGTGATGACATTACATGGATCATCATTGTTCCAGACTCCAATTACAATTCCTTACCATGTCCCCCATCCTTGTTAACAGTGTGCTTACCATTTTCCAGCGCCCACATGCAACCAGTCTCAAAACTAATGCCACATATTTCAAGTTTCTGTTAGGATATCACCCCATGTCAAGTATTAATTTCTATCTCAGCGATCTGCTGCCACAATCAATTTTATGATAAACTACCCCCAAACTCAATGTCTTAAAACAATAAAAATTGATTATTGCTCACAAAGCTATGGATAGGTTTTGTGGTCCTTCTGGTCTTAACTACAAAGTCTGCAGTGAACTATGGGTTGGGCAGTAGGTTCTGCTGATCTTGACTGGGGCCTCTCAAATCTGTGTAGTTGGCTGATTGTTGGCTACTCTTCTCCATGAGCCTCTCACATCCCTCCAATGTGCCAGTTTAAGCCTGCTCTCAGGGTAAAGCCAAAGCCAGAAAAAAAAAGGGGGGGCAGAAGCATTCAAGACTTCTGAGTCCCACTTTTGCTTGTTGAAATTAGTCAAAGGCCAGCCTATATTTAAGGTGAAGAGACACCATTTGTTAATGAGAAGAGCTTTAAACACAGATTATAAAGCATGCTGATAAAGACACGTATGAAACTGGGTTGATTTTTACAATCGATCTACCATACAGGTAAACAGAATTTTAGTATTTTTTTCTTGATGTCTATGCTTTATTGAAAGAGCTAACTGTTGTGATCCTTCCTATTAAAAAAGATAACCTAGTATTTACTGTGATCATGAATGCCATTTATTATACCACAGGAAGTATAAAAAAGAGAAGAAAATAAAAAATCACCCAAATAAACAAAAAAATTGCCACAGTAATTTGATACTATTTCCTTTAAAATGTTTTCATTCGATAAAGATCCACGTATATTTGCATAGTTAAGTTGTTACTATATGTATAGTTTTGTGTCCTGCTTTTTTTCACTTAATATCATGAACATCAAACCATCATTAAAAAGTATTAAAACACTTAATGGCTTGTTCATAGCTTATGCCCATTTAAGCCTTCATCACCATTCTCCTATTATTCTATGTCTGCATGTTTTTGTCAACTTAATTTTTAAGGCCTGAGAGGTAATTTCAAGTTTTTCAGTATTTCAGAGTACTTTATTATAATTC
>NC_048220.1:123676004-123707367 GCF_002007445.2 Ailuropoda melanoleuca | reverse complement strand
AAAAAAGTAATTTATCTAATTTCCAGTCACTCCATTAATGATCAGTAACTTGAAATTTACAGTACTTGATTTAAGGCATTTACTAGGAATAGCAGGCTGTCAGTTATTTATTGTCACGTAATGTTGTGTATCAAACCACCCCACAACTCAGAACCTTAAAACGGTGAGTATATATTACTACTCACAGATCTGTGGATCAGCTGGACAGTTCTGACTTCTGCTGGGTTCATTCCCAGACCTACTATTAGCTGGATTTGGGTAGGTCATTCTTCTAATGTTGGCAGATCAAACGTTCGATAGCTGCCAGGTATTGGCTTGTCCAGTTCTGCATATATTTGTCACATCTTTCCAGCAAATCAGCACAGGATGTTCATGTGGTGAAACAGAGGTCTAAGAAAAAGAAAGTAGAAGTACGTAAGGACCCTTTAAAGCAAGGCTAAGAACTGACTCACAATCATGTATGCTGCATCTTATTTGTAAAACAAAGTTACAAATCCTACAAAATATTCAAGCAATTATGAAATCAACTCCACCTCTTGAGGAGAGGATCTCAAAGCCACATTGAAAGGGTGTCATTTCAGTGAGGGGTGAAGAATTGGGGCCATGTTTGCTATCACTCCACTGCTATTTCACTCTGTGTCCTTAATTCCACATGCTTCCCACATGCAAATTACACAGACAGCCCCTTCCCTCCCAAGGTGCCCCAAAGTTTCTTCCCATTATCATATTGTCCTCAAAGTGCAGCATCTTATGATCTACGTCAAGTCTAGATAAGGCTCTTCAGATGTGGCACATTTTGATTAGAGACTTATGAACCAAAAACACAAGTTATTTGTACTTTCCATTTCCATTCAGCATACAACAGTGAGAACAGGAAAATTACAATAGTGACAAGGACAGGAAAACTGCATTAAACAGAGCTGTCATTCAAGAGGCAAGGATAGGAGGCAAACAGAACTCCCTGGACCTTAAAAATTCTAAAATCTAACTGGATAAATGTTGCCAGGTGCCCTGACACTGGGAGAAGAGAATGTCCCCAGATTTGGCCTCCATTCTTCCCCTAGGACAGGATTCCTAGTCCATTCTGCCAGTTCCCAGGGCTCCTTCCTTTGCCATCTCTCACTTTACCCATTCTGAATAGGTCAGTGGAACTTATATCCTCCGAATATCTTTTTTAGTGGGCTTTCTCTTTTTAGGAGGATGGGGACTCTGAAGGGTTGTTTTTTTTCTTTTTTTTTTTGTTTTGTTTTGTTTTTTTCACTTTGAACAATCTCAGTACCTCTGAGGCCAGGGTGATGAAGGCACTTTTGCCTGTACAACTCCTGAAAATACTTTTGTAGGATTTCAAATGATGTGATTTGCATCTATTCCACTCAACAAATTCTTTTTAATCACACTCATTGGGGCATATCAGATAATTGTGGGAGATGCTCTTTGTTCCTACCAGCCCTTTTGTCTACCTGAGAGGCTCAGCTAAGCACTTCCTTAATTCCTTCAGAGGTCTTAACAAAGTGTCTTAAGCCATATTGATGATTTGATCTAGGCCCAGAGGCTATATTTTACTTTGATAATCTTTTCCTGACTGGAGGGACTAGGGATGAGAAACTGTTCTATTTGCAACCCATACGTCTCTCTCTCTCATATTCCCTCTAAATTGACTTAGGAGCTGGCCAAGTTTTTCTTAGTCCATCACTTTCTCACTGTACCATACACAATTAAGAAAAATCCAACTGACAATCTCAACATTCTGCCTGGAGATCTCCTTAGGCAAATCCTAAAGTTCATTAGATACATTTTCCATCTTCCAAGCTACTGCAGGCAACAGTTTTGTCAATTATTTTGTGATGACATTACATGGATCATCATTTTTCCAGACTCCAATTACAATTCCTTACCATGTCCCCCATCCTTGTTAACAGTGTGCTTACCATTTTCCAGCGCCCACATGCAACCAGTCTCAAAACTAATGCCACATATTTCAAGTTTCTGTTAGGATATCACCCCATGTCAAGTATTAATTTCTATCTCAGCGATCTGCTGCCACAATCAATTTTATGATAAACTACCCCCAAACTCAATGTCTTAAAACAATAAAAATTGATTATTGCTCACAAAGCTATGGATAGGTTTTGTGGTCCTTCTGGTCTTAACTACAAAGTCTGCAGTGAACTATGGGTTGGGCAGTAGGTTCTGCTGATCTTGACTGGGGCCTCTCAAATCTGTGTAGTTGGCTGATTGTTGGCTACTCTTCTCCATGAGCCTCTCACATCCCTCCAATGTGCCAGTTTAAGCCTGCTCTCAGGGTAAAGCCAAAGCCAGAAAAAAAAAGGGGGGGCAGAAGCATTCAAGACTTCTGAGTCCCACTTTTGCTTGTTGAAATTAGTCAAAGGCCAGCCTATATTTAAGGTGAAGAGACACCATTTGTTAATGAGAAGAGCTTTAAACACAGATTATAAAGCATGCTGATAAAGACACGTATGAAACTGGGTTGATTTTTACAATCGATCTACCATACAGGTAAACAGAATTTTAGTATTTTTTTCTTGATGTCTATGCTTTATTGAAAGAGCTAACTGTTGTGATCCTTCCTATTAAAAAAGATAACCTAGTATTTACTGTGATCATGAATGCCATTTATTATACCACAGGAAGTATAAAAAAGAGAAGAAAATAAAAAATCACCCAAATAAACAAAAAAATTGCCACAGTAATTTGATACTATTTCCTTTAAAATGTTTTCATTCGATAAAGATCCACGTATATTTGCATAGTTAAGTTGTTACTATATGTATAGTTTTGTGTCCTGCTTTTTTTCACTTAATATCATGAACATCAAACCATCATTAAAAAGTATTAAAACACTTAATGGCTTGTTCATAGCTTATGCCCATTTAAGCCTTCATCACCATTCTCCTATTATTCTATGTCTGCATGTTTTTGTCAACTTAATTTTTAAGGCCTGAGAGTTAATTTCAAGTTTTTCAGTATTTCAGAGTACTTTATTATAATTCCTACAATTTAAAAAATTTTTTTTGAAATTATATTCTCTGAAGTATAAACAGTCACAGATCTTCATTGTATAATGTAACATTTTTCATAAAAAATATTCTTCTCTGTCAGTCTCAATTTTTTTATTCAATTCTGAAATTGGGAATATATTATGTTCTTTATTTTTTTAGCATGCTTGACTCCAGCACTCTGATCTTTATTCTAAATTATCTCCCTGCTAGTCTTTCTCCTAACACCCTGTTCTTTTCTTTTATAAGCCCATCACAATTTTAATTACATATTATTTTGGTAAACTGCCTCAAATATAATATATTATTGTATCTGAAAGAAACAAGTGATAAACCAACTCTTTTTCCCTGACCCATTCCAGGTACAAAATAATTAATTCCTCCCTTCAGGACAGAACATAGGCTGCTGATAAAATGAAGCGAGTTAGGGTCTGAGCAGCTAGAGACCACTAACACCATCCAGTCTCTGGTGATGGTGGGAAAAGTACTGAAATCTATAATGCCTGAAGCCTCTGGGGCTACCCTTGTTAAGAATGAAAGGTAGTAAATTAGTAATAAAGGTAGTAAATAGAGGCCAAATTGCACTGTTTTAGTTCTTAAAGAATATTTCAAACCCCCCGTTACACTTTTCATTTATTAGACAGTGTAAATCTACAACTACCTAAGACTACTTTTTAGTCCCACATTTTCATTTTGCAATGAAATTCAGTGAATTCTAATGAGCCTGGGCAGCAATGAACTCTAAGAAAACAAGAGTACAAGTTTATAAAGAATTAAACACCAAATTTTCATTTCTCATGAAATATCATTTTGAACATGTAAAATGCACAAAATGTTTATTGACACTTAGCCTCTCCTCTTACAGCTGTAGTGATACAGGGATATAAAAACCAGAAGGCACAAATATGCTAAAGGATGATTCATCTGTTATTTCAAAAGATAGTGACTATTTAATTTAAGGAGTCTGGGATGAAAAATAACAATTTAATATATGTAGTTCCAAAAGGCATGTTTACTTATCATTCTATAAAGCATAACTTTTCATTTAGATCAAATAATTTCTATATTAATTTTTGATTTTCTGTTTGACATTGTCTTATACACAGACAGAAAAGTAAAACTATAACTATTAACAGGCTGGTTCTATCAGCATTAGAATTCTACAAAGAGTTGAAAAATACCAGACTTTTATCAAAGTCATAGATGTTTTAAATAGAAAATCAGTTCATTCCTACAGTGTTTTGATATTTTTATATACAGTATAAGGATTTGGAATTGCACTCAGTTGAAGAAAAAACATGTGACATTATTATGAATGCTAGTGTAAATTTGGTCCAAAAGTCCTACATTAAAGTTAAAATTATTTTTATTATTCTATTTTGCTGAAATAAGAACCCAAATTTTGAGGGAATACATTGTTAAAGCCACGCTCTTTGTAAATTAAAAAGCTTCGTAGTAGGGATGCTCTTGGAATTAGTTTTGGTAGCTATAATTCATAATTGTTCCCCCAAAGCTACAATATCCTACCAATATAAATGGGCCCTATGGTTCAAAATTTTCTGTCTCCTTCTCTCTCTCTTTCTCTCTCCCTCATGATTTTTAATTGGATAATTTGATAGTCTATATAAAAATTGAATGAAATGGAAAGCCCTATGATTTGATAGCAATTTAATTCAACAACAGACAGTTAAGAATCATAAAATAGGGGTGCCTGCGTGGCTCAGTCGGTTAAGTGTCTGCCTTCAGCTCGAGTCACTATCTCGGGGTCGTGGGCTTGAGCCCCACATCAGGTTCCCTGCTCAGCGGGGAGCCCTGCTTCTCCCTCTCCCTCTGCTGCTCCCCCTGCTTGTGCTCTCTCACTCTCTCTCCATCAAATAAATAAATAAAATATTAAAAACAGGATCATAAAAGAACTTAGTTAAAAACTTATTTCTTATTTGCTAAAGAAATTCCTCTAAATAAAGAAAAAAAGGTACACGTGAACTTATTTTAGATGGAATATTTGCACATTTAAATAAAAAAGGTAATATTTATAATAATTTCCATTTAACAGCATATTCTCTGAATTTACCAGGGACTTTAACTATAGTGTATTTTTTAAATTAAAATATTATAATCTACATAGATGAGTGAATTGACTATTAACAATTTTAAATGTATTACTCAAAAAATTTAACTTTCAAGATTGTTGATTTTATGAAAAAAAAACTAAGATTTATTACAGGTTACATTCTTTTTTAATTGAAATATACTTGACAGTGGTGCCTGGGTGGTTCAGTCTGTGAAGGATCTGCCTTCAGCTCAGGTCATAGTTTCGGGGTCCTGGAATGGAGCCCCAAGCCGTGGAACCCACTTTGGGCTTCCCTGCTCAAAGGGGAGTCTGCTTCTCCTTCCTCCTCTGCCCCTTCCCCTGCTTGTGCTCTCGTTCAAAAAAATAAATAAATCTTTTTAAAAATGTAGTATACTTGACAGACAATACTGTATTAGTTTCAGGCATACAACATCGAGATTCGACATTTATATACATCACGAAATGATCACCATGGTAAGTCTAGCTACTCTCTGTCACCATACAAATTTATTACAATATTATTGACTATATTCCATATGCTGTACAGATTATATTCTTTATTTAAAAAAAGGTGGCATTATATTAGAGACAGGGATACTTTAAAAACTGAGAATGGTGTGAATATGCACCAAGTAAAGTTATTTTGCTTATGTTAATTTTGATGTTTAAATACTCAATCTGAGGGGTTTATTTATTTATTTTAAGATTTTTTATTTATTTTACAGAGAGAGACACAGCGAGAGAGGGAACACAAGCAGAGGGAGAGGGAGAAGCAGGCTTCCCACTGAGCAGGGAGAGCCCCACATGGGGCTAGATCCCAGGACCCTGGGATCGTGACCTGAGCCGAAGGCAGATGCTTAACAACTGAGCCACCCAGGGGCCCCATGAGGGCTTTTTTTTTAATCATGCTTTAACGTACAAAAATACTTTCCTTTTTTTTTTTTTTTGCAGTTTTGGCCAATAAATTTATGTTATTCTTGATTTTTTAGAAATGATTTAAAAATGAGATTTGGAAAAAAAAAATTGTTTTCACCAATACAGTAAAACCAATTCCCTGATCAAGAAATATTTCAAGAATTGCATAGTTATAATTATTTTTAGCATCCCTTTCGCTCAGTAGTGTTCTGGTTTGGATGATGAGTTAAATGGTCTCCTTACTGATGTACCACTAACAGAAGTCCTCCAGTTTCCACTTATTTATTCCAATTAGGTTTAATCAATAAAATAAACTTGATTTTTGTGGCTGGGTTCTGAGAAGCATTTTCAAGCCAAAAACCGATTGAGGAATCTGGTCCCTGTGTGTCATACTTTTATTGCTCTGGACTTCAAGGGTGTTGCTTTGTAATCACCCACATCTCATCATATCCAAAATGATTTCCTTCAAGGGAAAGAAAGTCAATTGGCATTTTCTGACACCTGTACACTTCAAAAACGCTTGATAAAATAGTCTTTACTACACAAAGACCCTAAAATGGGAGGCTTTATTTCACTATACAGGCAGTCCTCACTTTGCACAGTAGTATGAGACCATAAAAATGAGCAGACACACTAAAACCACGCAAAGCGATCTTAAATAATTAATGGGAAAAATTATGATTGTGCTATGACCTATAAAACTTGTTTTCAAAGCCTTAAAAACTCGTATTGTCCGTTATAAATGTATAGGGACAGGAAAATATATATAAATAATATTTATTTTGCACACTATAACTTAGAACATTGAGATTTAAAGTGTTTTATGTCTTTGTAAGAAAAAATTATCAAGTCATTTGAAGAGTGTTTGCCTTTTCTTTTCAACTTACAATTTACCATGTGGAATGAGCATCTTTTCCATGCCTAGGTGAATTTGCATAATTCTAAGTTTGGATCANTCATTTGAAGAGTGTTTGCCTTTTCTTTTCAAGTTACAATTTACCATGTGGAATGAGCATCTTTTCCATGCCTAGGTGAATTTGCATAATTCTAAGTTTGGATCAGCTTCCAACATTTTATCCTTTGCGCTTTCAGTGTTGTGAAAGACCTCAGCTTCTTTAATGTGAGGATTTTGGTAGTGTCACCTTCCTCTTGGACATCTTCATCCTGTTTGTCACAATCACGTTCTTCTTTTGGGTTGATATGTTCGTCTTCGCTACATTCTGCATATGTATTTAGTATCTCTAAAACAGTGGCAATGTCAACATTCCCATAGATAGTTATTTCTTCTACACCTCAATTTACATTCAATTCAAATTTCTTTCCTGGAATTAAAACATGTCCACGTGTATGCTGCACTTTTATCTTTGTTGTCCATCCCTAAAAGACTTCAAGAGAAGAGCCATCTATAGATTGTAGACAGTTTAAAAATTAACTGGTGAAATGCAAGAGGTGGGTCTTGTCAATTGCTTACATTTTATTCAACTTCAAAGAAAAAAGATTCACAGAATTTTGTGAAAAATGAGAATTTCTACATTGGAGAAAAATAAGACAATGTGGGAAAGACAGAAGGAAGCTCCAGCAAAGTAATGTTTCATTCATTTGAACCACCTATACTGTTGTTGAGCTAATTCTGGAAAGCATGCCACCTTTGTGTGAGTTTTTCACAAATCCAAACTAGGCAAGGTACAAGTGCTGGAGGTGACTCAGCTATTGTTTAATTACAATGAATGATTAGTTTCTCTCCAGGTGACTTCAGAAGGCAAATTTGTCTCCCAGGGCAGTCTGTCAATCAACTCGCATTTTCTTGCTGCTTTCTTTTCCCATCTTTTCTCCCCAAAGAAGTAATTCAGTGATAACAACTCAAATTGCTGAACTCAGCAGTTAACATTTTGAAGAATATCCAGATCTTGCATTTTATATATGTCTAGGCTTTATAGCCAGTCTCTAACATAGGGGAGAAAGAATGAATGAAGAGGAGATATAAAAAGAGCAAAGAGAGTAACATCTTCCAAGAAAACTGCCAAAGATAGCACATCAAATTCATCTCTCTGGACATTTGGTTCATTCTCTTTCATTTCCACAAAGGCATCTCCGCCCCACATTCATTTGAAAGAAAAAGGAAAAACAGCCACGGAGATGAAAGAATTGTGATCCGATTCAATGTCATTGTCCAGGCAGATAAAGTACTGTTGGAAAAAAGAACTCCAAGGGTATTTCCATGATCTACAAGGTTTAAGTTGTAATCGATGTTTCTCCCCTCCTTAGTACTGCCTGATCCATCCACTTTTTTTTTTTTTTTCAGCGTAACATCTTTGGAAATCCCTAGGTCATTATTAGTTCTCTGTTTTTCAATTAATCTACAACTAGATCTTTTATAGTCAGGCCTAATAAAATGTTTCACAATCCTTGCTGGAAGATTCTCTCTTGCCCACAGTCATATGATAAAAAAACATCTTTTGGTAATATTTATCAAGTGAATAAGTCAAATAATAGATGAAAATAGTCTTTTCATAAATTCCTTGACTCAAAGAAAATACTAAAAAATACATTAATGTTTCTTCCTAATTCAGCAACTTCTGACTTGCCAACATTACAATTTTGCCACGTCGCTACTTTAACTGGTGTTTCAATTATAATCCTGTGACAGAAATCTGTCTTATACAACCTGCATCCTATAAAGTAGTCACTGTTAAAAATGGAAGTCCATTTCTATCAAAAGCCTCAGCTTCCTCTTATGCTCTAGAGCCCTTTCAATCTTGCTTGTAAAAGACTTCCCTTCAGCAATTATCTCAGAGCCTGGTTCACCAATTTCTACTTCTCTAGTTGGTCATTCCATTACATAAGTGTCTATACTACCTTCCAACCTAAAGAAACACCTTCCATCTTTAAACTACTGGCTTATGCTCCTGTTCTCCATAGCACATTAAAATGACACAGAAGAGTATTCTACTTAGAAGTCCACTTTCAGTTTCTTACACCNTAAATAAATAAATCTTTTTAAAAATTTAGTATACTTGACATACAATACTGTATTAGTTTCAGGCATACAACATGGAGATTCGACATTTATATACATCACGAAATGATCACCATGGTAAGTCTAGCTACTCTCTGTCACCATACAAATTTATTACAATATTATTGACTATATTCCATATGCTGTACAGATTATATTCTTTATTTAAAAAAAGGTGGCATTATATTAGAGACAGGGATACTTTAAAAACTGAGAATGGTGTGAATATGCACCAAGTAAAGTTATTTTGCTTATGTTAATTTTGATGTTTAAATACTCAATCTGAGGGGTTTATTTATTTATTTTAAGATTTTTTATTTATTTTACAGAGAGAGACACAGCGAGAGAGGGAACACAAGCAGAGGGAGAGGGAGAAGCAGGCTTCCCACTGAGCAGGGAGAGCCCCACATGGGGCTAGATCCCAGGACCCTGGGATCCTGACCTGAGCCGAAGGCAGATGCTTAACGACTGAGCCACCCAGGGGCCCCATGAGGGCTTTTTTTTAAATCACGCTTTAATGTACAAAAATACTTTCCTTTTTTTTTTTTTTGCAGTTTTGGCCAATAAAAATATGTTATTCTTGATTTTTTAGAAATGATTTAAAAATGAGATTTGGAAAAAAAAATTGTTCACCAATACAGTAAAACCAATTCCCTGATCAAGAAATATTTCAAGAATTGCATAGTTATAATTATTTTTAGCATCCCTTTCGCTCAGTAGTGTTCTGGTTTGGATGATGAGTTAAATGGTCTCCTTACTGATGTACCACTAACAGAAGTCCTCCAGTTTCCACTTATTTATTCCAATTAGGTTTAATCAATAAAATAAACTTGATTTTTGTGGCTGGGTTCTGAGAAGCATTTTCAAGCCAAAAACCGATTGAGGAATCTGGTCCCTGTGTGTCATACTTTTATTGCTCTGGACTTCAAGGGTGTTGCTTTGTAATCACCCACATCTCATCATATCCAAAATGATTTCCTTCAAGGGAAAGAAAGTAAATTGGCATTTTCTGACACCTGTACACTTCAAAAACGCTTGATAAAATAGTCTTTACTACACAAAGACCCTAAAATGGGAGGCTTTATTTCACTATACAGGCAGTCCTCACTTTGCACAGTAGTATGAGACCATAAAAATGAGCAGACACACTAAAACCACGCAAAGCGATCTTAAATAATTAATGGGAAAAATTATGATTGTGCTATGACCTATAAAACTTGTTTTCAAAGCCTTAAAAACTCGTATTGTCCGTTATAAATGTATAGGGACAGGAAAATATATATAAATAATATTTATTTTGCACACTATAACTTAGAACATTGAGATTTAAAGTGTTTTATGTCTTTGTAAGAAAAAATTATCAAGTCATTTGAAGAGTGTTTGCCTTTTCTTTTCAAGTTACAATTTACCATGTGGAATGAGCATCTTTTCCATGCCTAGGTGAATTTGCATAATTCTAAGTTTGGATCAGCTTCCAACATTTTATCCTTTGCACTTTCAGTGTTGTGAAAGACCTCCGCTTCTTTAATGTGAGGATTTTGGTAGTGTCACCTTCCTCTTGGACATCTTCATCCTGTTTGTCACAATCACGTTCTTCTTTTGGGTTGATATGTTCGTCTTCGCTACATTCTGCATATGTATTTAGTATCTCTAAAACAGTGGCAATGTCAACATTCCCATAGATAGTTATTTCTTCTACACCTCAATTTACATTCAATTCAAATTTCTTTCCTGGAATTAAAACATGTCCACGTGTATGCTGCACTTTTATCTTTGTTGTCCATCCCTAAAAGACTTCAAGAGAAGAGCCATCTATAGATTGTAGACAGTTTAAAAATTAACTGGTGAAATGCAAGAGGTGGGTCTTGTCAATTGCTTACATTTTATTCAACTTCAAAGAAAAAAGATTCACAGAATTTTGTGAAAAATGAGAATTTCTACATTGGAGAAAAATAAGACAATGTGGGAAAGACAGAAGGAAGCTCCAGCAAAGTAATGTTTCATTCATTTGAACCACCTATACTGTTGTTGAGCTAATTCTGGAAAGCATGCCACCTTTGTGTGAGTTTTTCACAAATCCAAACTAGGCAAGGTACAAGTGCTGGAGGTGACTCAGCTATTGTTTAATTACAATGAATGATTAGTTTCTCTCCAGGTGACTTCAGAAGGCAAATTTGTCTCCCAGGGCAGTCTGTCAATCAACTCGCATTTTCTTGCTGCTTTCTTTTCCCATCTTTTCTCCCCAAAGAAGTAATTCAGTGATAACAACTCAAATTGCTGAACTCAGCAGTTAACATTTTGAAGAATATCCAGATCTTGCATTTTATATATGTCTAGGCTTTATAGCCAGTCTCTAACATAGGGGAGAAAGAATGAATGAAGAGGAGATATAAAAAGAGCAAAGAGAGTAACATCTTCCAAGAAAACTGCCAAAGATAGCACATCAAATTCATCTCTCTGGACATTTGGTTCATTCTCTTTCATTTCCACAAAGGCATCTCCGCCCCACATTCATTTGAAAGAAAAAGGAAAAACAGCCACGGAGATGAAAGAATTGTGATCCGATTCAATGTCATTGTCCAGGCAGATAAAGTACTGTTGGAAAAAAGAACTCCAAGGGTATTTCCATGATCTACAAGGTTTAAGTTGTAATCGATGTTTCTCCCCTCCTTAGTACTGCCTGATCCATCCACTTTTTTTTTTTTTCAGCGTAACATCTTTGGAAATCCCTAGGTCATTATTAGTTCTCTGTTTTTCAATTAATCTACAACTAGATCTTTTATAGTCAGGCCTAATAAAATGTTTCACAATCCTTGCTGGAAGATTCTCTCTTGCCCACAGTCATATGATAAAAAAAAACATCTTTTGGTAATATTTATCAAGTGAATAAGTCAAATAATAGATGAAAATAGTCTTTTCATAAATTCCTTGACTCAAAGAAAATACTAAAAAATACATTAATGTTTCTTCCTAATTCAGCAACTTCTGACTTGCCAACATTACAATTTTGCCACGTCGCTACTTTAACTGGTGTTTCAATTATAATCCTGTGACAGAAATCTGTCTTATACAACCTGCATCCTATAAAGTAGTCACTGTTAAAAATGGAAGTCCATTTCTATCAAAAGCCTCAGCTTCCTCTTATGCTCTAGAGCCCTTTCAATCTTGCTTGTAAAAGACTTCCCTTCAGCAATTATCTCAGAGCCTGGTTCACCAATTTCTACTTCTCTAGTTGGTCATTCCATTACATAAGTGTCTATACTACCTTCCAACCTAAAGAAACACCTTCCATCTTTAAACTACTGGCTTATGCTCCTGTTCTCCATAGCACATTAAAATGACACAGAAGAGTATTCTACTTAGAAGTCCACTTTCAGTTTCTTACACCTTCTTTTTTGAAATTAAAGTCCTTATTGTTTTATTTAGCCAGAAAAAAAGAATGGGTGAGGAAAATTTAGGTTTGTTAGATGAGCAACCAGAATTGTCTTCTACGTGCTTCCAATGCATAATGAATGTTTCTGAATATTCCACATATGTTTGAAAAGAAATGTGTATTATCCTTTTTGAGGATATATCTATATATCGATATATATGCGCATACGATATATGCATACACACAGAAGCTTTGCTTTATGTATTTTGTAACTACGTACATATAAAAGTTCATGACTGTCATATCACCTTGGTGTACTGCCATTTTAGCCACTATGAAATATTTCCCTTTGCCCCATAGAAATCATTCACTTTGAATTCTACTTTGTCTGATAATAACATTTCTTCAACTCCTTGCTTTTGATTAATATTTGCTGGTAATACATAATTCTATCCTTTTGCATTCAATCTTTTTTATGTATTTTAATTTCAAGTATGGCTCTTGTATAGCAAGTGAACTTTGGGTTGAGAATTTTTAACATATTCTAAGAATACCTGTATTTTAATAGTGGAACTCATTCATTAATACTTTTATGATTAATGAATGCTTACAGGTATTCTGGCCATTTTACTTTATATATTCTTTTTATTATTTTTCTAAATCCATTTCCTTTCTCTCTCTCACTCTTTATTTGACTGACCCAGTAGTTTCCTGTTGTTGTTAGGTCTTAATATTTTTCCTCAAATTCAGAAGTTACATATCCTTTTTCTTTTCTATTACAGGCAACCCTTAATATTTAATACATATAATTAAATTTCTTGAATACATTAGAAGCTCTACATAGCACATTGAAACATCTGATATTTCAGGGTTTTTTTATATTTTCATTAAAAATTACATAGTCTTAATTATAAGTTTACTTGTTTCTTTACATATCACTGTTTCTTTATATCAAAATCTTGTCTACTGTGGATTTTTAACTTAAATTTTACTGAGGACATCTTCAACTAAAGCATATTAAAAAGGTCCATGTACACTAAATTTTATATGCCCTTTTTATTCCAAACTATGCCTATTATTCTCTCACTCTTGAAAGAACTCTAAATTTCAATTTTTCTTAAGACAGTTGAAGATTTACACTTTGCTGATCCCAATTTTATTTCATTCTTGAAACTATATTTGAAATAATTATTAAAACTGTTTTAGATTAACAGAAAAATTGTGGTGACAACAAAGAGTTCTAAATATCCCAGCCCCAGTTTCCCTTGTATCAAGAGTTTAGCTAAACTACACCATGGTACTGATGCTCTGTGTCCACTTTGGCCAGTCAGCCTGCTGTGATCCTAAACTGACACTAGCCTCCTGGTACAAGCACATGCCCTCGATACCAGCCCACAGACTCACAAGCAGTATTAAGTTTCTGGTATGATTTCTCCAACAGCTCTTGTAATCAACAGCCTTCCCTTTATAGCCCTTAGATAATATCCCTACATGTCTCACCATAATTGGTTCTTTTAGTTTGAACTGACCAATCTGGCCTTAGCCTGAGAACCCCAAAGCACTCCCCCCACAGACCCCAATACAGGCATGTGCCCCAGATCTAGCCTCTCTGTCTACACTCTGCCTTAAACTCCCCATGTGACCCCTCAAGCCATACCATGTAGTTCCCCCAGGACCCGTGAGTAATAAACCTCTCTATTTCAACTTCCTTTGTGATCTGTTATTAAACTGCTCAACATCCAACACCCTGCATTCCACTTAACAAGTGTTAATATGGCAAATCCATAACAAATTATTAATGTCTTACACGAGTATCATAGTTATCATAATTAATGAACAAATATTGATACTTTTATTAACTAAAGTCTGTATTTTATTTGGATTTCCTTACTTTTTACCTAATGTCCTTTTTCTGTTCCAAAGTCCTATCTACATTATATTAGTTTTCATGTCTCCTTAGGTCCTTCTTGGCTGTGACGATTTCCCAGACTTCCCTTGCTTTTGATGCCCTTCTCAGTTTTGAGGAGGAGTAGTTAGGTATTTTTTAGAATGTCTCTCAGTTAAGATTTGTCTGATATTTTCGTCATGATCAGCCTGAAGAATATGAGTTTGGGGGAAGAAGACCACAGTGGTACAGTACTATTCTCATCACATCATAGGAGGGCTATATATGATCTATCAATATGACTTATCACTGCAGATGTTGACCTTCATCACCTGGCTGAATTAGAGTCTGCCAGAGTTTTCCACTGTAAACTTATTGTTTTATTTTTCCCATGCTTATTGTACTCTTTAGAAGGAAGTCATTATCTGCAGCCCATTCTTAGGGAATGGGGAGCTATGCTCCACTTCTAGAGCCTGGAGTATATACATGCATTATTTGGAATTTTTCTTCAAAGGGGAGTTGTCTATTCATTCCCATTTATTTATTTATTTGCTTATTTACATCAATTCTCATGAATATTTTTTTATGCTTTGGATTATAATCCGAAACTTATTTAAAGGCATTACTCAGAGATATTGTGGGTATGGTTCCAGACCACTGCAATAAAGCATACATTGCAATAAAGTGAGTCAAATGAACTTTGTAGTTTCTCAGTGCATATAAAAGTAATGTTTACACTATACTGTAGTGTTTTATATGTACAATAGCCTATGTCTAAAAAAGAAATGTATACACCTTAATCTAAAAAATACTTCATTGCCAAAAAATGCTAGCCATCATCTGAGTTCTCAGCAAATCATAATCACTCATCACAGATCACCACCACAAATGTGATAATAATGAAAAAGTTCGAAATATTTGAAGAACTATCAAAATGTGACAGAGTCATGAAGTGAGCAAATGCTATTGAAAAAAAAAAAGGTGCCAATAGCCGATAGCCTTGCTTGATACAGGATTGCCACAAACCTTCAATTTGTTGAAAGAAGAAGAAAGAAAGAAAGAAAGAAAGAAAGAAAGAAAGAAAGAAAGAAAGAAAGAAAGAAAAAAGAAAGAAGAAGAAAAAGAAAGAAAGAAAAAGAAAGAAAGAAAGAAAGAAAGAAAGAAAGAAAGAAAGAAAGAGAAAAGAAGAAAAAGAAAGAAAGAGAAAGAGAGAAAAGGAAGGAAGGAAGAAAACAAAAAAGGAAAGGAAAAAAGAAAAGAAAAGAAAGAAAAGAAAAAAAGAAAAGGCATCCGAAAAACAAAATAAAACAAAACATGATGAAAGTTGGTATGCTTGTATTCATTCAATTTTTTTTTTTTTTCCAGCTTTGGCCTCTGGGAGCTCTTTCGGTTAGTACCTGAGTCCCTTTGACAGGTCCTCATCCTTTATGGGTCTTATTGTTTGTTTTCTTGCTTTAAGTTTGCACTTTCCCATACTTTCTGGTAGTACTAAATGCTCCAGACTCTCATGTTTCCTGCCTCAGTCCTAGAATCAACCACTTCTCCAAGAAGACTTGGTTCCTTTTGATTGGGGATTGATATTAGAAACCAAGGTCTGTATGCTAAATACACTTGTTACTCCTGAAGTGTGGTTGCTTCTAGGCCCTTTCATTTGGCAAAGCAAGGAAATATGTGTGTGCATATTAACCCATGTATATACACAAATCTATAGTGTATGTAACTACTTCTGTATTTCTGTATGTAACTATCAGTATCTATATTAAGCTAAACCTGAGTTCATATTGGTATATTCAACTCTAATTCATACCACGTGATTGTTAAACTCCTTTAACAGCAAGAAATCTGCCTCCCACCATCCACCATCCATTTACTTAATTGTTTAATTCCATTATATAGTATAGCAGTACCAGAATTGTTAACTTAGACTCTGATGGGAAACTATCAACCAGGGCACAGTCTTAAATACAGCTTTATTTTTTGAACTTTAATCTTATGAATTCCACTCATTTTTAAAGTTAATTAGGATAAAACTTATCCACTACACCCTTCAGTGAGTTGTTTCATACATTTATATTAGAGTTACATTATTTTGCCACATTCTGCATACTATTCTGGGAGCCTCCAATTTTTAAAAACCTGAATATATTTAAGTTCACTCTTAGTGCTGAGACGTTCTCTAGATGTTGACATTGCATAATGTCATATACCTACCACTGCAGTTTCATACACAATTGTTTTACTTCCCGACAATTGCCCCATGTTTCAGCTCCCCAACCAACTCCCTAACCCATGGGAACTGTGGTAGGAATTTTATATTACACAGCTGTCTGATACCCTTCAGACTGTCTTTTTTCACTTAGCAATAATGCATTTAAGATTCATCTACTTATTTTAATGGCCTGATTGTTCATTTCTTTTTACTACTAAATAATATTTTATTGCCTGGATATACCACAGTTTACTTATCCAGTCAGCAATGAAAAGACATCTTAGTTGTTTCCAGGTTTTGAGGATTATGAATAAAGCTGCTATTAAACATTCATGTGTAGGTTTTGGTGTGGATATAAGTTTTCAATTCAGTTGGGGGAATATCTAGTAGTGTGACTGCTAGATTGTATGATAAAACTATGTTTAGATTTATAAACTATCGGAATATATTCTAATGTGAATTTTTAGTTTCATAAGAACTTGTCAAAATATTTTCTTCCTTCCTTCCTTCCTTCCTTCCTTCCTTCCTTCCTTCCTTTCATCTTTGCTTCCTTCCATCCTTTCCTTATTATATTATTTTCAAAAGTAGTTTTCCAATTTTGCATTCTCACAAGCAAGGAATGGAGTTTTTATTTGTCAGGTGTTTGCACTTTAGCCATTCCAATAGGCACGTAGTGCATCTAATTGCTGATTTAATTTACAATTACCTAAGGATAAACAAATTTGAGTACATTTTTATATGTTTATTTGTTATCTGTTTATCTTCTTTAGTGTAATGTCTGATCAGATCTTCAGCCCATTTTCAATTGGTTGTTTCCCTAATGTTAGGGTTTTGTTTTTTTTTTTAAGATTTTATTTATTTATTTGACAGAGACAGAGACAGCCAGCAAGAGAGGGAACACAAGCAGGAGGAGTGGGAGAGGAAGAAGCAGGCTCACAGCGGAGGAGCCTGATGTGGGGCACGATCCCACAACGCTGGGATCACACCCTGAGCTGTAGGCAGACGCTTAACCGCTGTGCCACCCAGGTGCCCCCCCTAATGTAAGTTTTAACATCAATTTTTCTTTTGTGCATTGTGCTTTTGATACTATATCCAAAAAACGCATCACCAAACCCAAGTCATGTAGATCTTTCTCCTATATTTTCTTGTATATGTTTTGTAGTTTTGTGTTATACATTGAGGTCTATGTTCTATTTTGAGTTAGTTTTTGTGAAAAATATAAGGTCCATGTGTCGGTTATTTTTTTTAACATATGGACATTAGGTTTTCTCAGCACCATTTGTTAAAAAGACTATCTCCATTCAATTTCCTTTCCTCTTTTTTCAAAGATCGGTTGCTTATACATTTTTGAGTATATTTCTGGGTTCTAAATCCTATCCCATTGGCCTAGATGTTTATTCTATTGCCATTCCAACTCTGCCTTAATTACTATAACTTTATAGAAACTTTTGGAAAAGGGAAGTAAAAGTTTTCCAATTTGTTGTTCTCCAGGACTGGGTTGCCTATTCTTGGTCCTTTACCTTTCCATATAAACTTTAGAATTAGTTTGTCAATATGTGCAAAACAGCTTGCTGGGATTCTGACTGGGGTTATATTGACACTATTACCATTCATGTATAGTTCAAATACCTTATAAAAAAGCATCCCCAAATCTTCCATCTTGTCTCTTATAACATTTCTGTCATTTTCCCCTTATCTACATGCTATAATCACCTAATAAATCGTTATTATTACTACCTTAAGTAAACAAATATTTTTGATCAGTTAAAAAAGAAGATAAAAGCTTTTGTTTTACCACCATTTATTATTATTCTGATATTCTTATTGATTTCCCTCCTCCCTGAAGAATTTCTTTATGCTTTTTTTGCAGAGTGGTTCTGCTGGCAATAAATTCTTTTTTATTTGAGAAAATCTTTATTTTACCACTTCTAAGGGATAACTTCATTGGATATAGAATTCTAGGTTGGTAGATATTCTCTTTCAACATTTTAAATATTCCACTCTATTCTCTATTATCTTCTTGTTTGCATGTTTTCTTGTTAGAAGTCTTTTGAAATTCTTATTCTGGTTTTTCTATAGGTAATTTTTTTTACCTGACTTCAAGATTTTCACTAAGTATTTTTTTTCTTCACTTTGACTACAATATGCCTGGGTTTAGAAAATTTTTTTGGTATTCATCCTGGTTGGTGTTCTTGGTCTTTCTATATCTATGTTTTGGTGTCTGTCATTAATTTTGGAAAATCGTCAGCCATTACTATTTAAAATATTGTCTCTGCTCCATTCTCTATTTTGTCTTTCTCTGGTATTTAAATTGTGCGTGTGACACACTTTAAAATTTTTCTGCAGTTATTGGATATTCTGTCTTGCACTCTGGATTTTTGAGTTCAGTTATTGGGAGCTTACAATGATCTTTTTGGTGATGTCATTTTCCTTGATTATTCATGTCCTTCGGAGTTTCGCATCTCTCTTTATGCATTTGAAGTAGCCATCACCTCCTCTAATCTTTATTAGCTGCCTTCAGGTGAAAGATAGTTTTTGTTGGTCCTGCATATATTCTGGGGCTTTCTCTGACCTTGTATAGAGACACCAGCTCTACACTTCTTGCTCCCACTTCTGGCAGAATTCTTAAGCTTGTACATCTTCTTTCAATCTTACAACGCATCAGGCCAGCTGTGGGTAACATCTCCCCCACCCCCATCAAAGGTGGTGCTACAGCCCAAGGCTATGGGTTCTCCCTTCCCCCATAGACCCTGTTTTGTTTTCTGCATGTATTCCCTGTCTACTGAGTTTATTCTCACTGCCACCCTCGAGAGAGTATGCACAAGGAGCTGGCCACAGAGACAAGAGAGATATAGGTTTGGCATCTGGGGCATTGGGAGTGCCTGTGGGCCAATTGGGAGGATCCTCTGATGAAGTTTTGCCAGCCACTCATAGGTGGCTTTGTTGCTGAAGTCTAGAACACAGTCAACAGGAACTGTCACTTTAATGTCCCCTGATATTATTATCTGCCTCTTTCCCAATTTCCTCCCTCCCCCCAGTCATGGAGCTCTAGCTTTAATACTCTGAGCAATAGACAGTTTTCTTTACCAGTGTCACATACAACTGGGAAGCCAGGTGGTCACTCACTACTCTTCCTTTCTCCCTGCAGGAGGATCCCCAGCTTTCTCTTTTTATAAACTATGCCACCTTGCAGAGAGGGGTAATGCTGGCAAAGTTTCTCTTGCCCAGTCCAATATGTCCAAACTCTTTTTTTCTTCTTCAGTGGAGTGCTAGAATTTTCCTTTAGAAAACTGAGCTTATACAAAGGATCTCATTATCTGTGGGCATCTGCTCAAGTCAGCATTTGCCAGGTGCCATGGCCAAGGTGGGGGGGCTAGGGGGAGATGAAGTCGATTCACTGGATTCTGCTGGTTCCATAATCCACACCAGGATCTGTCTTTACCCAGTGCACAAGTGCGTGATACTCCTCAGGTGCCCCTTGGCATATGGTGCTGGATCCAACTGCCACAGAGGAATTTTTGTCCATGGATAGATGAATTTTAGGTGTTAAGGGGGAATAAAAGCAAGGTACATCTTATACTGCCATGATGCTGATATCACTTCTGGAACCAGTTTTATTGATTGTATATTATCTGTAATAATTTACTATAATGTAAATCTTTTTAATGTGAGGTACAAGGGTGTTTTTTTAAAGATTTATTTATTTTAGAGAGAGAGAGTGTGAATGCAGGTATGCAAATGGGGAGGGGGCAAAGAGAGAATCTCAAGCAGACTCACCACTGAGTGAGGAGCCTGATGCAGGGCTCAGGGCTCCATCCCACCACCCACGAGATCACAACCACAGCTGAAATCATGAGTCAGATGCTTAACCTACTGAGCTACCCAGGCTTCCCAAAGTACAAGGATTTTTAAATTCAAAAGTAACTGCCCCAACATTTCTAAAGAAGTAGTATCTGCTAACTGTGACTCTACAAACAGGATCCTCCCCACAAACCCAAGGAGAGTGGTCATTGTTGGTAGCATGCCCGGAATCAAAGCCCTTTTACATATATCTGTTATCCAGATTACCATTCAGATACCCACAATTCCCAAACTCAGCCCTCATATTTCAGACAAGCCAATACTACTTCCATCTATAGTTGTGAGTCCTTATAGACTTTATCCAATTGTCCCCTACCATTCCCCTGGACACAGTCATTGGATCAGTGTCAACTTAATAGCAAGATTCTATTTTAATATGATGATCATTAAGAAGGAAACTTGTAACTCAGATTGCCACTGGAAACTTCCCTAACCACCAGGTTAACTAGATTTAGTATGAATCTGTCACTGTAGAAAACAGAGCACTAAGAATGTAAGAAACTGATCCTTCAGAATTCTGGAGCTACTGAATCAAACAACCCTAAACCTGCCTCAACAACTGACCTCTCGGTACTTGAGTGTATTTTATATACAGATATATAAAATGAGGAACTAGCTCACATGATTATGAAGGCTGAGAAATCCCCCCAATATCTGTAAACTGGAGACACAGAAGAGTTGATGGTATTACTCAGTATGATCCCGTATGATCCAAAGGCCTGAGATACAGAGGAAGCCCCAGTTTGACTCCAAAGGCCTGGGACTTGGGAAAGCCAATGGTGAAAGTTCCAATCTGAGTTCAAGTATGAGAGCAGGAGAAGACTGATAGCCCAGCTCAAAGACCATCAGGCAAAGAAAGTGAATTCTCCCTTATTCCATCTTCCATTTTCTTCAGGCCTCCAATGGATTGGATGATGCCCATCCATACTGGGGAGTAGGAAGAGAACAATTACTTTACTCTGTCTACCAATTCAAATGTCAACCTCATTCAGAAACACCCTTATAAACACACTCAGAATAATGTTGAACCAAATATCTGGATGCCTGTTGGCCCAGTCAACTTGATACATGAAATTAACTTCACAGCCAGGTTAGGTTGAATTTTCACTATTTGCAACATAAAGCATTTTTAACTAATATACCAGGTTTGTTATCCCTGAAGGATGTAGCATTTCTTAACCAGCTGATGTTTTAAATCAAGCATTTTCATGATTTTATTTATCATTTATTGCATCTTATCTAATCTTTTTCATTCTACCTTGAATGTGATAGCTATAAAATTACCTTTTTCATTTTACAGCCAATAGTTAACTACTAAAGGAGTTTAATAACAGTGAAAAACATTTCTGTAGGAATTATTAAGGAAGAAACAGGAAAAAGAGTGAATCAGAGTGTCCTGACAACCTAGGAAAAGACATAAATATAGGGGCAATGGGAAAACTCAAAAACAAATCTCTCCTCTTTCTCCATTCTTCTGTGTACGGTCGTGGTGTGGGTGGTATTGTAGTGGTTACATGTGTGTCTGTGTCTGTGTGTGTGTGTGTGTGTGTGTGTGAGTTCATGCGCAAGTATGTGCAGACACTGGTGTGTAAGTCAATCATTCTAAAGCTAAAATTCACATCAACTGGTATTTTGTACAACCAATCCTCTGGGTTTTTAACCTTATGGTTAGGTACAATCTTTACATTACAAGATTTGGGGGCATTCCTATAATGTTACAATCACAGTCAATCGTAAGCTTCTCATCTATAGTTATTCACAGCCTAGTTTATATTTCACTTTTTCAAATTCCAATTAAATTAATCAATTTAAAACTGTGTATTAATATCTGGCAAGGTTTTTGAGAATAAATGCAAGTCAATTTGAACTCTATTGCTATTTTATGAAAGATTAAGCCATATTCTATCAAGGCCTCACATAGAGAAATGAGTGGAAGCAAAGGGTAGTTACCAACTTATTAAAATGGAATTATTTCAATTAATTAGATGTTTATGAGAATTTGTGTAGACAGCACACATATTTATTCATGTTTTCATACATTAGGTAGTATCCTCTGGAGCCAGGCCCTTGCTACCAATAGACAGAATACAAGTGCAGTTAGAGGTACGATCTCAGCAGTTTTGAAAAGTAACTCACCCTGAAATGACTTATTAGCTCATTAACACTTCAAGGTGGAATAGTTTTCAGATTAACTAGCTTCATCGAGCACAGAATGGGTGAAGGCACAAATGCATCTGTTCTAAAACAAAATTTCCTTCCTTATTGAAAAACTGATACATGTTCATCTGAGGATATTAGAGAACATACAAAAATTAAAGAAACAGAAGTCATCCATAAGCTCACCACATAAGATTACTACTCTTAACATTTGGGTGAATATACTCACTTTTTTTATATATGTGCATAAATATAGAGGTAGTTTAAAATTTAATGTCACTACTTAGAGGTGCAGGCATTTGATTTTATTTCTTTATAACTGTAATTGTTCAGAAATCTCTCTTTTCACATTTGCCATGGAAAATAAACTTGAATTTTCCATATTAAAATGATGGAAACGCTTTTTGTTTAACTCAATCATTTCCGCTTTAGTTCACTCTCATTATTTCAAAGTTTCAACCTCTTCCTCCTTTTTTTCTTTCCTTTTTCTCCAAAATATGATGTTGCTATGATCTGGATATTTGTCCCCCTCAAAATGCATATGTTGAAACTTGGTCCCCAGTGTGATAGTATTAGAAGTGGGGGTACTTTGGGGAGGTGATTAGATCATGCAGTCAGAGCCCTTATGAGTCCCCACAGGGTTCCTGAGCCTCTACCACCTACCACTAGAAGTCTGCAATCCTGACCATGCTGGTACCCTGAGAGTAGACCTGTAGCCTCCAGAACTATGAGAAATAAATTTCTTCTGTTTATAGACCACTTGGTCTGTGGCACTTTGTTAGAGCAACCTGAGAAGACTAAGACAGATGGCATGGTGGGAAGGCCCCAGCTTGCACACAGACACAGTGCTTAGCTAAGGGGTCTCCACAGATGTGGTGCTGGAATGTGTGCGTGCTCCTGATGCATCTGCTGCTGGTGCTCCCTTGTCACAGGCAACACATGGTAGCTTCTCCTGCAGAGCTCCCTGGTATCATGTCCAGTTGCTGACGAGGTTGTCACCTTGGCCTGCGCTTGAACTCCCATTCAGGTCCTAGTTTGAGCAGTCCCTGTGCTCAAAGATATTGATTATTTCCCTGACAAATGGGATACCCCACTATTTTCTGCACCCTCCCACAGTGTGATACATGGTAACTACTTAACTCCTCCATACCAAAAGTTTTCAAATTCTTCCCCTCTTTCTAGTAACATACCTGCTAACTCTGTGGATCTTTCTAGACTGTTTCTGGGCTCAGTGTTGTGACTTCCTTTGATAAATTTGGCTTAGGCAGAAGTTGGATATACACTCACGGGTTGGGGCATGTCCTCTCTTTTGCTGCACTTGCTAAGAACACTATGTGAACAAATACAAGCTATTCTGATGGAAGACATGGAGCCACATTAAAAGACTAGAGCTGTCACAGACAACAGTCAGTCAAATGCCAGACATGTAAGCAAGGCCACCTGACAGCAGCAAGCACCCAGCAACCATCTGCCAACGGATCGCAGAACTGGCAGATGCTTAGAGAAGAAAGAGTAAATGTGGTTGAGACCAGACCAAACTGGGACTTACAGAATCAAGAGCTAAGCAAATGGTTGTTGTTTTAAGCCATTATATCATGGGACGGTTTGTTACACAGCAATAAGTACCTGACACAGTCAGGGTGATGGCTATCTCAAGTCCTCTCTCTGTCTGAAACTTCACTGCCACCATTTCTATGTTCTACTCTGCTGGTGTTGGAGAAGGGTGCTCTATGGGTTGGCTTCCTACCCCAGTCCTATGTGGTGATAGAAGCATAAATAAGGAGTCTAAACAATTTATTCTCTAAGCCAACTTGCTTTTGAGAGCGAAAAGAGGTGCTACTGATAATTACAGTAGTGCGATTATAGGTGAAACCAGGACTGTCAAGGGAAATGGAGATATATGGTCTTACATGTATCATAAATTTGTTCCTTGGGTTTCCTGCTAGAATTTCTTTAGTAGAAAGAGATTTCTATGCCCCACTGACACCCAGGCCCTTAGGGTTTGTTTTTGTCAGTTTGGGCTGCTATAACAAATCACAATAGATAGGATGGTTTAAATAGAAACATTCCCCAAAGTTCTGGAATGTGGGAAGGCCAAGATCAAGGAGTTGGCATGGTCAGGTTCTGGTGATAAGTCCTCCTCCTGATTTGCAGATGGCTGCCTCCTTGCTGCAGATACTTGGAAGAAAGCAGACAAAAAGGAAGCAAGCTCTCTATGGTCTCTTCTTATAAGAGTTTTCATCCCATTGTGAAGGTCCTATTCTCATAAAATAACTACCTCCCAGAGGTCCTATCTCCAACACCATCACTTTGGGGATTAGGGTTTCAACATATGAATTATGAAAAGACATATGTATTAAGTCCATAGCATAGTTCAAACCCAGGAGAAGGAAGAGCTAAGATTCAATCATGTGCATGCATCTACACTGTCTCTCTTGATCTCCTTTTTTATTCTGATTCTTTTCCTCTTTCTAGTTCTTAAGTGCCTGAATCATATTTTTTTTTTTTTGTAGCAGAAGAAATGTTACCATATCTTGGAGAAGCTGCATTGCATAGATGTGAATGGCACATACTCTGGAGCCAAACTGCCCAAATTAAAATAACAGCTCTACTACTTACCAGTTGTATAAAACAAGTATATACATGCCCCAACCTGTATATAACAGCTCTACTACTTACTAGTTGTATATAATGTTCAAGTTAACTAACCTGCTTGTGCCTCAGTTTCTTACCTACAAAATAGCAGTAATAATATAGCACCTACTTCACAAGAATTCAACAGCTTAATATATGAAAAATACTTGCAGCAGTTAATTTCACCCAGTGCAGAGCATTGTAATTTTATGTCCTACCATGTACTCATCCCTATTCAGTGATTTTTCTCAGGTCTGAGTCCTCAAGGCTCTGGCTTATGATCTTCCATATCAACTCATAGGAAAACTCATAGAAAAACTTTCTTCCTTAAACCTCTAGTTCTTACATATCAAACACGTTTTGGTTTGCAGATTAATCCTTAGGTAACTGAATTTAAAAACTCTATGCTGAAAGTTAAAGGAAGAACTGAACACTTTTCAGGGTGCCTCAGTGGCTCAGTCAGTTAAGTGTCTGCCTTCAGCTCAGGTCATGATCCCAGGGTTCGTGCTCTATCTCTCTCTCAAATAAATAAATAAAATCTTAAAAAAAAAAAAAGAACGGAACACTTTTGTAAGATTTTTTCACTCTTCTCCTTAGAGCAATGAGTATCCACTTTGTAGTCTAGTGTTAATGGGGTAGGGATTAAAACATAGTTACCAAGAATGGAAAATGACATCAATTATATTTCACAATATTATTCGAAACACGATTTTGGAAAAATGTGACCATCTTCTACATACTCATAGTAAACTATTTTGCCATTTTACACAATATATAATTTATAATAATTACAGCATAATAGTAATAGAATTTATTTTACCAATCTTTGAACACTAAGAACTGTTTTTTATTTCTCTGATACAAATGTTGTATGAATGAAAAACCTTTTAGCAAAATTGTACACAAATATGTCTTCAGCATAAATTCACAGAGATGAATGTGCTATAACAAAAGGCATTTTATACAGTTTGCCTATATACATATATATATGTATAGGCACCCCCAATTTTATGATTAGATATTTGGTTGATCTTTAGTTAAGATGACCTTGTACAAACAGTTGTTAAGTTAGAGTCAGGGGGGTGGACTATGAGAAAATGAGTTTCCTAGGTGTCTGGAAACTTGGAACATTTGACCCATTCTCAACAGGGATAGGTTTTGCTGACACTAAGTTTACCATGAAACCCAGAAACGCTTCAAATGTCTATGAATACTCTTTGTAAGGGTGTATATTTGTGACTATATAGTCTTCATGAATTTTAATGTAAGTCAATAATAGAAAACAGAGTTAGCAAACTTTTACTGTAAAGGGTCAAATGTAAATACTTTAGGTTTTATAGGTTATGTAGTCTTTGTTGCAATTACTCAACTTCAGAAAGCAGCCATTGACAGTATGTCAATGAATCAGAGTTGCCATGATCCAACAAAGCTTTATTTACAATACAGTGACCCAGAGTTAGTCTTTAGCCATAATTTCCCTACACCTGGTATAAAGGAACTGTGCATTAAATAAATGGGTTTTCCCAATCTGGAAGGGCCCAACTCTTCATATACCTCACTGTGAGTGGTTGTGTACTCCCATTAGGAATTTGGGAACCAAGAACAGCTGAAATAACTTACACAATATTTTTCCCACATCATGTGGCTACTTTCTTCTGAGAAATATGGGACTTAATCTAATCCATAATTATTGATTTTCTGTGTGTATGAGTGTGTGTTTGTGTGTGTGTAAGAGAGAATAGATGTTATTCTGTAGCAATGAAAAATCTTAAAAAATGAAATATATTTCTATAAAAGTCAAATCAACTAAAATAATCATTAGCTTTATAGGAAAATATATCCTTCTTATATAACAAAATATGCTACAGTATATTGATGTTTTATCTTAACCAATTTGATAGGTATTTTAAAAGACAACTTTGCCTTCTTGGTTTAATCTATATTTTATAGATTTCTAATGTGGTTGAGACTTTTATTTCTTATAATTTAATAGGTTGCAATAAGACCTAGGTCCCAGACAAATTTATGATCCTCTTGGAATAACTGGGCCATAGTTTTGACTCAATATTACTGATGCCACCTCCCCCTACCCCCAATTAAGATTACCTAACATCTGTCACATTCCTGTAGATGATGGAGAAGATGGGACTTTTAGTGGCAGGAAATTCATTGAGGTCCAATTCTATCTGGTTTATTTTATCCTCCATCTGTTCAGTAGGCCAGATTTGAGATAGTGGATGATCCCAGGTTCTCTTATTTCTCATGGGCACCATCAGACAGCTCCCCACTTCCTCGAACACAACTCTAGGCTCCTGCCTCACACCTTCCCTCTTGCCACTGAAAGATGAGAGCCACAAGATCTACTCAACACACACACAAGGTGACTGGCTCATCTGGCCTGCCCCATGAGGCTGCAAAATGTAGGTGGGCAGATACGCAATGCCATGAGTAGTAAAGCACTCCAGGTCCCAGATGCCATTGCTGCTGTCTTGGCATCAGGTATTTCAGATGGCCAAACCCAGAAGAGCTCCATGGGAACAGCAATGAGAGATGGGATACACCAAATAAATTCTATTTTATTACTCTTTGTGCACCACCTCAATAGACTTTGAGAATGTTCAGAAATTCACAGGAACTCTCCTATGATGTCTCTTGAAGCCATGGAGCAATCAGCCATGCCTAAGACATTGTGGTCAATTTAGTAATGCACTTCTTCCTTCCTTCTCTCCCTAATGAAATTAGTAATTTCCCTCCTAATTAGGGAATTAAGTATTTGCCTCCCCAGTGAAATGTTAGCACATAAGGTTTTGCCTTTAAACCTGTTTCTAGGGCAACTGTGCCAAGAATGTGCCCATTTGTTTTGTGTGTATGTGTAAGAGAGGGTAATTCAACATTTAAAAAAAAAAAAACTTTCAAGTGCATTATTATTTTGGAGAGTGGATATACCCTTGACTTTGCATATGTTAAATCCCAAATTAATTTTTGTTACATTGCACTCACATGACCCTGCACAAAAAAAAGCCATTTCATTCATTTTCTTATACAACTAATTTTCATATGCATGTCAAAGAACTGGAGGAAGGATGCATTAGTTCTAAAATTTTTATGTGAAATATAAAATCATGGGGTGAGAAAAAAGTTCTAAATGCCTAACCCACTTGGCTGAGTTTTTTTAAAATCAAACATGGAGAAATCAAACACATGGCTTTGATTGAATAATGAAAGACCATTCAAGAATGAACATTTTCTTTAAATTAGTATTTCAATAAATAATCTGGCCCTCACCCACTGCTTAGGCCACTGTCTCCTTTGAATTAATCTTACAAATGACTCCTATTTAAAGCATCCTCTTCATCTTACTTTACTTTATAGCACTTATCACCAATTGACATTATAAATTTTACCTATTATTGCTATTTTAATTTACTGAATTTTAAGGTCGATGAATTAGAATTATTAGACTTATTTTCTGTTTTGTTTACTGCTATCTTCCCAATGCCTAGAACAGTATATACTTGAAAAATAGTAGGCACCAATTAATTTTTGAAAAATGAATGAATGCTGATTTAGGAAAGAAGCAGCCAAGGTCAATATTTAGATTATTATTAATAATGCCTTACACTTGTAAAAAATACCTAAGAAATTTCAAATGGGTTTTACCTATATCAATTCAATTACACCTAATAAAAATCTTGTAAGATTTTTGTGCCCATTTTACAGATAAGGAATCTATAATTTTTAGAATTTGTGTGGCTTTTCCAAGTTAATCTTCTCAGTTATAGGAGAAAGCATGATCTTTCCTGCTTTTTTCGGACTTTACGACAGATTTTGGTGTTATTACTTTTTTAAGAATAAGTCATTTCTGGTTATAATATTATAGCAACTAATTGGTTATATCATACTACGAAACTATCCTACCTTGAGACTATTGATACTACATAAACTGATAGATTTCCTTTGCTACTGAAATACAGGTTGGCACAAGTAGTAAGAGAACTATGAAATGGTGAAGTGTTAAGTGCAACTCTTTAATATAACACACGCGCACACCCAAACTCCACACACGCATACAGAGGCTGTGCCATTAGACAGTGCTTTAAGGGAACACATCCCTAGGTAATAATTCATGACCTGCTATTCTGCAATCTATTCTTGTGAAAGTCTGCTGATAACCCTGGCATTTTCATCATCCTAAAATCTAATTTCTTCTTTTTACCTCAATTTATCACCTTGTATCTTATACTGAAAAAAGCTCTTCTATTCTGTGTGATTCAAGAACTAATACTCTGACCTCCTATTCTTGCCAATCAAATTAGTCGGAACTAATTAGCATGAAAACAAATGTGATCATCTAAGGAGATTTTTGTTTCCTGCCTTTATTGGAAAACAAAGACTGTAGTGGTTGGATTACTTCAGGAGGAGCAAAATAGGTAATTCCCCTTTTCTAAAGCTACGTAGAAGCTAAAAGGTGGCTTCAATTATTCACCAAATATGTATATCTCATGTGTTAACCAGTAACAGTACAAAACGACGGAAGAATAATAGCATTTCTCATTCAATGCAGCTCTGTTACATACAATGCAGAGATGTGCTCTTCACACTAAAGCAGACAATGAATACACATTGTGTGACACACAAGGCCTAAAAATAGAGATGTGTGGGTAGCCAAGTATCTGCTGTGACAAAGATCTGATCTACTAATTATCTGCAACACATTTTGGGTCCCATGACTGCTACCCCAATCTTTTTTACAATTCACCTGAGGGTGATTTGGGCAGGCTCTCAACAGGCAAACAGGGAAATAAGTTGGGAAACATTAATAAAGGTTGAGAACAACAGCTTTTCATGCTTTGAGCTCATCATTCAAGTATACCAAAAACCATAAGATGAGGAATGGGGACAATGGGCTGAGAAGATAAGAAAGAGAGAAGCAAACATTTAAATGACTGTAAAGTTACATTTGTGAACCTCTTGTCAAATATGTTGTAGTGGTTTTTTTTGAAGCCGTCTTATACTTTTTCTTTTTTTAAAAAAACTCAACCAATAGAGTTACACCCTCCAAAACAGCGAAACACTTCTGTTCCTTAATACAGCAAAATCTTTGTCCATTTTAACATAAAAAAATGACCACATTCTATTAAGTTACCAAAAAGGGGACTAAAACTGTAATAGCTATAAAGATATTCAGAAAAACAGAACCAGAGGATAACATGGAAATTAGTTTTTCTATGATTAAAAAAAAATGGAATAGCTAATGTTATTTATTCTCCTTCACTTACTAATGTGCATTTCTAAAATTTTTAAAGCATTATAGACAAAATATGTGAGCATTGAGAAGAGTCCAAGATGGCGGAGGAGCAGGAGGCTTAAATTTCATCTGGTCCCAGGAATGCAGCTAGATAGCTATCAGACCATTCTGAACACCCGACAAACTCAACTGGAGAATGAAGAAAAGAATAGCANGACAAACTCAACTGGAGAATGAAGAAAAGAATAGCAGCAACTCTAAGAACAGAATAGCCACCACTGTCTGCAAGGAACCCAGTTTAGAACAGGAGTTGAGATACAGCTCAGCGTTCCAAGATGGCGGAGGAGCAGGAGACCTAAAGTTCGTCTGGTCCCAGGAATTCAGCGAGAGAGCTACCAAACCATTCCGAATACCTATGAATGCAACTGGAGAATGAAGAAAAGAGTAGCAGAAACTCTATGAACAGAAAGGCAACCACTTTCTGCAAGGAGGAGAAAAGATGGAGGAGGAGTAGGCGACCCTTTCTCAGCTGGTCCGAGTCGAGCTGGATATCTACCAGACCATTCTGAACACCCACAGAATCAGCCTGAGACGCAGGAAGATACATCTGGATCTCTACAAATGAACATCTCCAGTGCTGAGTATTGAGGTACGAAGCGGGGAGCTGTGAATCCGAGCACAGATATAGGAAGATAAAGGGAAGGGGGAGGGAGCCTCTGCGCTCAGGCGCCGGGAAGCAATAGCCCCTTGTGCTGGGGAGCGGGCTGGACTCTCAGACCAGCACCCGCAAGAGAGCGGACTGAGACAGTGAGCGTGGGAACGCCCGTGTCCAAACTGAAAACAGGAGCTCCCGACCGCACACTCGAACTAGAGTGAAACCGAGAGCTCAGGAGTGCAAGCGCGACCAGACTGAAAACTGGCGCTCCAGAGCACAGGCGAACCATACTGAAACAGGGAGCTCGGGAGCTCGGGAGCGC